>NC_137055.1:25987112-26204612 GCF_032717465.1 Coenobita brevimanus
GTGAAGTTTAGAATGATTGAAGTAGGTAAGGTGCTGGGAGGAATGAAAAAAGTGTTTAGATGTCGTTTGCTTGGAGTGGATGTAAAGAGAAGGCTGTATGAGGGTGTTGTAGTACCAATTGCATTATATGGGGCTGAAACATGGAATATGGGTGTAGCAGAGAGGAAAGGTTTGAATGTAATGGAGATAAAGTGTGTGAGGAGTATGTGTGGAGTGACGCATATGGATCAAGTGCGAAATGATGAAGTGCGAAGGAGAACAGGAGTTGTTCGGGAGATGGCTGGTAGAGTTAAGCAGAGGGTGTTGTGATGGTTTGGGCATATTGAGAGAATGGATAATGAGCGATTGGTGAAAAAGATAACTAGATCTGATGTGAGAGGTGTAAGACTGAGAGGGAGACCACGAATAGGATGGATGGACAGTGTGAAGAGAGCATTGGATGTGAGAGGGATGTCTATTGAGCAAGGAAGAGTGGCTGTGCTTGACAGAAATAAATGGAAAGAAATTGTGAATGAATAAATGATGACGCAGCCCTGAGGGGATATTCTTCCGCATTTGGTCTGATCAGCTAGTCAGGTCAGGTGCGGGTAAGGGGATGGGTCTGGTATGATGTGGCAAGGGTAAACCAGCTCTTCTATCGGGCCCTGCTGCGGATGTCACTGATTGCACTGTGCAGTTGACCCTTGTGTGGTGTGGTGCGGTGAGGATCTGTCCCTTCTCCCCTTTGGGGCAAAGATGCGAATGAATGTTTTGAATCGATGAGTAAATGGGGAGTGTGTCGTCCTGTCTCGGCTACTTCCTTTTCCTTGGGGGAAGCAGCCTAGGTATATATATATATATATATATATATATATATATATATATATATATATATATATTATTGCCAGAGGACACAGCATTTAAATTACCCAGTGACGATTCACAGTTCGTAGAACGACAGGAAAACATAACAAACACACATAGTTCTGCACGAACAAAAGATCAAGAAACAAACACATCTGTGAGAGTAATTGAGGATAATGACAACTTTTAGAGAGTTTTCTCTGATGTAGAAAACGAAGATTATAAATCTGGCATACACAACTAAGAAAGCTTACTCAATAGGATACATAAGTCGGGAGATACTCAACAATTCCTTCCCATAATGACAAGGGACTTAAAGTGAATTTGACCAAACAAACAAACACAGTGGCTAGTGGATCTAACACCACAGCTCCAACTTCCCCTTATCAGTTATTTGTGTACCATGAGGATAAAAATATCAGAAAATTCTCAGGCACAGAAAAGGACCGCATCGATGTGATGTCAGTTATAGATCAGTGTGACTAACTTTTTGTTAAAAGACATATAACAGACGAGAGTGAAAAGATAACTTTTTGTCTTCATGTATTAACCAAGAAAGATGCCCAGCTGGTGATCTGCTTAAATCTGATAAGATCTTACGAGCTCAGACATATGATGAGTTTAAGACAGAATTCCTAAAGAAATTTTCTGCAGGTATAAATTTTTTGCCCGGAATTCCAGAATTACATAAGATCGTGGATCTTATAAGACAACATACTACAAACCCTGTCTTAAGTGAAATAACAGCAGATGTGTCAACAGTTAAGAGAACACTGTTAGCCAGTATAGAGAACTCAAATTGGGTAACAGCTGATGGGAAGATGTCACCAATACATGTAGACATTCTTGGTTACGTAGGTGCATTGTGTAAATTACCTGGTAGGGTATTAAAAATAGCAAAAACAGTTGCTTATACCCCAGGAATGTGTTTGGTAGATTTTATGAACGAAGTAAAGATGAATTGCAGCAAAGCAGAGGTGAGTGAAATAATACAACCCAATACAACCAGAATGACAGTTACAGACACTGTGGCAGACATGAATACATACCAAGTAGAGAACAAAAACGATCGTGACTCGAGAACACACAAACCAAACAACAGCTGACATCGAGGCAGCGATCACAAATACCAGACCACAGGCAGCCTCAAAAGTTTGCACAGTGTCCAAGCAGAAACTGTGCCACAGAAAACCCAAAATACTTAAAGTCATCTCGTGGGTCACATTCAGGAGATAGGTCTACTCTCTGTTATTACTGTCCGAAATATGGTCACACGAAATCTGAATGTTACATTTAACCTTGGGAGGACAGAGATAAGGAGAATGGGATGGAACCATATTGCAGAATGCATAATAAACACGGGATACTGAACGTCACATTGCAAGGCAGTTGAAATGTTAGTATCTGTTTTTAAGTCGGGGGAAGGGCATGCCACGACAAAAAACGACTATACAAACAGGAAAAACAAGCCTAGAGTGCACATAGGAAACATACTCGGAAACGGGTGTATCCTGGTGTCCGCTTCCTGTGAAGGTAAAAAAATTTCATTCTTCCTGGATTCAGGCTCACCAGTGAATTTAAAAATACAAGAGGAATTATAGAGGATTTTTAGAAATAAGAAGAAAGTAACCTTTGTAGAGGAATCTGGTTTAGAGTTATATGCTGTAGATGGCAAACACATAATTGTAAAGGGCGTGATACAGTTAGACATCAGTTTTACAGAGACTACGAGAACAATCCCCGCTAATTTCTATATAGTAGAGACCTTAGCAATAAGAGCTAACATGTTATTGGATTCGAGAACTATAAGGAAAGAGAATATAGTATCACTCACATGCATGAATGGGATACAATACGAGAGCGAATTCATAGAGGAAATTTCACCAGAAATGTCACCCAGCAATGGTAGAAAATCGAAAGGCGCTGCAACAATCTTGGGAGAAAGATTCAGTCTGACGAGGGTACACATGCACTCATACCATCCCTTTCCTCCCCCCCATCCCCTTTGCCCAGGGACTGAGGTGACAGTAAATTCCCAACATTATTCCCCACACATCTCACCAATGATGTAGTTATTCCACCTAATTCATATATTAAAGTCACCATAAAGAGTAAACTGAAGAATGGTACTGTTCTTGTCATAGAAGAATCATGTAACGTGAAAGGACTTTCGGTGGAAACTCATGTGCTCCTAATTAATCAGATGAATGGAGAAGTGCAGATTAAAAGGGGTACTTCTATATGCACTTCAGAGACTTGTCCTGCTCCAGTACGGGACTATATGCACTTTAGAGACTTGTCCTGCTCCTGTACGGGAAGTAACTATAGCTGGAACTTCAAGTACGATAAAATCGACGGACAGAGGGTGCATAAAGGAGAATTTGATTCAGTCAGGAAATTTTGGTGTGAAAATGATCTACTGGATTTATAAAAACACCGACAGACTGTCACATTACCTGGATAATAATTTGGGTGTACTAACCTGATTAAACACAAAATTAACACACCAGGACACACAACCGATATATGTACCAGCCTATAGAGTAGCACACACACAATTAACTCTTGGTTAATCAATATGTTGATGAAATGTTAAAAAATGGGTCTTATTGAGCCATCAGTCTCCCTGTGGAATGCCCCATTATTTTTCGTGTCCAAACGGGATGGAGAAATGCGTGTGGTATTTGATTACCATAAATTAAACCAAGACACAATCCCAGACCGGATTCCCATGCCATTGATAAGTGACGTCTTGCAAAATATTGGACCAGAAAATAATGTATTTTCCACAGTCGATTTGCTTAATGGCTACTATCAAATTTCACTTGATCAGGAGTCACACAAATACACTGTTTTCTTCACAAATACGGGGCATTACTGATGTAAAAGAATGTCGATGGGGTTAAGGACAGTGCCAGGCACATTCCAATGATTAAATAATAGTATACTATCTGGAATGTTAGGAAATGGTATATTTGTATACCTGGATGACATCATAATTGCAACACACACAAAAAATGAACATCTATAGAAATTTGACCAGCTATTATACAAGTTAACCAATGCCGGTTAGAAGGTTAAGCAGTCTAAATGCAAATTTTGCTTTAAGGAAACAAAATTATTAGGCCACAGACTAAATGCAGAGGGGATCCACACATCTGATGATAAAATACACGCAGCAAGGGATTTCCCTCAACCCACAATTGTGGATGAGGTACGAGAGTTTTTAGATTTGGCAGGCTTCTACAGATCATTTATATAACAATTCTCTCACACAGCAGAACCATTATTCCACCTACTGGAAAACATGCTGTATTTCAGTGGGGAGAGGAACAAAAATTAGCATTTAATGAATTAAGCGATAAACTTACATGAACACCTTGCTTGGTCTATCCTAATTTCAAAAAAACATTTATAACTTGCACAGATGCATCCCTTAAAGGATTATGGGCTGTACTGATGCAAGAAGATAAACGTGGACAAAATAAAAGAACTGCATTCGCTAGCAGACAAATAAAAGGTGCTAAGAAAAATTAGTGCACTACAGACCTTGAGGCACTTGCAGTGGTCTTTGCATTACAAAAGTTTCGAGATTTGGTATATGGTTATGAAATTCACCTGTTCACTGACCATAAACTGCTCATGAGCATGTTCCAAGAAAAACTCCTCTTTGGGAGAAGAACAAGATGGAAATGTACGGTTGAAAATTATTATGTACATGTTCACTACATGCAAGGCGAAATAAATTTTGTCACTGATACATTATCTATGAACACGATGACAATTCATGTCGCGACCGTGATGAAATCTCGAAAGCACAGACTTGATCCAGTGTGGTCTAATGTTGCATACAAGTTGGAAGGTGGTGATGCCATACAATTACCCAAGCTACATATACCACTCGAACAATCGCAGTAGTCGACATTTCCTTATATAGGATCAACCCAGGACAAGCAAATCATAGAAGAAATAACAGACAACTAGTGGTACCTAATGAAATGATACCTCACGTATTAAGGACAATACACAATAGTCCACATGCAAGACATCCTGGCAAAGATAGGACGGTCAGATAAGCCCAGATGTTATTCTACTGGCCATCATTACAAAAAGATATACACAATCATATAGACAGATGCGAGTCATGTGCGAGACACAAAGGCTACACATTAAAACCTGCACCTGCAGGGAAATATCCTGTACCTAACCAACCGTGGGACGTTATCACAGTTGACTTAAGTTACCCTTATCTTACAATAATAATAAATATCCCTTCGTTGCTACAGATAATTTCTCAAGACATGCGATTTTAGTCCCAGTTAAGGATAAGACAGCAGAAACAGTGGCAAGGGCAATCATAGACAATATAATATGTAGATTCACCACACCAAAGGTATTACCCTGAAAACATGGGGTTACTGGGCCAATATCGGCTTAATCCAGATTAGTATCGGTACCGCCGGCTTGCGGCAAATTGCATGTGACTTGCATTGGCTTAATACACAAAGTACACTTCCATTCCAATTCTGGCAAACCAGAATTTAAACAGAATATTGTTGCCAATGCTAGCATATACCTAAATTGGATCTATATAACGAAACCCTTATCACGCCATTTCCAGCTGTTTGTTTAATGTTTGGCTATATATAAATTTTAAAATTTTTATGTTAACGTAATTTTAGGTAGAAAACACTGAAACAGAAAATGGCTAGTCTATCGATGATCTTAAATATTAAATTTTTACTTGAAAATGAGAAAATTATGCATTGTATTATAACTTTTCAGAATAACAATTGGTTATTATTATTATTATATCTATCTATCTATCTATTGCCAAATGCCTTAATCATTTATACGGGGTGGCCATAAACAAATCGTCTCCACGTCACTCTGTCCCCTGCCATTTCATTTCCCTGCTCCCAATTCACACACACCCCTCTCATATACTTCTCCATTCCATGCCTCCATCTCATCCTTGGCCCTCCCCTCCCTCTCTTCCCCTCCACCTCTCTCACTTACACTCTCCTTGTCAGTCTCTCACTCTCCATCCTCTCCACATGACCAAACCACCTCAATGTGTATCTCCTAATGTGACTCTCTGTTCTTCTAATAGGTGAGTCTTGAGTTTTGATTATTATTTTGATAATTGAATAGCAGTAGGAGTTAAAGATGAATACAGGGAGTTGATCTTGATTTATTATCTTCAGAGAAAGTCTTAAGTTGAGCAGCATATGTATTACAGAGACTTAATATACTAAGTAAGTCTAATTGGACCCCTCTTCTTATTCACTCTCTCCACTAAATGTCGGTTCTATAGCTAACCTCCTTCTGAGCTCTGGTTCCTAAATTCTGGTTAGCAGGGGTCGTGTCACGTGTGTTACACTGTTGTTGAAATGTTCTAGAAGCCTGTGTGTGAGTATGTGTGTTTGTGTGTGTATGGTCACTAGGCATTGTTCGTAGCTTATCTCGCTGACACACTACCTATCTCATCCCCTGACTTGCTGCTTGCGGTGTATTGTCAACATTTCCTCACACTTGCAAGCTCATATCCCGTTCCCAGGCTTGCCTGGTGCTTTGTCAATCTATCTATCTATCATGTTTTCTATAATTAATTGTATTTATAATACGGAGTCCTTACATTGCTTGGTCACGCGCTGGGGGTCCTCTGACAGTAATTATCATTGACATATGCTAATCTATTAGTACATAATATTGATTATAATATTGTATACATATAATATTCTTAGTAAATTGCAATGATCTAGTAATAATACATTTTAAACAAGTTGGATACATATTTGAATAAATGCACTAAAGTTAAACTATTTAACTGTAATATAGTGTGTACATTGGTTATTGTAGTGAAATGCATACATGCAGTAAAAAAAAAATAGTGTAAAATTAAGATTATGGTAAGAACTATTAATATTTCATTTAAAGATAATGCTACTGGTATAGCATACTTCTATATCATGGGTTATTCTTTTTTCTTTTTTGTATATATATATATGTATATATATATATATATATATATATATATATATATATATATATATATATATAATTAATACTGTATACAAAATATGTACACTTCATTCAGGGGGTTAACTTGGATGTTAACTCTACCCCCACTAAATACTGACTCCAAATTTGCAATTCTTGCATGCATTCTGTGCATTGCTAACAGCACTACTGCAAATACAATGCAGAAGATTATAAAGACAGTAGGTGCTGGGCTATACACATAATATGGGTTGAACATACTCAAACTCAAATCTTCCCAGGGCTTCAGTGTTTCATTGATCAGTTGCATAGTTTCAAACTTATGTGAAGTCAACTTAATACTTGTGCTCATGTTTAAGGCCATATCAGGCAGTGGGTGGAAATGTTTGTGTGTATGATTGAGGATGGTGTAGTGATTGATGGTGGATAAAGTAGACATGGATGGTGTAAATACCACACAGTAGTCTGGTGCTATGTATAATCCTGAGGCTGAAGTATGAGATGGTATCTGGACAGTCTATGTAAACTGATGTGTTATGAGTGAAATAAAATAACTGTGAGTGTCCGATGCGTTGATGGTGTACAAGCTTATCTGGAGCAAAAGTGAATTTACAATGGTGATGCATATTGTTCTTTCTGATGATAACCATTTCACAAAGGACTGTATCAGTAGGCTGAAACGTGAAAATGTATGCAGGACAAAGATGAACAGCATGTCAGGATGTGCGGCACTTTTGTTCAATCGTTGACTCACTTGCGAAAGTGACAGTATTCCGTCTCTTGGAGACCATGATGAGTTCGGTGTCTGTGTTGATGTTGATGATGACCAAAGTGTTGTTATTTTTATAGGGGAAGG
This sequence comes from Coenobita brevimanus, assembly GCF_032717465.1. Classification (NCBI taxonomy): domain Eukaryota; kingdom Metazoa; phylum Arthropoda; class Malacostraca; order Decapoda; family Coenobitidae; genus Coenobita; species Coenobita brevimanus. The sequence continues at coordinate 25,994,815 of NC_137055.1, forward strand.
GGTGTATTTGGTATACTATGAACAGGTCTTCAGTTATGAATGGTACATGAAGTACTACTAATGTTGGTGTTAGTGTTGCTTCTAAATATGGATAATATTGCATGAATTCCCTACTTCGGAACAAAGGCCTCAATTTATGTTTATGTATACCTTGACTAATTATCTGATGTAGCTCATGAACTGGAAGTAAGTCAATTGTGATCATGCCATCACCAGCATTCGAAATTCCTTGCATAAGTGCCCTGTAACGAACTCTAGTGTTGTCTAATTGTAGTAGAATTGTGTCAACATGTTCTTTGATGATGGAGAAGTGTTGGAAAAGTGTTATGTTACCTTCCATTTCATTTATTTTATCTACACTTTCGAGAGCTATGTTTTCTGCCTTTTTCAGATTTTTTACAATTGTCTTCATTGCTGAGTTATGTCCTGTGATGTATTTATCTTGGTATGTTAGTACCTGAGATATTTTATTAAATTTGTTGTTTATTTCTTGAAGGTCTTCCTCTGTAGGCAAACCAAAGATGTTCCCAAGAACTGCGCCACCCAGGTCGAACAAACCGCGCTTTTGGCGAGTACGTGTGATGTTGTTCTTGTCGCTCAATACCTCCGTTCCATTAGATGGGAGATCTTGGATCATGATGAGCATAGTTGACTTAGCCTGTTCTATTTTCCATTTCGCTAACTTCACTATTTCATTCACTTCCTTTGTGTTATGTGCTTGTGAAACATAGCCACCTATCATGAAGTCCAGGGTTCGCATTGGTCTTGCGATATTTTCTAGATAAGAAGGTAATTCATACAAGTAATTCAGACTTATTTCAGTACTCATGACGTCTTTTACGATTGAAGTCGTGGCCGTTGGAGCTATGAGGCATCCTTGCCGCACTATATGTTGGGGGTCTAAGTGCGCATATCCTCTTGCTATGTAGAGGAGAATCCATAGCATAAGTCCCTTCATCGCTACCTACCGACAAAAAAATCTATTAATTTCCTAATATGGTCATGTTGTGGTCGATGATATTGATGATGTGCATTACGGTTGATTGTTATTTCATTTATAGAAGGAGTTGAAATCGATATTTAATTCTCGTAAATGATGTACTGTAGATTTTATTGGAACGTTTGCACCTATGTTTGATTGTTTGGTATATGACGTTAATTTATTTTTGAAATAATTGTTTTCTTCATTGGTTTCTTGAGTTACGTTCGTTTGATCGGTTGTATCCGATGCTGAATAATTATTGGATAGTTCCCTTGAAACTCGTTTTAAATGGTCAATATGAACTTGTTTCTCTTCGCCACTAGACAGTGACTTAATTAAAACTTTGTTTGGTTTTAAGTTAATTACTCTGTATGGGCCCTCAAATTTTGGGGATAATTTATTGTCTCTCGTATGAATGATATCATAAACAATGTCTCCTAAGCTGATAGGTGAATCTCTTGCCTTCTTGTTAAATGCCTCCGTCATTTCTTCCTTGGACATCGTTAATTGTTTTTTGACTCTTTTGTGTATGTCCTGGAATTCACGTAAACGGAGTTTAATCATCGTAATTGTATATGGGCAGACTGTCATCTTCCAGGAGCTCATATAGTTTTTTATCTGTCCCATATATAATGAAATGTGGTGTGTCACCTATGGATTTATTTATAGATCCATTAATTGAGGCTTCTACTCTGGGAATCCAATTATACCAGCTTGCATAATTTTCATTGAGAATGTGTCGTAGCACATCTAATATTTTTTTGTTTTGTCTCTCTGCTAACCCATTAGATGCTGGTTGATAGGCTAAAACATTAACCTTTTTGATGTTTTATTGTTTACATATTTCTTGTAAGATATCAGAATTAAATTCTCCTCCATTATCACTTATTAGTACCTTTGGGGTAGTAAAGCAACATATTACATTATCTGTTATTGCCTTTGCTACTGTCTCTGCTGTTTTATCTTTAATTGGAGCTAAAATGACATAACGGGAAAAATGATCCGTTGCTACGAATAGGTATTGGTTATTATTGTATGATAATGACATCTTGAGTAAATCAACAGCGACAACGTCCCATGGTTGATGTGGTACAGGGTAATTACCAATCGGTGCAGGTGTGATTGGATATCCTTTGTGTTTTGCACATGATTCGCATCTGTCTATATGATTGTTTATATCTTTTCGTAATGAAGGCCAGTAATATAACAGCTGGGCTTGTCTGAACGTCTTATCCTCTCCAGGATGTCCTGCATGTGAGCTATCGTGTATAGTTCGTAATACTTGGGATATCATGTCATTAGGTACTATCAACTGGTTAGTATTTCTTTGGCGTTTTGGTTGTTTCGGGTTGATCTTGTATAAAGTATTATTGACCATTGTGAACTGTTCGAGTGGTACATGCAGTTTGGGTAATTGTATGTCATCTTCACTTTCTAACTTGTATATAACCTTAGACCATATTGGGTCAAGTCTTTGTGCTTTTGCGATACCATCGTGGTTTGGGATAATTCCTTTGAGGTCTAATGCCGCGATCTGAATTGTGTTCAGGTTCCTAGATAATGCGGCAGCTACTATGTTCATTTTGCCTGGTATATAATGAATTTGTACATTGTAGTTTTCAACTGTACATTTCCATCTTGCTCTCCTCCCCGAAAGGAGTTTTTCTTTAAACATACCCACTAGTTGTTTATGGTCGGTGAATAAGTGGATTTCGTAACCATATACCAAATCTCGAAACTTTTGTAACGCAAAAACCACTGCAAGTGCCTCTAAGTTTGTAGTGCAATAATTTTTCTCTGCACCTTTTGTTTGTCTACTGGCAAATGCAATTGGTTGATTCTTTCCTCTTTTATCTTCCTGCATCAGTACAGCCCCTAATCCCTTAACTGATGCGTCTGTACAGATAAGAAATGATTTTGTGAAATCCGGATATACCAAACAAGGTGCATTTGTTAGTTTAATTTTTAGATTGTTAAATGCCCTTTTTTGTTCTTCCCATTGAAATATAGCATCTTTTTTGAGTAGTTGGAATAGAGCAAAGGTTATATGAGAGAATTGTGGTACGAATGACCTATAGTACCCAGCCAGACCTAAAAATTGTCTAACTTCGTCAGTAGTAGTGGGTTCAGAAAAATCACTCACTGCCTGTATTTTGTCATCAGTGGTGTGAATACCATTAGAACTTAATCTATGGCCTAAGAAATTTATTTCCTTACGGAAAAATTTGCATTTAGAAAGCTTAATTCTTAAACCAGGATCACAAAACTTTTGTAAAAGTCAATCTAATTTCTTGAAATGTTGTGTAATATTTTTCGTTGCGATTGGAATATCGTCAAGATAAATAAATATTCCTTGTCCTAAAATTCCGAACAATACGTAATTCATAAGACGCTGGAATGTGCCTTGGGATGTCCTCAGTCCCATCGGCATCCTTGTATATTGGTAGTGTCCTCAATTTGTGGAAAAGGCAGTGTATTTACGTGACTCCTCTTCAACCGGTATTTGGTAATAGCCATTTAATAGATCGATTGTGGAAAATATATTATTTTCCGGTCCAATATTCTGTAGAACGTCGCTTAGCAATGGCATGGGAAATCGGTCTGAGATTGTGCGATTGTTTAGTTTACGGTAATCTACTACCGCACGCATTTCTCCATTTCGTTTGGGCACGAAGAATAATGGGGCATTCCACGGGGAGACTGAAGGTTCAATAATTCCAAGTTTTAACATTTCATCAGCGTACTGATTAGACAAGAACAGTACTATTCCGTAATTTGCTCTTTATGGTAACTTTCATATAGGAATTCGGTGGTATAACTAAATCATTGGTGAGTTGGTCGGGAAAAACTGATAAATCAGTACTGTTACCTGGGTCTCTAATTATGGAGGCTGGAACTGGTGGTGTCAGTGGATCTATACACTCTTCTGTTTGTGTATGTTTGTTTAAGATTTTAATATTACCAATTATTTTTGGTTCTCTTTTACAAATCGGTGAGGGCTCTGATGGTATTTCCTCTATGAATTCATTGTCAAAGTCTATTCCATTCATTTGTGGGAGTAAAGTTATGTTCTCTGCTCTCATGCATCTTAAGCCCAGTAACATATGAGCTTTAATTGCTAAGGTTTCAACGATATAGAAAAATGCAGAGAATGGTCTTGTAGTCTCTGTGAAACTGATATTTAACCTTTTCATACCTTTTACTGTGATTTTTTCCCATCTCCTGTATATAAATGTAAATCAGCTTCTTCCAGAAAAGTTACTTTCTTCTTATTTTTAAACATTCTTTTTATTTCTTCTTGTTTTATTAAGTTCACTGGAGAGCCTGTGTCTAAAAATAAGGAAACGTTTTGATCCTCACATGCAGCTGGTATCAAGATACACTCATTTCCTAACATGCCTCCTATGTGAATTATAGACTTGCTTTTCTTTACGTGTGTTCGTTTTTTGACATGACTTGGTCTTCCCCTTATTTGAACATAGACACAATTTTTTCTACTGTTTTGCAGTTACTGGTCCAGTGCCCTTGGCATCTATGATGCCTACAGTAAGGACCAAATCCTTGTGTTTTTTGTCTATCCTCTTTTGTTTTGATAAAGCATTCATTCCTTTTGTGTCCTGGTTTTGCACAATAATGACATAGAATGGACCTATCTCTTGACTGTGACCTACGAGGCGACTTCCCATATGTAATGTTGTTTGTGGCGCGTGATCTGCTTGGGCTGCTCGAAAACTTATGAAACTGCTTGTAGCCTGGTGTTTGTGATCGAACCCTCGACATGTTTAGTTGTTTGCTCTGCCTGCTTTCGGGTCGCGATCGATTTTGTTCTCTGTTTGGGGTCGTTGTAGATGTTTTCACAGCTGATACTGTCTCAGGTACTCTCATTCTACTAGAATGTGCGTGTGTGTCGATCATCCCTGCTTTACTGCACTGCATCTCTACCTCGTTCATTAAGTCTAGTAGGCACATGCCTGGGGTGTACACGATCGTCTTGGCGATCTTAAGGGTCCTATCAGGTAATTTACACAATGCAGCTACATAACCAATGATGTCCATGATGAGGTCTGGGGACATCTTTCCATCATCTGTTATCCAGTTTGAGTTTTCCAGAGTAACTAATAATGTTCTTTTGATTGTGGAGACATCAGCAGTTATTTCACTGAGCACATGGTTTGTAGTGTGCTCCCTTACAAGATCTACAATCTTATGTAATTCTGGAATTACACCTGGCAAGAAGTTCATACCTCCAGAAAATTTCTTCGAAAATTCAGTTTTAAATTCATCATATGTCTTAGCCTTGAGGAGTTTATCTGATCTTAGTAAATTGCTTGCTGGACATCTTTCCTGGCTTATGCAAGATGAGAAAATGGCAATTTTCTCTTGTTCATCTAGTATGTGTCTCTTGATAAAGATTTTTTCACACTGACTGACCAATGAAATGACGTCAATACGATCTTTTTCTGTGACAGAGAATTTGGGGGCAGTTTTATCTACATGGTAAACATAAACATGAGGTGGGGATGTTTGATCCGCGTTATTTGTTGTGTTATTCATTTTCACTGTTTGCTGTTAATTTAACTTGGACTTGTTTATCGTTGTGTGAGGGAATGGTGGAATAGCTTCAGCTTGAACGGTGAACCCTGTTAAGTATATTGTCATATGTGTGCAAGTCAGCGACAAAGTCCTCACTTGCTACGTCAGAGGGGGTTTCCCATTCATCATCTAGAACTGACGTATTTGTTTCTTGATCTTTAGTTTGTGTTGAGTTTTGTACAATGGGTGTGTTGCCTTGGTGCTCTCCTAATTGTGGATCTGCTGTTGGAGCTAATTGTTTATCATCTAGTATTAACGTGGGTGGTGGCGAAAATATCCCTGTCATTAAGGTATGGTGTTATGAAATACACGCCTTTTCTTTATGTCCTAACTAAATGATGAGTAAATGAGTTGTAATAAATGATAGCTAGTGAGTGCATAAGTGTATATATAGAAATAAGTAAAGGAGTTGAATTTACCTAATTTTAGCATTGAGAAGAAATGAGCTAGTATAATTTCACCCACTTGATACAGATCGGAGAGGCGTGTCGATGCAACTGTCGATCTCCGAAGAAAAATACAGGGTTGAGTGAAGATCTCTTGATAATTCTAGGGCTGTGTTGATGGACGATATTACTAAGGAAATTCCATGGCCTGGTGCATGTGGTGGTTAACAGGCAAACCTCAGCATAGAACGTCGAATTTCCAACTCAATATTGTGGAAATAAATGAGTATGAGTAGGAACTATGTGAATAATGAGTAATGAGTAGTGGGTGAGAAGTGCCTGGTGTCAGTCAGACGTTGATTTGGGTGGCCTTGTGTCAGCAAACTCGGGTGGTGATGTCATCTCAGCAGATAGCGAGGATTCGAACCAGCGCTTGCAACTGCGTGAGTACAGCAGCTTACCAAGAGAGCCATACACATGGTGACATCAGCTTCTCACACTGGTAGCTGTGGTGAGTAACTGAGTAGCGATGCATAACCTGGGTGAAGAAAGGTGAGTAAGATGCGTTATAAATGTGGTTCTGGTGTTGTGCTGTGTGTCTTGACCTCAGTGTCAGCGATGGACGTAGGTGGGAGAGAGTGTTGGGGTTTTGTGTGCTTGTTGCTTTGGTCTTTCTTTTTCTTTACTTGCTTTGGTCTTTCTTTTGCTTTACTTGCTTTGTTTTTTATTCTTCTTGCTGCTGCTTGAAGTTACATGAAGATTACAGAGTTGTTTTGTAGACCTGTAGGCTCATAGGCTCGTAGGCTCGTAGGCTGTAGGAATTTGCTGTAGAACTGAAGCCAATCTTGTAGAATCTCGCCTGGTTTTGTAGAAATTCACTGTAGATTCGTAGACGAGGTTCGTACGTTCGCTGCCACTGTCATAAAAGACTTAGAAATAATGTCATAAAAGACTTTGTAGTAACTTGTAGAGAAGTTTTGTTGTCACTCTCGATTTCTTGTAGTAGGAATTAAAGATGAATACAGTGAGTGGATCTTAATTTATTATATTCAGAGAAATCATAGTTGAGCAGGGTATGTCTTACAGAGACAATATAATAAGTAAGTCTAGTTGAGCCCCTCTTTCTTGTTCACTCTCTCCACTACCTGTCGGTTCAAATGCTAGCCTCCTTCTGAGCTCTCTTTCCTTAATTTTGGTGAAACAGGGGTCGTGTCACGTGTGTTACACTGTGGTTGGAAAGTTCCACAAACCTGTGTGTGAGTATGTGTGTATGTCACTAGGGCTTTGTTCGCCTGCTATCTCGCTGACACACTACCTACATCATCCCCTGACTTCGCTACTTCCTATCTGTCATCAACATTTCCTCAGTTAACTTGCAATATCATTTCCCTTTCCCAGGCTCGCATGGAACTGTCTATCTATCTATTTATCTGTCTATCTATTATGATTTGTAATTATAATATGGACTCATAACATTGCTCAGCCACGCCGCAGAAGGTCCTCCGACAGCAATCATCATTGACATATGCTAATCCATTAGTACATAATATTGATTATAATATTGTATACATATAATATTCATAGTAAATTGCAATGATCCAGTAATATTACATTTTAAACAAGTTGTATACATATTTGAATAAATGCACTAAAGGTAAACTATTTAACTGTAATACAGTATGTACTTGGGTTATTGTAGTGAAATGCATACATGCAAGAAAAAAAAATAGTTTAAAATTAAGATTATGGTAAGAGTTATTAATATTTCATTTGAAGATAATGGTACTGATATATCATACTTCTATATCATGGGTCATTCTTTTTTGTACTCTTTATATATATATATATATATATATATATATATATATATATATATATATATATATATATATATATATATATATAATTAATACTATTTACAAAATATGCTCTTCATTCAGAGGGGTTAACTTGGATGTTAACTCTCCCCCCACTAAATACTGACTCCAAATTTGCCATTCTTGCATGCATTCTGTGCATTGCGAACAGCAGTACTGCAGATACAATGTAGATTATAAAGACAGTAGGTGCTGGCCTATACACATAATATGGGTTGAACATACTCAAACTCAAATCTTCCCAGGGCTTCATTGTTTCATTGATCAGCTGCATAGTTTCAAACTTAGGTGAAGTCAACTTAATATTTGTGCTCATGTTTAAGGCCATATCAGGCAGTGGGTGGAAATGTTTGTGTGTATGATTGAGGATGGCGTAGTGATTGATGGTGGATAAAGTAGACATGGCTGGTGTAAATACCACACAGTAGTCTGGTGCTATGTATAATCCTGAGGCTGAAGTATGAGATGGTGGTATATCTGGACAGACTATGTAAACTGATGTGTTATGAGTGAAATAAAAAAACTGTGAGTGTCCGATGCGTTGATGGTGTACAAGTTTATCTGGAGCAAAAGTGAAGTTGCAGTGATTATGAATATTGTCATTTCTGATGATAGCCATTTCACAAGGGACTGTATCAGTAGGCTGAAACGTGAAAATGTACGCAGGACAAAGATGAACAGCATGTAAGGATGCGCGGCACTTTCTTCCAATCGTTGATTCACTTGCGAAAGTGACAGTGTTCCGTCTCTTGAAGACCATGATGAGTTCGGTGTCTGTGTTGATGTTGATGATGACCAAAGTGTGGTTATTTTTATAGGGGAAGGGGTGTATTTGGTATACTGTGAACAGGTCTTCAGTTATGAATGGTACATGAACTACTACTGATGTTGGTATTAGTGTTGCTTCTAAATATGGATAATATTGCATGAATTCTCTACTGCGGAACAAAGGCTTCAATTTATGTTTATGTATGCCTTCACTAATCATCTGACGTAGCTCATGAACTGGGAGTAAGTCAATTGTGATCTTGCCATCACCAGCATTCGAAATTCCTTGCATAAGTGCCCTGAAACGATCTCTAGTGTTGTCTAATTGTAGTAGAATCGTGTCAATATGTTCTGTGATGATGGAGAAGTGTTGGAAAAGTGTTATGTTTCTTTCCATTTCATTTATTTTATCTACACTTTCGAGAGCTATGTTTTCTGCCTTTTTCAGATTTTTCACAATTGTCTTCATTGCTGAGTTCTGTCCTGTGATGAATTTGTCTTGGTATGTTAGTATCAGAGCTATTTTATTAAATTTGTTGTTTATTTCTTTAAGATCATCCTCTGTAGCCAAACCAAAGATGTTCCAAAGAACTGCGCCACCCAGGTCGAATAAACCGCGCTTTTGGTGAGTACGTGTGATGTTGTTCCTGTCGCTCAGTACCTCCATTCCATAAGATGGGAGATCATGGATCATGATGAGCATAGTTGACTTTGCCTGTTCTAGTTTCCATTTTGCTAAATTCACTATTTTATTCACTTCCTTTGTGTTATGTGCTTGTGAATCATAGCTTCCTATCATGAAGTCAAGAGTTCGCATAGGCTTCACAAGATTGACTAGATAAGTAGGTAATTCATACAAGTAATCTAGACTTATTTCAGTACTCATGACGTCCTTAACGATTGTAGTCGTGGCCGTTGGAGCTATGAGGCATCCTTGTCGTACTATGTGTTGGGGGTCTAAGTGCGCTTATCCTCTTGCTATGTAGAGGAGAATCCATAGCATAAGTTCCTTCACCGTAACCTACCGAAGAAAAAAGTCTATTAATTTCCTAATATGGTTGTGCTGTGGTCGATGATAGTGATGATGTGCGTTACGGTAAATTGTTATTTCATTTATAGAAGGAGTTTAAATCGATATTTAATTCTCGTAAATGATGTACTGTAGATTTTATTGGAACAGTTGCACCTATGTTCGATTGTTTGATATATGACAGTTTCTTTTTGTAATCATTGTTGTTTTCTTGCTTGGTTTCTTGAGGTACGTTCGCCTGTTCGGTTGTATCCGATGCTGAATAATTATTGGATAGTTCCCTTGAAACTCGTTTTAAATGGTCAATATGAACTTGTTTCTCTTCGCCATTTGACAGTGACTTAATTAAAACTTTGTTTGCTCTTATGTTAATTTCTCTGTATGGACCCTCAAATTTTGGGGATAATTTATTGTCTCTCGTATGAATGATATCATAAACAATGTCTCCTAAGCTGATAGGTGAATCTCTTGCCTTCTTGTTAAATGCCTCCGTCATTTCTTCCTTGGACATCGTTAATTGTTTTTTTGACTCTTGTGTATGTCCTGGAATTCACGTAAACGGAGTTTAGAGTAATCATCGTCATTGTATATGGGCATACTGTCACCTTCTAGGAGCTCATATGGTAATTTTTTATCTGTCCCATATATAACGAAATGTGGTGTGTCACCTATGGATTTATTTATAGACCCATTAATTGAGGCTTCTACTCTGGGACTCCAATCATCCCAGCTTCCATAATTTTCACTGAAAATGTGTCGTAGCACATCTAATACTTTTTTGTTTTGTCTCTCTACCAACCCATTCGATGCTGGGTGATATGCTAAAACGTTAACCTTTTTGATGTTGTATATATTGTTTACATATTTCTTGTAAGATCTCAGAATTAAATTCTCCTCCATTATCACTTATTAGTACCTTTGGGGTAGTAAAGCGACATATTACATTATCTGTTATTGCCTTTGCTACTCTCTGCTGTCTTATCTTTATTTGGAGCTAAAATGACATAACGGGAAAAATGATCCGTTGCTACGAATAGGTATAGGTTATTATTGTATGATAATGACATCTTGAGTAAATCAACAGCGATAACGTCCCATGGTTGATGTGGTACAGGGTAATTACCAATCGGTGCAGGTGTGATTGGGTATCCTTTGTGTTTTGCACATGATTCGCATCTGTCTATATGATTGTTTATATCTTTTCGTAATGAAGGCCAGTAATATAACAGCTGGGCTTGTTTGAACGTCTTATCCTTTCCAGGATGTCCTGCATATGGGCTATTGTGTATCATTTGTAATACTTGGGGTATCATGTCATTACGTACTACCAACTGGTTAGTATTTCTTTGGCATTTTGGTTGTTTAGAGTTCATCTTGTATAATGTATTATTGACCATTGTGAATTGTTCGAATGGGACATGTAGTTTGGGTAATTGTATGTCATCTCCACTTTCTAACTTGTATATAACTTTAGACCAAATTGGGTCAAGTCTTTGTGCCTTTGCGATATCATCGTGGTTTGGGATATTTCCTTTGAGATCTAATGCCGCGACCTGAATTATGTTCGGGTTCCTAGACAATGCGTCAGCTACTATGTTCATTTTACCTTGTATATAATGAATTTGTACATTGTAGTTTTCAACTGTACATTTCCATCTTGCTCTCCTCCCCGAAAGGAGTTTTTCTTTAAACATACCCACTAGTGGTTTATGGTCGGTGAATAAGTGGATTTCGTAACCATATACCAAATCTTGAAACTTTTGTAATGCAAAAACCACTGCAAGTGCCTCTAAGTCTGTAGTGCAATAATTTTTCTCTGCACTTCTTGTTTGTCTGCTGGCAAATGCAATTGTTTGGTTTTTTCCTCTTTTATCTTCCTGTATCAGTACAGCCCCTAGTCCTTTAACTGATGCATCTGTACAAATAAGAAATGATTTTGTGTAATCTGGATATGCTAAACAAGGTGCATTTGTTAGTTTAGTTTGTAGATTGTTAAATGCCCTTTTTTGTTCTTCCCATTGGAATATAGCATCTTTTTTGAGTAGTTGGAATAGAGGAAAGGCTATATGAGAGAATTGTGGTACGAATGACCTATAGTACCCAGCCAGACCTAAAAATTGTCTAACTTCGTCAGTCGTTGTGGGTTCAGGAAAATCTCTCACTGCCTGTATTTTGTCATCAGTGGTGTGAATACCATTAGAATTTAATTTGTGGCCTAAGAAATTTATTTCCTTAAAGCAAAATTTGCATTTAGAAAGCTTAATTTTTAAACCAGCATCACTAAGCTTTTGTAAGAGTAAGTCTAATTTCTTGGGATGATCCTTAATATTCCTCGTTGCGATTATAATATCGTCAAGATAAACAAATATTCCTTGTCCTAAAATTCCGGACAATACGTAATTCATAAGACGCTGAAATGTGCCTTGGGCTGTCCTCAGTCCCATCGGCATTCTTGTATACTGATAATGGCCTCTGTTTCTGGAAAAGGCAGTGTATTTACGTGACTCCTCTGCAACCGGTATCTGATAATAGCCGTTTAGGAGATCGATGGTTGAGAATATGTTATTCTCAGGTCCATATTCTGTAGAACGTTGCTTAGCAATGGCATGGGAAATCGGTCTGGGATTCTGTGATTATTTAGTTTACGGTTATCTACTACCGCACGCATTTCTCCATTTCGTTTGGGAACGAAGAATAATGGGGCATTCCACGGAGAGACTGAAGGCTCAGTAATTCCAAGTTTTAACATTTCATCGACATACTGATTTGCAAGTGTACGTTGGGAGTGTGGTATGCGGTAAGCTGGTACGAAAATTGGTGGTGTTTCTGGGTGCACATTAATCATGTGATTAATCAGGTTAGTACACTCTAATTGTTCTCCAGGTAATGCTACAGTGTCCCTGTGTGTTTCCAGCAGGGTTAACAAATCATTTTCTTCATCAAATTCACCTGAGTGAATTAAATTGTCTTTTATGCTTTCTTTATCTGTAGATTTTATCTCACTTGTCACTCCAGCTATAACTATTTCCTTCACAGGGGCGGGACATTTTTCAATATTAACTATGCAAGTCCCATTTTTCAACTGAACATCCCCATTCATGTGATTAATGATGAATATCTGAGTTTGCCCTTCGTCGTTCATCTGACATAATACGTTTTCTACTGATAATCCCTTTACTTTACATAATTCTTCTAAGACAAGAACACCAATATTCCGTAATTTGCTCTTCATGGTAACTTTCATGTAGGAATTAGGTGGTATAACTAAATCATTGGTGAGATGGGCTGGAAAAACTGATAAATCAGTACTGTTATCTGGGTCACTAATTCTGGAGGATGGGGCTGGTGGTGGGAGTGGATCTATACACTCATCTGTTTGTGTATGTTTGTTTAAGCCTTTAATATTACCAATTCTTTTTGGTTCTCTTTTACTAATCGGTGAGGGCTCTGGTGGTATTTCCTCTATGAATTCATTGTCAAAGTCTATTCCATTCATTTGTGGGAGTATAGTTATGTTCTCTGCTCTCATGGATCTTAAGCCCAGTAACATATGAGCTTTAATTGCTAAGTTTTCAACGATATAGAAAAATGCAGAGAATGGTCTTGTAATCTCTGTGAAACTGATATTTAATCTTATCATACCTTTCACTGTAATTTGTTTTCCATCCACCGTATATAAATCTAAATCAGCTTCATCCAGAAAAGTTACTTTCTTCTTATTTTTAAGAATTCTATTTATTTCTTCATGTGTTATTAAATTCACTGGAGAGCCTGTATCTAAAAATAAGGAAACGTTTTGATCCTCACATACAGCTGGTATCAAGATACACTCATTTCCCAACATGCCTCCTATGTGAATTTTAGCCTTGTTTTTCTTTACGTTTGTTCGTTTTTTGTCATGACTTGTTCTTCCCCCGATTTGAACATAGACACAATTTTTTCTACTGTTTTGCAGTTACTGGTCCAGTGCCCTTGGTATCTATGATGCCTACAGTAAGGACCAAATCTTTGTGTCTTTTATCTATCCTCTTTTGCTTTCATAAAGCATTCATACCTTTTGTGTCCTGGTTTTGCACAATAATGACATAGAATGGACCTATCCCTTGACTGTGACCTATGAGGTGACTTCCCATAAGTAGTGTTGTTTATGGCGCGAGACCTGCTCGGGCTGCGCGAAAACTTATGAAACTGCCTGTAGCCTGGTGTTTGTGATCGAGCCCTCGTCACGTTTGGTTGTTTGCTCTGCCTGCTTTCTGGTCGCAAGCGATTTTGTTCTCTGTTTGGGGTCGGTGTAGATGCTTTCACAGCGGATACTGTCTCAGGTATTCTCATTTTACAAGAATGTGCGGGTGTGTCGACCATATCTGCTTTACTGCACTGCATCTCTACCTCGTTCAATAAGTCTAGTAAGCACATGCCTGGAGTGTACGCGATCGTTTTGGCGATCTTTAGGGTCCTATCAGGTAATTTACACAAGGCAGCTACATAACCAATGATGTCCACGACGAGGTCTGGGGACATCTTTCCATCATCTGTTATCCAATTTGAGTTTCCCAGAGTAACTAACAATGTTCTTTTGATTGTGGAGACATCCGCAGTTATTTCACTGAGCACATGGTTTGTAGTGTGCTCCCTTACAAGATCTACAATCTTATGTAATTCTGGAATTATATCTGGCAAGAAGTTCATCTATCTATCTATCTATATACCTAGGCTGCTTCCCCCAAGGAAAGGGAGGTAGCCGAGACAGGATGGCTCACTCTCCATTTACTCATCCATTCAAACACATTCATTCGCATCTTAGCCCCAAAGGGGAGAACGGACAGATCCTCACCGCACCGCACCGCACAAGGGTCAACTGGGCAATGCAATCAGTGACATCCGCAGCAGGGCCCGACAGCAGAACTGGTTTACCCCTGCCACATCATAACAGACCCATCCCCTTACCCGCACCTGACCTGACTAGCTGATCAGACCAAATGCAGGAGAATATCCCCTCAGGGCTGCGTCATCACTTATTCATTCACAATTTCTCTCCATTTATTTCTGTCACGCACAGCCACTCTTCCTTGCTCAACAGACATCCCTCTCGCATCCAGCGCTCTCTTCACACTGTCCATCCATCCTATTCGTGGTCTTCCTCTCAGCCTTACACCTCTCACATCAGATCTAATTATCTTTTTCACCAATCGCTCATTATCCATTCTCTCCATATGCCCAAACCATTGCAACACCCTCTGCTCAACTCTGCCAGCCATCTCCCGAACAACTCCAGTTCTCCTTCGCACTTCATCATTTCGCACCCGATCCATACGCGTCACTCCACACATACTCCTCAGACATGTCATCTCCATTACATTCAAACTTTTCCTCTCTGCTACACCCATATTCCATGTTTCAGCCCCATATAATGCAGTCGGTACCACAACACCCTCATACAGCCTTCTCTTTACATCCATTCTAAGCGAACGACATTTAAACACTTTTTTCATTCCTCCCAGCACCTTTCCTACTTCATTTATTCTAAACTTCACTTCTGCATCTATTCTTCCATCCACAGCAACATGTGACCCTAGATATTTAAAACAATCTACCTCCTCAAGCAACTCACCATTCAAAACTATATTCATCCCCCTACCATCTATCAACCTCGTACACTTCATCACTTTACTCTTATTCTCATTTACTTTCAATTTCCTCCTTTCACACACCCTTCCAAACTCCTCTACCAACTGTCTCAATCTCTCCTCTGAATCAGTCACCAGTGCAGTATCATCTGCAAACAGCAGCTGCTTCAGATTCCACTCTCCTCCATCAACATTTACCAGACTCAGACCACCTAAAACTCTTGCATTCACCTCCCTTACAACACCATCCATGTAAATATTAAACAACCAAGGCGACATCACACATCCCTGTCGCAGCCCCACTCTCACGGGAAACCAATCACTCACAGCATTTCCCACTCTTACACACGCTCTACTATTTACATAAAAACTTTTCACCCCTTTTAGTAACCTACCATCAAGTCCATACAATCTTAAAACAGTCCACAAAGCCTCCCTATCAATTCTATCATACGCTTTCTCTAAATCCATAAATGCCCAAAACACATCCTTGCCTTTCGCTAAATACTTTTCACACACTTGTCTCACAGCAAACACCTGATCAACGCATCCCCTCCCTCTCCTAAAGCCACACTGCTCATCACTAATCACTCCCTCTGTACCCTCTCTAACTCTCATAATTAACACTCTACCATACACCTTACCTACAACACTCAACAGACTTATACCCCTAAAGCTAGTACATTCATACTTATCACCCTTGCCTTTATACAACGGGACCACACAAGCACTTGCCCAGTCAATTGGCACCATACCTTTCTCAAAGCACACATTCAACAATCTTACTAACCAGTCAACAATAGTCACTCCACCACCCTTCAGGCATTCCACAGCACACCCATCCATACCTGCAGCTTTCCCTGTTTTCATCTCCTTTACTGCCTTCTCCACTTCCTCCTTCGTGATCAAGGAATCATTCAACTCTCCCAACACATTTATACCTTGCACCCTTCCATCCGCCACAATCTCAGCCACCCTTTCCTCCTCTACATTTAACAATCTTTCAAAATACTCTGCCCATCTCTTCCTTACTGCATCCATCTCAATTAACATCCTTCCATCCTCTGATTTTACTCGTTCTTCCTTCCCAGACTCTCCCTTTCGCACCCTTTTCACCTCCTTCCAAAACATTTTCTTAATCTGCTGAAAATTCTCTGTCAGCCGCCTACCCCACCTCTCATCTGCTGCCACTTTAGCATCACGCACAGCCCTTCTCGCTCTATTCCTCTTCTCCTTATACCTTTCATATGACATCTCATCCTTCCTCTGCAGCCACACTTCATATGCACGTCTCTTCTCGGCCACAGCCATACTTACTTCCTCGCACCACCATTCACTTCCTTTTCTTACACCACCACCCACACGTCTCACACCACACACCTCTTCTGCATGCCCCACCACAGCACTCTTAAACAACTGCCATTCCTCCTCCACGCTGCCATTTTCCCGATCTTTCACTGCGTTCCACTCATCTTTCAATTTCTCCTGATACTCTATCTTTTTCTCTCTTTTATCCAACTCACTCACTTTCAAAACCTCCCTGCCACACCTAACCCTCCTAGCTCTCATCCATCTCTTTCCTACTTTTAACTTTCCCTCCACCAGGTAGTGATCAGACATACCTCCACCCTCCCCTCTCAGAACTCTCACATCCAACAATCTTCCTATTACATTCCTAGACACAACCACATAGTCCATCAAGGCTCTATCAACAACCCTTCCACCCTCCTGTCTCACCCATGTATACTTATAAATATCTTTCTTCTCAAACAGCGTATTCCCAATCACCATCTCTCGCTCAACACACATCGCTATCATTCGTTCCCCATTTTCATTTCTTCCAGGCACACCATGCATACCAACTACACCTTCAACTGCTACATTTCCCACTCTAGCATTCAGATCTCCCATCATTACCACATTCACATTCGCTTCAAAACTCTGCAGACACTCATCAACATCATTCCAGAAAGACTCCCTCTCTTGTTCATCCCTTTCACTACCAGGCCCATATGCACTCACAAACACCCACAACTCACGTTCAAATTTCGCTTTCACCCACATCAGTCTCGATGACACCTCCTTCCATTCAATCACACATTGCTGAACTTCCGGACTCACTAACAAGGCCACACCTTCTCTTGCCCTTCCTCTATCAACACCTGACAATCTTCCATTCACACTTCCAAACATAGATTCCCCCTTCCCTTTCATCTTCGTTTCACTCAAAGCTAACACATCCAACTTTCTTCTCACAAACATTCTCCCAATCTCCTCCCTTTTAGCCTCAATCGTACTACATCCACGCACATTCATAGACCCAATCTTCAGGGTACGAGGATAACTCCATCCCCCATCCCTTTCTCTGGCCTGTCTCTTTTTAGGAACTACAAAACAGAGGAGGGGGTCCCTAGTCCCCTCACCCCGCCCCTTTTAGTCGCCTTTTACGACACGCAGGGAATACGGTGGCAGTATTCTTCCTAACACAACCTGGCCGCAGAGTAGTAGTACCACCCCATAGTGCGGCCAGGTTGTGTCCCCCCTGCCACAGAAAATTTCTTTAAAAATTCAGTTTTAAATTCATCACATGTCCTAGCTTTAAGGAGCTTGTCTGATCTCAATAAATTGCTTGCTGGACATCTTTCCTGGCTTATGCAAGATGAAAAAATGGCAATTTTCTCTTGTTCATCTAGTATGTGGCACTTGAACATTTGTTCGCACTGACTGACTAATGAAATAACATCAGTGCGATCATTACTGTGCCAGAGAATTTTGGGGCAGTTTTATCTTCATGGTACACGTACACATGAGGTGGGGTTGTTAGATCCGCAATATTTGTTTCGTGATTCATTTTCACTGTTTGCTCTGTTAATTTAACTTGGACTTGTTTATCGTTGTGTAAGGGAATGGTGGAATATATTCGGCCGGAACGGTGAACCCTGTTAAGTGTATTGGCATATGTGTGCAAGGCAGCGACAAAGTCCTCACTTGCTACGTCAGAGGGGGTTTCCCACTCATCATCTGTAACTGACGTATTTGTTTCTTGGTCTTTAATTTTAGCGAGGTTTGTACATGGGGTGTGTTGCCTTGGTGCTATCCTAATTGTGAATCTTTTGGTGGGGCTAATTGTGTTTCATCTGGTATTAACGTGGGTGGTGGCGAAAATATCCCTGTCATTAAGATTTGGTGTTATGAAAAACGCCTTTTGTTTATTTATGTCCTAACTAAATAGATGAGTAAATAAGTTAAAATAAATGATAGATAGTGAGTGTATAAGTGTATATATGGAAATAGGTAAAGAAGTTGAATATACCTAATTTTAGCACTGAGAAGAAATGAGTAAGTATAATTTCACCCACTTGATACAGATCGTAGAGGTGTGTCGATGCAAATGTCGATCTCGGAAGAAAAATGCAGGGTTCATTGAAGATCTCTTGATAATTCTAGTGATGTGTTGATGGACAATAGTACTCAGGAAATTCCATGGCCTGGTGCTTGTGGTGGTTAACAGTCACAGGCAAACCTCAGCATAGAAGGTCGAATTTCCAACTCAATACTGTGGAAATAAATGAGTATGAGTAGGAGCTATGTGAATAATGAGTAATGAGTAGTGGGTGAGAAGTGCCTGGTGCCAGTCACACGTTGCTTGGCGTGGCAAACACGCGTTGTGATGTCATCTCAGCACATGGTGACGTCGGCTTCTCACACTGGTAGCTGTGATGGATACTGAGTAGCGATGCTTAACCTGGGTGAAGAAAGGTAAGTCGCGTTATAAATGTGGCTGTGGTGTTTTGCTGCGAGTCTTGACCTCTGCATCAGCGATGGAGGTAGGCGGGAGAGAGTGGTGGGGGTTTGTGGGCTTGTTGCTTTGGTCTTTCCTCTTCTTTACTTGCTGTGTTTTTTATTCTTCTTGCTGCTGCTTGAAGTTACGTGAAGATTATAGAGTTGTTTTGTAGACTTATAGGCTATTTGCATTGCAGGGTGTATTTTGTAGGAATTCACTGTAGAACTGAAGCTAATCTTGTAGAGTCTCGCCTGCTTTCGTAAAAATTCGCTTTTGATTCGTAGACGATGTCCGTAGTTCCGCTTGCCACCAAATAATGTCATAAGAGACTTAGAAATAATGTCATAAAAGACTTTGTAGTAACTTGTAGAGAAGTTTTGGTGTTTAGTTGTCACTCTCGATTTCTTGTAGTAGGAATTAAAGATGAATACAGTGAGTGGATCTTAGTTTATTATCTTCAGAGAAATCTAAGTTGAGCAGGGTATGTCTTACAGAGACAATATAATAAGTAAGTCTAGTTGAGCCCCTCTTTCTTGTTCACTCTCTCCACTACCTGTCGGTTCAAATGCTAGCCTCCTTCTGAGCTCTCCTTCCTAAATTCTGGTGAAACAAGGGTCGTGTCATGTGTGTTACACTGTGGTTGGAAAGTTCCAGAAACCTGTGTGTATGTCACTAGGGCTTTGTTCGCCTGCTATCTCGCTGACACACTACCTACATCATCCCCTGACTTCGCTACTTCCTATCTGTCATCAACATTTCCTCAGTTAACTTGCAAGATCATTTCCCTTTCCCAGGCTCGCATGAGCATGTGACTCTCTGTTCTTGTAATAGATGAGTCTTGAGTTATTATTATTATTTTGATAATTGAATAGCAGTAGGAGTAATTTAGAGATGAATACAGGGAGCTGATCTTGATTTATTATCTTCAGAGAAAGTCTTAAGTTGAGCAACGTATGTACTACAGAGACTTAATATACTAAGTATGTCTAATTGGACCCCTCTTCTTATTCACTCTCTCCACTACCTGTCGGTTCTATAGCTAACCTCCTTCTGAGCTCTGCTTCCTAAATTCTGGTGTAGCAGGGGTCGTGTCACGTGTGTTACACTGTTGTTGAAATGTTCTAGAAGCCTGTGTGTGAGTATGTGTGTATGGTCACTAGGCATTGTTCATATGCTTATCTCGCTGACACACTACCTATCTCATCCCCTGACTTGCTGCTTCCGGTGTATTGTCAGCATTTCCTCATTTACACTTGGAAGCTCATATCCCATTCCCAGGCTTGCCTGGTGCTCTGTCTATCTATCTATCTATCTATCTATCATGTTTTCTATAATTAATTGTATTTATAATATGGAGTCCTTACACTAATGGTTCCTATCACATCCAAATCCACACCACAATGCTCCTTCATATCCTCATTTCTCAGTCTGTCTCTCCATGTGACTCCACAAGTTTCTCTCAAATAACTTATTTCCACAGCTCTCACTCTTGACTTGTGTCCATCCAACAACGTCCAAGCTTCACTTTCATACGTCAGAGTTGGTATTACAATACTGTCATGTAATAACTTTTTCACTCCCATGCTCAATTCCCTGTTTCTTATCGCTACCATCAAGGAACCAGCAACCTTTCTTCCTTGTTGTACCCTTTCAAGCACTTCACCCTCCAAACTTCCATCCTTACTCATCACACCAGAATACCTGATAATCCTGAATACCTGATAACCAGCCAGAATACCTGATAATCCTGACCATAATGCCCATCTCTTGGATTTATTCTTGACAAATAATCCAGATCAATACAGGATAGAGGTACTGTCACCACTTGGATCCTCTGACCACAATCTCATCAAAACCTCATTAGTTAACCCTCCTACACCTCCCCATTCCGAACCTGTCAGGGTGACCCGATGGCACTTTGACAGGGCAGACTGGGATGGATTTAGAAATTATCTTGCTGATGTTCCATGGCAGTCTTTCTTCTCTAGTGATCCCAATTCTACCCAGTCCCACATTTGCGACTTAATACTAACTGGTATGGATTTATTCATACCAAGTCAACAATTCACTAAAAGATCAAACTCTCCAAAATGGTTTGACGGCAATTGTGCCAGAGCAACAGCCCAAAAGTCATTAGCATATAACTCTTACTTAAAATCAAAAACATCTGAATCACTCTCCCAATTTAAAATTGCTAGAAATCATGCAAAAGCTGTATTAAATCTATCTAAATCAAACTTTCTTCAAAAGCAAGCATCAAAACTACTTAACAACCCTAATAACAATAGAATATTCTGGTCAACTCTTAATTCTTTCAATAATAACTTTAACAAGTCATCTTCCATTCCCCCACTAAAATCTTCAGATGGCAATATTACAAATGACCCACGTGGGAAAGCAGATATCTTTGCTTGTACCTTTGCAAGAAACTCTACCATAGATGATACCAGCCAGAATGTCTCAGTCCTGGAACTTGATTCTCCCGAAATTGCCCCACTTAAAATACAGACAAGATTCGTAAAATCCATCCTAGACAATTTACCTACCAACAAAGCTCCAGGCCCAGATGGAATTCCGCCAATTGTTTTGAAAAAGTGTTCCCCTGAACTTGCCCCTGTTCTAGCTAAATTATTCAGACTATGCATACATACTTCTTTATTCCCAAATTCATGGAAAGAAGCCAATATCCACCCAGTTCCGAAGAAAGGAAATTCGTCTGACCCCTCCAATTACAGACCAATAGCTGTGACATCTTCTCTTGGTAAGGTATTTGAAACTTTAATAATAAGCATATTGTTAAACATCTTGAATCCAACAACTTAATTAGTGATAGATAATACGGTTTTCGCCACGAAAGATCCACCATTGACATAATCTCTTAACTCATACCATCCATCAGTCAATTGATCTTTTTGGTGAAACTCATGCAGTAGCTCTTGATATCTCTAAAGCTTTCAACAAAGTATGGCACCGTTCCCTGCTGTCCAAACTCCCTTGCTATGGACTAACGTCTTTTGTTCCTTTGATTTCTTCTTATCTTAGTGACAGGAAAATAAGAGTAAAAGTAGATGATGTACATTCGAATTTCCACTCAATTAACGCTGGCGTGCCACAGGGATCAGTTCTGGCGCCAACCCTATTTCTGGTTCATATTAATGATCTCTTATCTGTCACTCACAATCCCATTCACTCATATGCAGATGACTCAACACTACATAGTTCATTCACACTCAGACATCCATTTACAAAGTCTAATATCTCTATCTCTCAACTCAGTACAGCCAGCCATCTCCATAAATCAAGATCTATCTACAATCAGTGAATGGGGACAAAACAACCTTGTCTCTTTTAATGCTAGTAAAACTAAATATATACAGTTTACTAATAGACAGATATTACTAGATTCGTACATTACCTTCAGTGCTACTAATATTCCCATCTCCAAAAATATTGAAATTCTTGGTGTCTCACTTAACAGTGCCCTCAGCTGGACCTCTCATGTCAGATCTCTTGCTAAAACCGCCTCAAAGAAACTTGGATTATTGTACAGAGTCCGTAACTTCTTCGCCGATGAGCAGTTAGCTATAATTTATAAGAGTCATGTGCGCTCTCAGCTTGATTATTGCTCACCCTTGTGGAATGGTTGTGGAGAGGTTGCATTAAGACAACTAGACAAAATTCAGAATAAAGCTGTTAGAATCATTAACAACCCTGCCATTACATATAAACTACCTCCCCCGCAAGTAAGAAGGAATGTTGCCTCCCTTGCATTATTTTACAGATATTTTTTTGGCAAATGCTCGGGCGAAGTTGCGTCCATGTTGCCACCTCTCCATGCCTTCCCTCGTGCTACACGGGCATCTGGTAGCGCTCATGACTGGAATGTCACTCAACCATATTGCAGAACTTCTGCCTATCTAAATTCTTTCAGTCCCCGAACTGCATCTCTCTGGAACTCGCTTCCCCAGAGTTGTTTTTCCCCAAATTTCAACCTACAACTGTTCAAGTCTAACTTACAGATACTTTATGAACAAAGGACACCAGTAATTTGGTGTATGGATTGTTTTTTTTTTACTCATTTGTTTTTCCTTCCTCCGTTCTGTTATTAAAAAAAAAAAAAAAACACTACCCAAGTACTTAAATGTACTCACATTTTCCATTTCCTCACCATCCAACGTCACTGTATGTTCACTGACTTCACCTCCTGCAAAGATCTTAACTTTACCCTTCCCTACCTTCACCTTTAAATTCCGTTTCTTACACACTCCCAAACTCATCCACCAAGCCTTGCAGCTCCCCTACGTCTTCACTTAACAACACTGTATCATCTGCAAACAAAAGTGCAGGGAGTTTCCAAACACTGCTCTCTCTCATTAGGGCCACTCCAACATCCACTGCCCTACCTTGTATTTCTTTTATAACCCCATCCATATACAGACTGAACAACCATGGAGACATGACACATCCCCGTTTCAACCCAACCTTCAAACATAAAAACTCACTCAGTTCAATATTCACACGCACTGCAGCCTTAGCACCCTCATACGTACTCTTCACAGCATTCAAGAACTTCCCATCTACTCTATATATTCCTAATGCTTTCCACAATCCTTGTATATCCACCCTGTCATATGCTTTCTCCAAATCCATGAAGGCCGCATGCAACTTCTTTCCCTTCTCTAGACACTTTTCCACTAAAGATCCAAGAATGAAAATCTGATCTACACAACCTCTTCCCTTCCTAAAGCATCCCTGTTTTTCTCCAACTAATTCCTCTGTTATATCCCAAACTCTGTCAATAAGTATCCTACCGTATAGTTTTTTCCATTATACTAAGAAGACAAATGCTCCTATGATTACCACACACTTTTTTTTTTCCATTTTCCCTTTGTACAAGGGAATAATTATAGCTGACTTCCAATCATCCGGGACTTTACCTTCCTCCCAGGGCAATCTGCACATCTTCCACATCCATTGTACTACTATCTCTCCCCCATGCTTCAGAATTTCGTCACACACTTCATCAGTTCCTTGAGCTTTCCCCGTTTTGACTTTCTTCATTGCTTCCACAACTTCCATCCTACTGATTTCTTCCTGTCTTCTCACCTCCCTCATTCTCCCAGCCATTCTTCAGCCACTTATACTCACATTACTTTCATTCTCTATGTTCAACAAACCATTAAAGTGTTCTCTCCATATGCTCACTTTTTCTTCCCATTTCAACTAGTAATCTACCATTTTTATCTCTCACTGCCCGGCTTACTTCATTGCCACCCTGTCTGACTCTCTTCACATCTTTCCAGAACATTTTCTTACATTCCCTCCACTTGACCTCAAATTCCTTCCAAATTCCTCATCCACTCTCTTCTTACTCTCTCTTACAAATCTTTTCACCTCTCACCTCCTTTCTATATATAACCCTCTCTTCCGTCTCTCAGCTACTTCCACACCTCTATTTCTCATCCATTCATTATATGCTTTCTTCTTTTGTGCCACAGCCTGTCTCACCTCTTCATTCCACCATGCTGTTCCTTGCACCCCATTTTCTCTTCTCTTCACTGCACACACCACCTCACATGCTGCACATATTTCCTCTGTGAATATCTTGCACACACCTTCCACGTCCCCCATCTGCTACAATTCATATTTACCCAATCGTTCCTCCACTTCTCTCTTATATTCTGTCTTTCTCATCCTCTCGTAACCTTTCCACTCTCCTTACACCTGATCCTTCCTCCCATCCTTCCCTTCTTCTATTTCTCCATTTTACTTGGACCTTGATTCTGACCACCACCAAGTGGTGGTCAGAAAGTCCACTCCCACAACCTCTATATGCTCTTGCATCCATTATACACCTTCGCATCCTTTCATCCACACACACATAATCAATCATTGCCTTCCTTTCATTCAATTCACCATCCACCCTTCTCATCACTCGCCATGTTTACCTGTGGATCATTTTGTGCCGGAAGAGGGTATTGGCTATCACCAACCCCCTCCTGGCACAAATGTCCACTTAAGCACTGCCATTCTCATCTGTCTCAACAAGCACACTCCACTCAACAACTACTCCATCCACCTTCACATTCCCTGCTTTACCATTTATATCACCAATCAAAAACACTCTCTCATTCCTTTCAGACTTTTCCATGCACACTTCCACATTTATCCAGAACTCTCCTCTCACTCTGCTTGCATGATCTTGTGTTGGCGCATACACGCACACAATCGCCCACATTTGTAGTCCAACTTTCAGTCTTACCCACACAAGCCTTGAACCAACTGATCCATACTCTCTTATATTGTCCTTCCATCTTACTCGCAACAATACATCCTCCTTATTTTGCCCTCTCATTCTCACCTACTCCTGCACATATGCCCCATCTATACTCCCATTCTCTCACACTCACATCTCTCCACTTAGTTACAGTTAATCCACATACATCCACTTTTGCACCTTCAAGCACCTGGACAGTTATTATTATTATTATTATTATTATTATTATTATTATTCAAAACAATGAAGTTGCACTGGATTTTTCCCTTATTTTTCCGAATTTTCTTCCACCGCCCGCAGTACCACTGGTCTCTTTCCGATATTTGCAGGGCAAATTACACTCTCTACACTAAACTTGACTTAACAAAACTCCACGTTCTTTTACTAGTTCAATAGATGCTTCGTTATTACCGTGGTAAAGTAAATATTGCGTTTGTGTAGTTTGTACTTTTTCCCCCCTTCCTATGCTAAACCTGTTTTTTATTATTATTATTATTATTATCATCATCATTTCATACTGTATTTGACTCCTATACAGGTTTTGCAGTCTGTCCAGTAGAATTATGTGTGCAATATATACCAGACATGCTTTAACAAAGAACCAAAAATTATAAACTGCAAATGTTTGAGAGCCGCAAGACGTAAACAGACTTATCACAAACTTTTTCCAAGCTGCAAAACCATCTTTAAATCACCTTATACTGTGCTGAAGATCACTATTCAACAAAGACCTGAATGACGTTCAGCTCAGTTCAAGGTAATTCAAAGGTGGTCTCTCAACTTGTAAAAAGAGAAGAAAACCAGATATGCAGTTTTGCCTTTAAACCAAATGTTGTGGAAGGGTTCAGGTTATGACAGGGATAAAGCAATTCGTTTTTTATAACAATCACTAGTAGGTCGTCACATGACAGCATCAGCTTATACTTTTTAATCCCATTTTGCCCAAATTTGATGGAGGGTTTGGGAGTAAAGCAGATATAAAAGGACTGGATTAAAAGTACAATCAGTCAAAGGCCCAGGTCACCAGGAAGTCATATTTCGACCCGTATGCGCCTGTGTAAAAATTAAATAAATAAATAAATAGCTAAAATGGTTTAATCTGATTTGAACCGAATTTGGTGGAAGGTTTAAGGGGCAGCAAGGGGGTTGACCCATTGTTTTGCAGAACAATAATTCAAAGATGATGGTCACATGTTACAGTAAGTAGAACTTGAACTTCATGTAAAGGTTCATGAAAAGCACAGATAAAGAGGTTTCAGTCCTTAACTGAAACAGTTTATTCAACTCTGACAAAACTTGGTGGAAGAATTAATGATCAGCCGAGGATAAAGAGGTATAAAACTGAGGTGGAAGTCTAGGTCATAGTGCAAGGTCAGTTTTGACCCTTAAACCTTTTGTCGGGTGTGGCTGATGCTCTCTAAAAAGTGATTTTTTTTTTTTTTTTTTTGATCCCTTTCTCTTATTCCGCTCTTCCCATGTTAACCCTCTTTGCACCTCACATGCACCAGCCCAGGCCAACATCTGTGACAGGGGATTGATGGCCAGTGTAGTGACAGATTTCATTGGTATTGTTACCCTGTCACCAGTGCTCGGGCTTCATGCGGCCATCACTGCCTCTGCTAATAACACTCATTCCTCATTTCACGTCTTCAGTTTACCCTTCCCATTCACCCTTCTTGCACCATAGTTCTTAAATGCTTTTGTTTCTAAAGCCATCG
This sequence comes from Coenobita brevimanus, assembly GCF_032717465.1. NCBI lineage: Eukaryota > Metazoa > Arthropoda > Malacostraca > Decapoda > Coenobitidae > Coenobita > Coenobita brevimanus. Next base: position 26,021,857 of record NC_137055.1, read on the forward strand.
AAGATGCTGTATTTTTATCACACACACACACACACACACACACACACACACACACACACACACACACACACACACACCTATCTATCAATCCATTTATTTAGACCATATTTGTGTCTGTCTTCTTTATTATCGAAGACTCATTCTCAAATATCATCGAAGACTCACTCTCAAACTGAATTTATCCTATGTTGTCAGTGTCTATCTATCTATATACCTAGGCTGCTTCCCCCAACGAAAGGGAGGTAGCTGAGACAGGACGACACACTCCCCATTTACTCATCCATTCAAACACATTCATTCGCATCTTAGCCCCAAAGGGGAGAACGGACAGATCCTCACCGCACCACACCGCACAAGGGTCAACTGCGTAGGGCAATCAGTGACATCCGCGGCAGGGCCCGACAGCAGAGCTGGTTTACCCCTGCCACATCATAACTGACTCATCCCCTTACCCGCACCTGACCTGAAATAGCTGATTAGACCACATGCGGGAGAATATCCCCTCAGGGCTGCGTCATCACTCATTCATTCACAATTTCTCTCCATTTATTTCTGTCACGTACAGCCACTCTTCCTTGCTCAACAGACATCCCTCTCACATCCAGCGCTCTCTTCACACTGTCCATCCATCCTATTCGTGGTCTTCCTCTCAGCCTTACTCCTCTCACATCAGATCTAGTTATCTTTTTCACCAATCGCTCATTATCCATTCTCTCCATATGCCCAAACCATCGCAACACCCTCTGCTCAACTCTACCAGCTATCTCCCGAACAACTCCAGTTCTCGTTCGCACTTCATCATTCTGCACCCGATCCATACGCATCACTCCACACATACTCCTCAGACACCTCATCTCCATTACATTTAAACTTTTCCTCTCTGCTACACCCATATTCCATGTTTCAGCCCCATATAATGCAGTCGTTACCACAACACCCTCATACAGCCTTCTCTTTACATCCATTCTAAGCGAAAGACATCTAAACACTTTTTTCATTCCTCCCAGCACCTTTCCTACTTCATTTATTCTAAACTTCACTTCTGCATCTATTCTTCCATCCACAGCAACATGTGACCCTAGATATTTAAAACACTCTACCTCCTCAAGCAACTCACCATTCAAAACCATATTCATCCCCCTACCATCTACCAACCTCGTACACTTCATCACTTTACTCTTATTCTCATTTATTTTCAATTTCCTCCTTTCACACACCCTTCCAAACTCCTCTACTAACTGTATCAATCTCTCCTCTGAATCAGCCACCAGTGCAGTATCATCTGCAAACAGCAGCTGCTTCAGATTCCACTCTCCACCATCAACATTCACCAGACTCAGACCTCCACCTAAAACTCTTGCATTCACCTCCCTTACAACACCATCCATGTAAATATTAAACAACCAAGGTGACATCACACATCCCTGTTGCAGACCCACTCTCACAGGAAACCAATCACTCACAGCATTTCCCACTCTTACACAAGCTCTACTATTTACATAAAAACTTTTCATCCCTTTTAATAACCTACCATCAAGTCCATACAATCTTAAAACAGTCCACAAAGTCTCCCTATCAATTCTATCATACGCTTTCTCTAAATCCATTAATGCCCAAAACACATCCTTGTCTTTCGCTAAATACTTTTCACACACTTGTCTCACCGCAGACACCTGATCCACGCTTCCCCTCCCTCTCCTAAAGCCACACTGCTCATCACCAATCACTCCCTCTGTACCCTCTCTAACTCTCATAATAATTAACACTCTACCATACACCTTACCTACAACACTCAACAGACTTATACCCCTAAAGCTAGTACATTCATACTTATCACCCTTGCCTTTATACAATGGGACCACACAAGCACTTGCCCAGTCAACTGGCACCATACCTTTCACAAAGCACACATTCAACAATCTTACTAACCAGTCAACAATAGTCACTTCACCACCTTTCAGGCATTCCACAGCACACCCATCCATACCTGCAGCTTTCCCTGTTTTCATCTCCTTTACTGCCTTCTCCACTTCCTCCTTCGTGATCAAAGAATCATTCAACTCTCCCAACACATTTATTCCTTGCACCCTTCCATCCACCACAATCTCAGCCACCCTTTCCTCCTCTACATTTAACAATCTTTCAAAATACTCTGCCCATCTCTTCCTTACTGCATCCATCTCAATTAACATCCATCCATTCTCTGCTTTTACTCGTTCTTCCTTCCCAGACTCTCCCTTTCACACCCTTTTCACCTCCTTCCAAAACAATTTCTTATTCTGTTGAAAATTCTCTGTCAGCCGCCTACCTCACCTCTCATCTGCTGCCACTTTAGCATCACACACAGCCCTTCTCGCCCTATTCCTCTTTTCCTTTTACCTCTCATATGACATCTCATCCTTCCTCTGCAGCCACACTTCATATGCACGTCTCTTCTCAGCCACAGCCATACTTACTTCCTCGCACCAACATTCACTTCCTTTTCTTACACCACCACCCACACGTCTCACACCACACACCTCTTCTGCATGCCCCACCACAGCACTCTTAAATAACTGCCATTCCTCCTCCACAATGCCATTTTCCCGATCTTTCACTGCGTTCCACTCATCTTTCAATTTCTCCTGATACTCTATCTTTTTCTCTCTTTTATCCAACTCACTCACTTTCAAAACCTCCCTGCCACGCCTAACCCTCCTAGCTCTCACCCATCTCTTACCTACTCTTAACTTTTCCTCCACCAGGTAGTGGTCAGACATACCTCCACCCTCCACTCTCAGAACTCTCACATCCAACAATCTTCCTATTACATTCCTAGACACAACCACATAGTCCATCAAAGCTCTATCAACAACCCTTCCACCCTCCTGTTTCACCCATGTATACTTATATCTTTCTTCTCAAACAGCGTGTTTCCAATCACCATCTCTCGCTCAGCACACATCGCTATCATTCGCTCCCCATTTTCATTTCTTCGGGGCACACCATGCATACCAACTACACCTTCAACTGCCACATTTCCCACTCTAGCATTCAGATCTCCCATCATTACCACATTCATATTCGCTCCAAAACTCTGCAGACACTCATCAACATCATTCCAGAAAGACTCCCTCTCTTCTTCATCCCTTTCACTACCAGGCCCATATGCACTCACCAACACCCACAACTCACACGTTCAAATGTCGCTTTCACCCACATCAGTCTCGATGACACCTCCTTCCATTCAATCACACACTGTTGTACTTCCGGACTCACTAACAAGGCCACACCTTCTCTTGCCCTTCCTCTATCAACACCTGACAATCTTCCATTCACACTTCCAAACATAGACTCACCCTTCCCTTTCATCTTCGTTTCACTCAAAGCTAACACATCCAACTTTCTTCTCACAAACATTCTCCCAATCTCCTCCCTTTTAGCCTCAATCGTACTACATCCACGCACATTCATAGACCCAATCTTCAGGGTACGGGGATAACTCCATCCCCCATCCCTTTCTCTGGCCTGTCTCTTTTTAGGAACTAAAAAACAGAGGAGTGGGTCCCTAGTCTCCTCACCCCGCCCCTTTTAGTCGCCTTTTACGACACGCAGGGAATACGGTGGCAGTATTCTTCCTAACACAACCTTCTGCATCAGTGTAAATTTATTATATGTAAGGCTAATAATAAGTTTTTGTTCACCTGCAGTATTGAAAATTCTTAATTACCTTATCTTTTTTAATCACTCATCATTTCGGTTGATCAGCTTACCGAATAATAAGAGGATTAACAGCAGCAGTACTAAACCTTTATCCTCGTTATTTTTATGCAAATTGGCTGAGCACTGCAGTTATATGCAAATAATAACTACATTGTTCATTGTTGCAGTTATATGCAAATACTCGTAATAATTGCATTGTTCACTGCGACAATTTTAATGTAGGTTAAAGAAAGACTTATTAATCACATGAATTGAATGATAAAGGGTGGCAGAGGGTGACAGTCTACGAGGATGGCATAAAACAGTGGATAGAAAAGTTGATAGATGAATGAAAGTTAATATGTTATGTGGCAGTGGTTTTCATTGGAAATTTCATCTCAGAACTTGTACTGCCTTGATGTACAGACTGCACTAGTGCTAAAGCACTCGAGTTGTAAAAGTTAGATTCACATTCATAACAGACATGAGCTCAGAAAATTTGTTACAAAAAAATATGTTATATGACAATGGACTACCTAAACAAATAAGAATCAGAGCTGTGCTACCGCTCATGAAAAGACGCAGTATTAAGGAAAACATTCAGTTTTCTCACGTAACTGGCTCCTCTAACTTAACGTAGAAATGATTATTTTGCTCTTCTTATTTTGTACACGCTTTCTGTAGGAATTTCATGTTGTCTGGCACTGTCCATTTAAGGTTATATCAACGTCATGTTGCAAAGTGGCATACTTCAGGAGATGCTAGTGACAGAGTGGTCATTGATAAACATCTAAAATTCTGACTGGAAACGACGTTTCATAAGTAAGATTGCAGCACACGCCCACACTCTGTCCAGCTTCTCTGCTCCAAACAGAAGCCAAATCACGTTAACCATACAATGATGTCACGCCAACAACTGCCGGGTTGGCACTTACGAGAGCTTAACAGCTACCCTACTACTGTATCATACTCTGCCTGTCACTTACGAACAGACACTTTGTCTCTCTCTCTTTCACTAAACATTCATTAAGGATATTTTTTTTATCAATACATTGATTTCTTAACATAATGCAACTTGCAACAATGGGAAGAAGTACTAGTTGCACAACAGTATATTATGGTGCTGGTACAGTGATACAATAAGAATTGCAGCTCTTCACTGTTGGACAGGCAGGGACAAAAGTTCGCCAAATATTTAATTACTTCTATTTCTCACTACCCTTTAGTGGTTAATATTCCGAAGCTCGACGTGTCTCTGTACCCAGTGATGAACTCTTTGATATGATGCGTCAGCGACGTCATTAAGAGAAATTGACCAAGCGAGGAGACACAGTGAAATATTAGACAAACTATTGTCTCTGACGCTATCTGTTCCTTGAAGTTGGCTGGAAATCAAAATGAACTCTCATGTTCCCGAAGTTCACAGGTGACATTTGGACTGGCAAACAGGTTTCTAACAAGTGACTTCGTGTCTCCCTTGCAGTGGACGAAATTTTTGGAGATGCATTAGTTTACATACAGACACTTACCAAGCACTTTTTTGTCAGCTTCTAGAACTGGCTGGAAATTATAAATTGAAAAAAAAAGTCAGACTGAAATAATACCGGAACAAATATTAATCTCTCTCAATTATATAACTACCGTTTAGTTTAGGCTTCCTAATTCTTGCGAGTTGATTCAGCATATAGGAAACTTTTAAATGCATGGGCTGGATACAGATGTCAAAAACTTCTTCATAACAAGCAAGTCCTCTGCGCCGAATAAATTAGTCAAGCATCAGCTAGATTAAATTAAAAGACGCTCTTGGGCTGAAGGGGTAAAGTCATTTATCTCGCGGACATACCCAAGCCAACTGAAACTTCGCTCAGTGCTCCTGAATTCCGCTGGCGGGTCCTGCTGTCGGAACTTCGTCAGTGGCTGCATTCACTTTTTTGTTGCCTCTGAGTTTTGTATTTAAAGTAGTTCCCAGTGCCTACACGACGCTTGGCAGAGCCTGGTGGGTATGTGGGTAGTAGTGAAGCTATCACTGATACTTGACAGTGCTCACTCATCCGGCCCACCGTGTACTCCAGGAAACAAACAAAACAAAACAAATTACATTAAGACGACAGTAACATATCACTATCTAAAAACGCAGTCAGAAGGGATTCGATGGATAAAACCATAAACAGTTTTAAGATTTGACGGTAATTTAACCAGTCTGAGAGGGGTCAAATTAATGTGGTATTGCGACACTGCACGGCTCATGTCACGTCAATAAATTATATATGGGTAGAATGGAGAAATGTGTGAAGAACATGCAAAAAACGTTCGGATAGGAATGCTATAAATATAATTATGTTGTGTTGCCAAGGGGTTAGGCAGAACAGCGTGCAAGAATAACAAAGAGTTGCGGGAGAAAAATAAAATGGACGTAGCGGATGCAAAGGGGGAATATACAGTAGATCAAAGGAAGTGTACCGGTAGGACATGTGAAGACCAAGAGGGGAGTAATCAGATTAGTTAAGAGAAAATAGTTGATAAATGAGAAATCCAGAAGCAAAATGAATGTAAATTTTCATGAAACACACAAACCGTTTTGGCAAAGGTACAAAAATGTTAAAACTAATCGAGGAGGAAGCGTGAAAATGTCGGGGATGAAAATGGATAGATGACAGTCATCGGAAATGATATAAGAGGCAAATATTTCAGGCTGAATGGATTGACGACAGCCTTTGAAAGAGGTCAAGAATTGTGTTTGCGTAAATAATTTATAAAAGGAAGAATGAAACACCTTTTTGGTGGATTAGAGAGAGAGGAGGGGGGAGGGAAGTGTTTTAGGGAAATTTTTCTCATCAGATTTGATTTCAACAATATGTCAATCTGTCTTGAGACTGAGCAGTTTTGTTGGCATATTATATAAACTGATATGATGAGGAAATATATTTTGATGACAGACTGATGGACAGAAGAGGGAAGACAGATAGACTGGTGGATCTATCTGAATATTGTTGTCACTAAACACAGTGTACACTTCATCTCGTTACTGTAATGTTTGTACTCTACCTTGTCCTAGATTTTCCTCCTTTTGCTGCTTATTATATGTAGCTTAGTTCAAAAACACAAAGTACTACGGCTCTACATCCTTCCTTCATTCAAAATCTTCGTATCTAGTTTCATACTATAATGTTCATTTGTCGTTACACCTCCGCATTCAAGATGAAGAGATGGTGTTTATAGGCCATGTTAGAGTTAAGAAGTGTATAGCCACTTAGCATTAGGTTATGTTTTTAGCTGTCCCATAGATTCCACAAATACCAGATTTATTAACCATTACCTATTGCGATCGAGGAAAACAGCAGAGAGAGAGAGAGAGAGAGAGAGAGAAAGAGAGAGAGAGAGAGAAAAAGAGAGAGAGAGAGAGATTGTTTTAAAAACTGGCGGCGCAACTGCAGGTCATATGCCGCCGGAAAACAAGCTAAAAAGACGCAGCAAATAAAAAGTGCATATTCAAAATAAGGTTCTATCTATCTATCTATCTATAACCCGACGCCCTAATCCCGCAAAGGATGGCCGCAGACAAAACGCCTCCAAGTCGCTCTGTCACCCACCATTTGACTACCCTCCCCCCAACTCACCCCCCCCTCCCTCATATACCTCTCAACTCCATCCCTCCACCTCATCCTCGGTCTACCTCTCCCTCTCCCTCCCTCCACCTCACCTACATACACCCTTTTAGTCAGTCTTTCATTCTCCGTTCTCTTCACATGTCCAAACCACCTCAGTGTATTTCTCCTAATCTTCTCAACCACATCCACATCCACCCCACAGCGTTCCTTCACTTCTTCATTCGTCAACCTGTCCCTCCACGTCACTCCACATGCTCCTCTCAAGTAACTCATTTCCACTGCTCTCACTCTTGACTTGTTCCCCTCTTGCAAGGTCCATGCCTCGCTTCCATACGTCAGGGTAGGGATCACAATACTATCATGCAGTGACTTCTTAACTTCCATACTCACCTCCCTATTTCTCATCACTGCTTTCAGTGTACCAACAACCTTCCTTCCCTGCTGTACCCTTTCACGCACTTCATCTCCCAAAGTTCCATCCTTACTCATCACATTACCCAAGTACTTGAATGCACTCACATTCTCCATATCCTCACCATCCAACCTCACTTCACACTCTGTGACTTCATTCCTCTCAAACACCATAATTTTACTTTTGTTTACATTAACTTTCAGATTCCTCCTCCTACACACTGTCCCATATTCATTCACCAAACCTTGCAACTCCCATTCATCTTCACTGAACAGTACTGTATCATCAGCAAACAGCAACACTGGAAGCTTTATATAAAGTATATAAAGTATGGTTTTACATCGATAGATAAGGGGGGGGCAGGTGCAGCCTCAGAGCGTGATATGCCTCAAAGTTCTTTCTACTGACTCCATGAAGCCTTGCTTACTGTAGCGGCACCTGACTGGATGTCATCCAACAATGCAAAACAAAGATGTCGATTTCTTCAAGCGGATGGAATTAAGTGCTAAGCATGCACGATTTGATAAATCTGGACGATTGCACCAACAATCTCATGCAGGTCTTGTTGCTTCATAAAAAGTTGCCCTTAAGATTGCCAAAGCAAAAAAACCACACAACATTGCTGAAAATCTGATTCTTCCTTGTTGCTGAGATATTGTGGATTGCATGATTAGAGAGGCTGCTGTGAAAAAGATAATGTCTGTTCCTTTGTCAAATAATTCAGTGCAGCGGAGAATTTCCGAGATGTCCAAGGACATCAAGCAACAAGTTGTTGAAGAGATAAAACAATCTCCAAAAGATGTTTTCGCTGCAGATTGATGAAACCACTGATGTTAGCAAGTGTGCACAGCTGCTTGTATTTGCTAGGTATGTATGTGACGGTGATTTTAAGGAAGATTTTTTATTTTGCCACTCCCTGGAAGGCTCAACCACAGGAGATGACATTTTCCAGGAAGTTACTACTTTTTTGGACAGTGAAGGTTTGTCCAGGACTGATGTGTGTTCATGCACGACCGATGGAGCACCAGCCATGTCGGGAAACCGTTCAGGTTTTGCAGGTCGGATTAAGGAAGCAAACCCTTATATAACAACCTTGCATTGTATTCTCCATCGGTATGCCTTAGCGTCCAAGACACTTCCATCTAAACTTCGAAATGTCCTCAATGATGTTGTCAAAATGGTAAACCTGATCAAGTCTAGTGCCCTCAACAGCCGCCTCTTCAGGCTGGTGTGTCAAGATTTTGATGCTGAACACGAGGCATTGCTTTACCACACGGAGGTACGATGGCTCTCTCGGGGCAATGTGACTGCCAGATTTCATTCTGTTATGGACAAGGTAACTGAATTCTTCTCTCGTGACGTTAAGCCGCAGTCCAAAGTATTCCGCGAGAAACTCACTGACACCAAATGGCAACTGGAAATGGCCTGCCTAAGTGGTATTTTTTCTCGTCAGAACACATTGAATGCGTCTCTGCAGGGTCATTCATCCACATTGTTTGACGTTGTTGATAAACTCAAGGCATTCATTATGAAACTGGAAGTGTGGGAAGCTAACATCAAGATAGGAAAATTTCACATGTTTGAGAACGGCTGAATCTTTTGCTAGTGCTGGAGAAATTGATAATATTCTCAATGAGCTTATTCAGGAGCACTGGTCTCTCTTGCGCAGTGAACTCAGATCATACTTCCCTGAACTAGATGAAAACAATGCCAGATTCATCAGGAGACCATTCACTGCTGATGTTCGCTCACTGCCTGACCATATGCAAGAAGAATTTGCTGACTTTGTGAATGATTCGACTGCTCGAGAAGAATATGAGAAATCTCCACTGACCAAGTTCTGGTCGCAAATGAGCCAGTCCTATCCCCGACTCGCCAGTCAGGCTATTGCGAAGCTCCTGACGTTTCCGACGACGTATCTCTGTGAACAAGCATTTTCGGTTTTATGCATCATGAAGAACAAGTTTCAAGCCAGGCTTCATGTGGAAGATGATCTCAGGCTAGCAGGGTCAAAGGCATCTCCAAGAATTGAAGCTCTGGCTGCGAGTATGCAAGCCCATCCTTCGCACTGATTCTCCTCATGTATCATGTAAGCAAAATGTGCATGAGTCATGTGAATGCTGTGCATATATTATAATTACAGCCTTTTTTTTTTTTTTTTGCTCACTTTTTCAATTCCATATGCATCATCAAAGTAAAATACTTGCAAGGATCCATCGGTATTTTCAAAGATTTTCTGTCCATTATAAAGATTTCACCGAAATACTGCTTAGCAAAGAGGGGGTACTTAGTAGAATGGAGCATGCCTACTAGGGGTACGTGGAGGAAGAAAGTTTGGGAACCTCTGGCATAGAGGGACAGATGGTGCCTACTGTCCCTCCTCGATGCTTGGTGGAGCCTCTAGCGATTTTACTGATTTTTTAGGTTTCTTCAGGAGGCGGGCCTCCTTCCACTCTTATAAGTAACTGATATTTTATTAATTATTCTTTTGATATATTCAGTGTTTTTTTTTTCTATTAACAGATATTAACCTTATTTTGAATATGCACTTTTTATTTGTTGCGTCTTTTAGCTTGTTTTCCGGCGGCATATGACCCTGGCAGTTGCGCCGCCAGTTTTTAAAACAATCTCTCTCTCTCTCTCTCTCTCTCTCTCTCTCTGCTGTTTTCCTCGATCGCAATAGGTAATGTTTAATAAATCTGGTATTTGTGGAATCTATGGGACAGCTAAAAACATAACCTAATGCTAAGTGGCTATACACTTCTTAACTCTAACATGGCCTATAAACACCATCTCTTCATCTTGAATGCGGAGGTGTAACGACAAATGAACATTATAGTATGAAACTAGATACGAAGATTTTGAATGGAGGAAGGATGTAGAGCCGTAGTACTTTGTGTTTTTGAACTAAGCTACATATAATAAGCAGCAAAAGGAGGAAAATCTAGGACAAGGTAGAGTACAAACATTACAGTAACGAGATGAAGTGTACACTGTGTTTAGTGACAACAATATTCAGATAGATCCACCAGTCTATCTGTCTTCCCTCTTCTGTCCATCAGTCTGTCATCAAAATATATTTCCTCATCATATCAGTTTATATAATATGCCAACAAAACTGCTCAGTCTCAAGACAGATTGACATATTGTTGAAATCAAATCTGATGAGAAAAATTTCCCTAAAACACTTCCCTCCCCCCTCCTCTCTCTCTAATCCACCAAAAAGGTGTTTCATTCTTCCTTTTACAAATTATTTACGTAAGCACAATTCTTGACTTCTTTCAAAGGCTGTCGTCAGTCCATTCAGCCTGAAATATTTGCCTCTTATATCATTTCCGATCACTATCATCTATCCATTTTCATCCCCGACATTTTCACGCTTCCTCCTCGATTAGTTTTAACATTTTTGTAACTTTGCCAAAACGGTTTGTGTGTTTCATGAAAATTTACATTCATTTTGCTTCTGGATTTCTCATTTATCAACTATTTTCTCTTAACTATTCTGATTACTCCCCTCTTGGTCTTCACATGTCCTACCGGTACACTTCCTTTGATCTACTGTATATTCCCCCTTTGCATCCGCTACGTCCATTTTATTTTTCTCCAGCAACTCTTTGTTATTCTTGCACTCTGTTCTGCCTAACCCCTTGGCAACACAATATAATTATACTTATAGCATTCCTAACCGAACGTTTTTTGCATGTTCTTCACACATTTCTCCATTCTACCCATATTTAAATTATTGACGTGACATGAGCCGTGCAGTCTCGCAATACCACATTAATTTGACTCCTCTCAGACTGGTTAAATTACCGTCAAATCTTAAAACTGTTTATGGTTTTATCCATCGAATCCCTTCTGACTGCGTTTTTAGATAGTGATATGTTACTGTCGTCTTAATGTATTTTGTTTTGTTTTGTTTGTTTCCTGGAGTACACGGTGGGCCAGATGAGTGAGCACTGTCAAGTATCAGTGATAGCTTCATTACCACCCACATACCCACCAGGCTCTGCCAAGCGTCGTGTAGGCACTGGGAACTACTTTAAATGTATCTTTTGATGGGAAAGATAAATTTCCTTTGTTTTTTACGGCAATCGGTGCGTGAAAATCCTGTACATTATAGGTATATAGAACTTTGCAGCACTCTTCACACTGTAATAATATTTTAAGTTTCAGAAACACAAAGCCAGCTATACATGCAGCTGTTTTCTCAAGGGGAAATTACACTGGTTGATACAAGTTTCTATTTCCATCTCTGAAAGTGAATCACAGTCATTCTCTTGATTAATGATTTCATGATCTATAACCCTGTGTTTACCTAGAGAAGAGTTGATTATACTGTATGATGACACATGAGGACTGGAAAGCTCAGAGGAGTGACCAGAAGCAGTTGAAACTGAAACAGATTCCAATGGCAAGCAATTGCCTCTAGTTACTTCAGCAGTTTCTTGGTTAATATCCTTTGTATGCATCTGAAAACTGTTGTGCTGTTGGATTGTCGTTAAAACGACCCATACTTCTGATTTTGCTGAAAAATAGCTCGATATGATCCTGACTTGCTTTGTAGGTTAGCAGGAACTTCAAAATTGGTTTCAGGGGGAGAATAGACCTATCACTTAGCACTTGCAGACTTTGACAACATATAAGAAATCCATTAAATCCTGTTTTCCTTTTGCATTTGAGGATGAGCACTTTATCAGGCAGTAATGCTAGGGAGAGGAATGCTGTTCAACACTTTCAAGAAAGTCAATAACATCTCTGTTATTATCAACTTGCAGAAGGAGTTTCCAGCCATAAGTACACAAATTCCGAGAATTCATGATGCCAAGCAAGGCACTGAGAATACGTATAAATTCTTTAGTCCCTTCACAGCCTTCAAACTCGGGAATGTTTTGGTCCAAGCAGAACTGTATTGGGTCTGCAACAGTCACTGAGCAACTGCACAGCCAATCTGACATTCATTTTTTTTTTGTACATAGGCAGTGTGTGCTCGTCGTATTTCCTAGATGTAGGCCTTCATTCTCCTGCAGCTTGTGGAGTCTTTCGACGAAGTGCCATTCAATTTTGTTACCTTTTCCATCCATAAGTGTACCTAGTTCCCCCAGTGAATTTCATCTAACTTGAACATATGGCATGGATCCAAGAAAACACATACAGGCTCGTCAGTACATGGATGGTTAAAGTAGGATTTTAAAATAGCTATTTGGATCCATGCTACACCCAAAAGTTTTCATCATCCCTAAATTAGGTAGTGCTCCCTCGAGAGTATGAGACACGATGTTTGTTCCTACTGAATGGAGCTTTCCCAAAGCCGGCAGAACAAAGTTGCTATGTTCAGTGCTACTAAGTCCATTAGTTAAAAAGTACCCAATTGGAAACTTGAATGAAGATTTGTGTGATACTACCATAAAGGTTAGTGATTCTTTGGCCACTGGCAAACTGTCATTATCTAATTGAGTCCCCATATCAAGAAACTCATCATATTTTTTACCATCCCACTCAGCATGTTGGCAGATAGCCATCTCATCCATAATTAATTAAAATACAGTAATCCCCGTACTTTCCGGATGCCCATTTTCCGGACGCCCACTTTCCGGACGCCCACTTTCCGGACGCCCACTTTCCAGACGCACCACTTACCGGACATTGTGGGCCTGGACCTTCGGAACCCAAAATGGCCAAAAAAAAGAAAAAATCCCCCCCAAATCCGAATTTTTTTTCCCACCTGTAATTTTAAATTGCCGCGCGGCACTGAACAGCCAGTTTACACCATGGCCCCTTCACCCCTTCCCTCCTCCCCCCTCTCCCCTGCCCTGTCAGGGTTGCCATTTGGTATTTTTCATTACCAAATGTGGGCCACTTTGGTAATGAAAAATTTGTTTGGTAATGAATCAGAACAATGCATTACAAAATGGATTTTTCACATGTATGAGGATACACAGGATGGAGATGGTGGATTGTTTGCTCTCTGATTAATCTCGTAGTCAACATAGCGTGAAAATAATCAACATGCTGTTAATTATGAGAAGAGTGATTACATGTATTTCCACTTGTTTATATAATTATTGAAGAATAAATGCTAGCTTTACAAATTTGGTAATGAAAAGTTTAATATGGTAATGAAAACTGAGGAGTTTGGTAATGTGGCCGTTGCGATCTGGCAACTCTGTTTCCCCGTCAGCAACACTTCAACAGTTATTGCCTAACTTCGATGGCGAGCAGATGCCTATCGCAATGGAAGCCACATGTGCTCATTTTTTGTGAATAAACATTGAATAAACTGCAATACCTTGCTGCTAGACCACACGGGAATTTACAGTGTTGTACAGTGTTAAGAAATTAGAATTTAGAGTGCAAAGGATTAACTGTAGAGTGCAAATTGGCGTTTGAAACTGGTGGTTGAAACTGGCGTGGTGCAGTTAAGAACAATGTGAAGTGTTAAACAATTATAACTCACAGTGCAAAGAACTAAGTGCAGCACAACACTGGCGTACTGTACGTGCTTCAAGAACATTTTCACCACTGCCGAAACCTTAGAAAAGCCGGCCACAAACGTGCTGTAAGTACCCTGGCTGAGGTACAGTCACTTCTGATTCCTCATTCTTTGGTTCCTTTTCATTTATTTCATGCTTTATGTCCATTATTCATGTGAATAGGGTCTTAAATGGTTTAAATAGGTGCTAAGCATGTCCGGTAGGGAATTATTTAGGTGGCTTTCAAAGTTAGTCTGGGTTAGGGTCCTTAAGTACCAGTCCAGGAGCTAGGGGCCCACTTTCAGGTCGGGACCACTTTCTGGACATGCCTTTGGCACTGTTACATCGGATAGTAGAGGGATTACTGTACATTAGGGTGGTCCTTATTTTCGACTTCCATAATTGTTGGGCTCTGACCCCAAAAAATGCTTCCATTTGGTCCACAAATACACCACATGAAATATTTTTGAAATTGGTTATTGTTTAGAGGTCGCTCAATTATCTTGAAGTTTTCCCCCTTCTGGTGATGATGTATCGCCCACAAAGCCCTCGAACTCGGGGTCCCCCCCATCTTCAGATGTGTATTATCTGCTTATAGCAGGGGTATCGTGGTGACCAGCCGCTCATTGTTGCCCCGTCATGGTCCGTTTGAGAGCTTTGGGCATTCGCGGCGATGATCCTTGACGACTTGGAGCAAGTATCCGAACTGTTCTTCGTCTTTCGTGAGGTGTCTGGTGTATGCCTGAGCAAGTGCCACACCTCGTTCAGCGTGGTCGTTGATGACGGCAAGGAACTTCACAGTGGCCTGAGCTGTCTTGCAGGATTCAGTCTCTTGCCACTGGACACCCAGAATTTGAAGGAATTCCTCAGGGAGGTGGAGCTTCTTTAGGAGAGTCTTTGTTCTCTTTGTGGTGAAGTTGGCCACCATTTTTTCACTGACTGTCTCCAGGGGTACGGTAGCCCTCTTTGGTGGGTCTTCCTCTCCTTCTTTGTTTTCCATTGCCTCCACCATGAGGTCCATGGTGTCAGTGGGAATTGTGTCATCAAACAGGGCCAATCCAATGAGTTCCTCACTCAGATACCAAAGGTGTGAAGCGAGTTTTTGTGCAGTCACTTTAGAAATTCCTGGATTGATTGTTTTGTAGCTAACAAGGGATTGCTGGAGACTTAGATCATTTTGGGGAGCACTTGCTGCCAAAGGAGCAGTAGCCCAAGCCTTCTTGTACACCCGAGTGAGAAAAATGCAGAGCTCTCGGAGTCCCTTCTCTTCTCATGGAGTTAGGTGGAACTGGGAGCGAAACAGCCAGACCTTCAGGGAGTAGATTGCCTTGGCCATCCAGCGGGCCTGGTGCATCACTCCAGGAGAGGAGAAGCGGACTCCACGAGTGGGTGGAGACCCAAGGAACAGCAACGTCAGCTCCAGGAGTTCATGGTACTCATCTGGTGGCTGGGAAAATTTCAGGGCAGATGAGAGCCAGTCCAACATGGTCTCCCTGATGTCAGAGACCATCTGTTCAGTACGGACATTGGTGGTCGAGTCCTCATGCTGTGATTGGTTGATGAGCTCCAATGCATTTTGGAAGCGCTTGAATAATAGGACTTCTGAAGCGGAGGAAGTACCCATACATTCTCCGAAGGCAGCAGCGAGGAGGAGCTCCATGATGTGATGACGGCATTCTAGGTGAAGGAGGTCACGGCCAAGAAATTGTTCAATAAGGATGCAGGCCCCTTTGTGACGACCAGTGTTCGAACTCGTCGTGTCGAAACATAGGGCTTCAACTTGATCTTCAATGCCCCATTTCCTTAAGGCTTCAACAACAGCTTGAGCCTGAGCCTCAATACTTCCAGAAGACAATTTTGGAACTTCAAGAAGTTTTGAAATTCCTTTGGCAGAAACGAGAATAGAGAGTCGGTCGACTTTGTCCTTCCTGACAACCAGCCTGTCCTCTGGAGTGAATTCTGTCATGATGCTCTGAAATGTCTCCCTCCATCACTTCATGCGATGCCGATGTATGCTGCTGCGGTTCAAAGTGAGGTCTTAAATATCATGTCCCAGACTTCGGGCAGCCTTCCCCACAGTCATGACTGCAGTTCTGTCTGAGACCCTGTTCCTGTCGAGGGCAGCAGATAAGGATGCTTTCATGATCTCCTTCCTTCCATGCTTTGGAGGAGGCGGTGTTGCAAAGCTTGGACCAGCCACGGGCTCATCTCCAGAATCTTCTGTTCCAGAGCTACTGCTAACCACCAACCAGGCTTTCTCTTGAAGCTCAACTGTTTGACTGGCTGCAACCTCCCGGCGCTTCTGTTCAAGGGCAACTTTTTCCTCCTTCTTCTTTTCCTTCTTCTGTAGGAATGTGTTGACAGACGTCATACAGCCATGTCGACCTTTCTCTCGTTGGGCTTGCAGAAACTTTCTGTCTTCTTCCATCTTCATAATTGTAAGTGCGTTGGCGTGAGTGACATCAAAAATGCCGTCCAGTGTATCCTTGAATGCGGCTTCGTTTGCCTGCTGTGTTGCCATATTCCAATTGGCGTTCTTCTTCAATCGCTGCCAGCGGGTGAACAGGGCTTCAAGCTTCTTGATTTCGTCCTGGCAGTGACGTGTCGGAATCCGGGCATGCTTCCAAAAATCTTCCACCTTTTCCACCACTGAGTTGGATGCTGAATGGGTCACCTGCTTCTTTTCAAGATGAAGGTACAAGAAGTGCCCAAGAATTTGTCGGTTCGAGGGGAGCTTTGATCTCAGGATGTCCTCCTCGAATGTCCCAAGCAAATACACTTTTTTTCGGCATTTGGAGCTTGCCATCTGTGGATAGAAAAAGGAAAAAATAGCATGGACACTGTGTCTGTCACACTGTACTGCGTCTGTCACACTGTACTGTGTTTGTCACACTTTACCGTGTCTGTCATACTGTACTGTGTCTGTCATACTGTACCGTGTCTGTCATATTGTACTGTGTCTGTCACACTGTACCGTGTCTGTCACTCTGTACCGTGTTTGTCACACTGTACCGTGTCTGTCACACCGTACTGTGTCTGTCACACTGTACCGTGTCTGTAACACTTTACTGTGTCTGCCACACTGTACTGTGTTTGTCACACTTTACCGTGTCTGTCATACTGTACTGTGTCTGTCACACTGTACCGTGTCTGTCACATTGTACCGTGTTTGTCACACTGTACCGTGTCTGTCACACTGTACTGTGTTTGTCACACTGTACCGTGTCTGCCATTTGTGGATTTATTGATCTGCCTGAGCGCTGTGAATGAGGCCTCTGTCCAGCCAGGTTTCACAACTACTTTATTATACTATTTTTCCAGAGTTCGAGGATATGGGAGACAAGTATCAAAGAATTTCCTCACGAATTTATACCCACGTGGAGAATGAAAATTCAAAGTTAAAGCAAAAAATTTCAGAGCTGCAGAAAAACTAGCAGGTAGTTGTTTACGACTGTTTTTGGTGATCTGTCTTTTCACAAGGTCATTTACCCCACTACCACATGATTCGAACACAAACTTTGTTCACTTCCTGTTTCTCTTTTAGTGCACTGATTATGGAACTTAAATTCGCATTTTCCTTCTTCAACTGCTGTGACTTTTTTTTTATGCGAGGAAGAAGGAACCAAAGGCCGTGAGCCCGCAATAATTGTTCCTTCCAAGAGATAAACAAAAAACAAGAAAGAGCCAAATTCAAGATCCGATCATTTCGACATGCCTGGACACACTGCGTTTGAAAGACTGAAGATCATAGGAAGCAGGAAATACAGATAGAGGGAGACAGTTCCAGAGTTGACCTGTTGCATAAATGAAGGACTGGAAGTAACGGTTAACTCTTGCATTAGAGAGTTGGAGAGAAAAGGGATGAGAGCTTGCTGCTAGACGGGTGCTACGCGCCCGTCGTAGAGGTGAAGGAATGCATGGAGACATTTTAATCTTTTCCTGGATTTCACTTTATTCTTTTCACTGTTTTCCTGTTTCTTCTTGGATGGTGTTCTTAAATCATTACTGGGATTGTTTTCCTGATTTTCGGGCACTGTTTCCACAGCATTTGCAACCTCGTGTGTAGTCGGTTCACATGGACTAGGATGTTCAAGGAGCCTCCTGCAACAACATTATCACGCAATCTCATGTACGACAAAGACGTCCAGTCAAAATCCTCTGGCTTGAAATGCCTGGAGCAGAGACGGGATGAGGAATGTGGTGTACAATTCTCTCACCCTATAGCCACTATCCATTGCTACCCTCTGACTGGATCCTTCGGAATTCTGCAATTGTTAGTTATAAACACCTAATAATTTCAGTTTTGTATTCATCATCCCCCACATAATTACTCGTAAACCTATGCATTACGACATAACCGACATAAGTACACACATACATATGCACCAGACACATATGCACTGCTACTGTTATAATAACAATAATAAAAAACGGCACACAAATGAGTAAAATGTTCTGAATAAAATAGCCCAGTGATAAGCAGAATAAACTGTCAATAGAAGAAGGACATGTGGTAATGGACACAGGACTAAAGTAACGTAAAATCTGACTAAAATTTTAAACTGTAAACTTACCTATGAAAAGTAATCGATTGGTCAAATCTGTTCGTTGTCTCTTTCATTACACCAAATGTAGCAGAATTGGTGGGGATTTTATGGATGCAGCAGAGAGCTATGCACACTACCTCTCATTCTCATAGCTGAACTAGAAATGAGTCTACTATGACAATTCCACACTCTGTATATTCAGGTGGAAGGTGACCAACATCTGGCAGGTGTTTGCCCCAGGGAATAGTCAAGTCAGGCTGTCACCTGGGTATCCGCCATAATGAAGGCGTCTGGATGACAGATCAGCGGCTTCTCCTCACTCCCCGGGATTAGCGAGCCATGCTGACTCCACCTCTTTCCTACCTCTATGGTTGTAGGGGTAGATGGATTAATGAGTGGATGCATTTAGTGGCCTGGGTGGGTGAGTGGCTAGGATTGGACAGGATGAGTTTCGTGGATGAGTCGGGTTTGAATGGGTGAATGCGATGACGGAGTGAATGGAGTTGGGTAAGAATGGTGCTTGGCATGCAGATGGGCAGGTGGGTCGGTGGGAGGAGTGGATGAACAGGATGGGTGGGTGGGTAGGGTGGGTGATTGTTCAGGGAGAGGTGGGAGGGTTGTGTGGGTGGATGAGATGGATGGCATTATTGGGTGAGCAGGGTGGGTGGAATTCGTGGGTGGAAAGGGTGGGTGGTATGGGTTGGTGGGCAAGATAGGTTGTTGGGATGTGTGGGCAGAGTCGGTCGCTAGGGTGGATGAGACAATTGCATGTTCGGGATGTTCTGGGTTGGTAGTTGGGTTGGGTGGCTGGATGGGTTCAGGGTAAAGTGAATCGGTGAATGTGTTGAGAGCATTGCTGGGAGAGTTTCGTGGGTGGCTTTCGTGGATTGGCATGTGGATGGCAGGGATCGGTGGGCTGGGTGGGTCGCCCAGGTGGCTAGGCGGGGTAAGTGGCCGGGGTGAGGTCGGTGGGTTGTGTTGCATGGTTGAATGGGTAGGTTGATGAGTAGGTGGGTGGATATGTGGCTGTCCAGATGACAAGGCAGGATAGGGACTTATGTGGCCATATAACTTGTCACTGTTACTTGGATTTCAGTTTACTGCTTGGATAAGTATTCGGAAACCAACCTCTATACATTAGAGTCAATGTCTTGAAATCCGCTAAAACTTCGATATAATTACTTCTCATGGAAATGAAGATGGATCTATGTACTTGGTAATTCACCTAATAGTAAGATAAATGAAAGTAACATTACATGCAGCAAGACGTGAGAGTGAGCGAAGCTACATATCTCCACTCCATTCGCCTAACAAATCAGTGCTTTGGTGAGAGTAGGATGGGGAGTTAGGAGGCAGACGAGTGCGATTAACCTCGGGGTAGGTGTGGGGAAACTACCCTATACCGCGAATTTCTGTCCGGAATTGTACCTTAGCCCCAAGGGGAGAAGGGACAGATCCTCTCCCCACCACACCAAACCAAGGGTCAACTGCACAGTGTATTCAGCGAAACCGCTGCAGGGCCCGACAATAGAGCTGGTTTACCCCTGTCACATCACAATGGACCCAAGCCCTTATCTATACCTGACCTGTTCAGCTGATCAGACCAAATGTGGGAGAATATCCCCTTGGGGGCTGTGTCACCATTTATTCATTCACAGTTTCTCTCCAGTTATCCCTATCACCTGCAGCCACTCTTCCTTGCTCCACAGACATCCCTCTTGCATCTAATACTCTCTTCACACTGTCCATTCATCCTATTCGTGGTCTTCCTCTCAGCCTTACACTCTCACTTCTGCTTCAGTTATCTTTTTCACCAATTACTTTTCATCTATTCTTTCCATTTACCCAAACCATTGCAATACTCTCTGCTCACCTTCATCAGCTATCTCCCGCATAACTCCAGTTCTCCATCCCACTTCATCTTTCTTTACATTATATATATATATATATATATATATATATATATATATATATATATATATATATATATATATATATATATATATAAATCTATCAATCAATCAATCATTTCCTGTCGCACCCCACGGGATGCATAGGGCCTCGATGAACTCTCACCGCCAATATTTGTCTCTTTCCATCTCCTTCAGGTCCCACCAACACTCCTCTCCCGCTTCTCTTTGCATTGTCCTCAACCAGGTTTCCCTCTGCCTGCCTCTGCCTCTTCTTCCCCTAGCAGTCCACTCTGGCACATCCTGTATTAAACTGCCTTCTTTTCTATATATGTGCCCCAGCTATTTCCAGCAGGACAGTCTTACATATTCATCAACTGGTTCCACTCTCGTAATATCCCTTACTTTTTCATTTGTAACTCGGTCTTGCCACTTTACATATACGTCAGGGGCAGGACCCCACTGCCACCTGCCATATCCCATGGTAGCATATAGGGGAAGGCCTTGCAGATATACGAGGTGCTATCCCAAAGTTCCCGAAATTTGGCTTAAGAAGGAATAAAACTTACGTCAAGTCCTAAGCATCGCCTTCCCTTTCAAAGCATTCTCAATGGGCGAGCAGACATTTATCCCTGCTCTTCTCGCACGATCGGAACACATTCTGGAAGTCCTTGAGCACCAGCTTGTTCAGGACTTTTTGCAATTTTCTCCTGGATATCCTCAATGGTGTAAATTTTTTTCCTTTCAACTAGATTTTCATTTTCGCAAAAAAGAGGAAGAAAATCACACGGAGCCAAATCTGGTGAATACTGGCGGGGGGGGGGGGGAATGCATGTTTTTTTTTTTTAATTGTGCTAAAACCTACAGAACAACGGCTACCGGTATGTGCACAGGTGCATTGTTGTGGTGAAGCATCCATTTGTGTGCTGCTTGACTGGACGTTTTCGCCTCATGTCGCCAGACAAAATGCATTGGCAAGTTCCATAGGATAGGAAAAAATGTCACAAACATCGTGGATTGTCATACTGCAATTTTCGAGAGAACTTTGGCCATACTGTCAGGAGCTGAACTGATGTAACAGTGACTGCAGCGTGCATCATCACCTGTTGACGTCTGGCCAATTTTAATAAACTTAAACCAGTTGTGGGTTTGTGTAGCCCCCAAAACCTTGCCACCAAGTTCTTGTTTTAACATTTTATGAGTTTCTGTCACGTTCTTCCCGAGGTTTACACGAAACGTGTTGCACACGCGTTGCCCTGTCATATCCTCCATTATTAAGATCACAAAATCTGCAAACTAACCAAAACACTGATTAGAAAAAAAAAAAAAAAAAGGCACATACAGCGAACACATCCATCCTGCACAACGCCACTTGACACACTAACAAACAAAGAGTGCTTGGCTTGCACTTACACCTAGCATCCACACACTGTATGGCAAGCATTTTCTGCCTTGATTTCAAATTTCGGTTAGTTTTGGTTAGCACCTCGTATGAGGTACTGCCTTAGACGGCAGGGACCATGGGAATCCCTATGGATATTTAGGACTCCAATGAATATACTGAATAAGGCTGCACAAAAATTATAAGTCACCCGAAACTATGTGGCAAGGAGGGAAGATTATTTACCACAATCCCCTCAACCAAACATGAATTTTACTGGTAACAGTTATATGGCCTTTCCTGTTGGATCATTGTCTACTAAAGGTCAACCACACTGCCTTCTGTGCTTACGAACAGTGTACCACAGGAGGTGAGTAGGCACTGTCTTGGCAAACCAGAGACAGGGTCATTAAACATACTGAAATGCATGAAGATCAACACGTACAATGCAAGAAGCCTTTGCAGATGATTACAAACTTAATACCTTAGAGACTGAATTAGGAAACATTAGTTAAGGTATTATTGATCTAAATGAGATCCACAGAAAAGAGGATAGTTATTTCAGCTCTAAGACAGGAACTACCTATTCTACTACAGAGAAAGACAGAATAATAATTAATGGTGAAGGATTTCTAATTTAAAAAAAAATCTTAGAGAGAACACTGATAAATTCAGCAATCTGACAAAGAAGCATGGATAGTAATTAGACCTTGCAAAACATAAACCCTGAAGGCAATGCAGCTATATGCACTTCTCAAAGATCAGACGATAAAACAGAAACATTCTATGATGACATCATTCAAATTATGGAAGTAGAATAGACCAGATAATTATGTGGCGAGGACCACAGGAGCACAAGCTCCTCCCTCCTTTTTTTTTTTTTTTTTTTTTTTTTAACAATCATTCCCCTATCTGGAGAGACATTCTTTGTCCCAAGGGGGAAGTAAACACAAGGCTGGAAGTCGCAGTAACTAAGATGGGTATTGCGTCCAAACCTGCATCAACCACCTGCAGGACGTTCATGACCACACTATGACAACTCACACCGGCGACGAAGCACGTTGATTTTTGCAGAGCTAGAAATCGAAATCCGGGCCAATGGGAGTGCGTCTTTTAAAATCAGGGTTCAGGAGTAGCGTTTTAGTACAGTAGATGTGAGGCGCGGGGTATAGAGGGGTAGGTAGGAAGCAGGGGGGTGAGGGATAGAGGGAGGGAGGAGAGACACCAAGTGGTGGGGGGTGAATAACCTACCGTCCCCTACACCACCAATCACAGCGTTTTCTCTAATGAATGTCAGCCAATGACAGAGCCTTATTGTGGCGGGAAAGAGAGAGGGAACAAGCAAAAGGGGAAGGCTGTATGAGGGTCGGGGGTGGGGGGAGTGCTGGACTTGTGCAAGTTGTGCTATTGTGTCTCTGGCTGCGGTTTTGCTAGCCTGCGAGTAGTTGTATGTGCTTGGCGGCCACTGGAATTACCGTTCTTTCGTGCTATTATAGTGTTATATTGGCATTTCTGTATAATTCTTTTTTTGTTTTCATTATTGAGAGAGTAACTAACGGGAAGTAGAAATTCCTGAGTGGTAGATGAGAGTGAGGGTATTGGCATGAGCAGTATGAGTGCAGCTGTTGTTTACCTGTCCTTTCAACTGTAGGTGTTTGTTTATTCTGTTGTGTTAACATTAAAACAGAGATAAGTATGTATGTTTCTTACATTTTTAATTACTCTGTGATTGTTAGTCTTCTTGTCTGACTGTAAGAGCATCTTATATCCCCTACTTTCAAACATTTGGTTCGGCATTGTGCGTGTTGTTTGGTATAAACAATATTTTTTAATTTTCCCCTATTTGCTTAGTTATTACTACTAAAACCCTCATTGGGCAAGCTACATCCTGCTAATTGAATCACTTCTTCATCTCATTTAGTTAGGATGTTACGGTTCTTTGAATATGCATCACTTTAGCCTTAACCCGTCACGTCCCAAGGTTTTCCGCACCTCCGACATCCCCCAGTCCCGAGGTATTTTCGAATTTTTTTTTTTTTGGCTAAAACCTTCGCTTTTGGTGAGAAACATCGAAAATTCATAGAGAAATCGCTCACCTGAGGTTTAAAGTGCCCAATCCAGGTAGGAGTTCCTGCTTACCTGAGTGGGTTTTCTAACATGCTGGCACCAAAGAAAACGAGTTCTATGGGAGGGTAACTATTTTATCCACTCATAAACGGTATTTATTTATTTACTTGGTACGAATGTATATGTAGTATGACAGTATATTGGTTTTCAAGCAGTAATAAAGGCATTATAAGCATTGTTTCACTCACTAACTAATCACCATACCTGACCTATTTTTGCCACACTACCTGATCATTATTTCTGGCTGTTTCTTCTTCTAATGCTATGTAAACATTGTCCTCCACATTGTCATCGATTGGGGAATCACTCTGGCCCTGAATAACTTTACTAGCCAGGTCACTGGTAACAGGTCCTTTGCCAAGACAATGGCATGAGGGGGGGAGGGGGGAGGTTATGCAGTGTAAGGCATTGTCCCTGCTTGGTATCTTGTACAGGAATAGAGGAAGGTGTCCCGTGTATACATACGAAAAATCACGTGCGAAAATTGAAAATTGTGCAAATTAGCGACCTTGCAATTGCACAACGTACTGGTATGTCGCCGGGACTGGCAAATGCAAATCGTTGCAACGTACCCATACGTCGTCGGGACGGGGTGGGTTAAATAACTCGGAACATTGATTTTGGGACTTGTGCTCCTGTGGTCCCACTGAGCTCTGATATGGAGAGGCTTACTCATGGGTAGGACCACGTAGTTTGTGTAACAGCCGCCAGGGGCCCAGGACAGCGCTGATGTTTATCTACACCACCGACGCTCACGTCTTTTGGAATCAGCCGATGAATTCGGAAAATATAGTACTATGGTCCACTGTTTAGCTATGTAAGCAACAGCGAAACAGAAACAGCAAGCTAAGAACAGTGATCCAATTGCATTACCATTGTGGAGTCGACGAATGGTGGTGTTTCAATGTGGCGGCCAAAGTTACACGCTCGTTGCGGACATAGCCATATTAGAGCTCAGTGTGTGGTCCTAAGGGTCTCATATATTGTACACATTGGAGACATTCAAATGTTGGTAAATCGAAAAATGGAGACTCAAGTATGAGAATATTCAGAGTGGGAGAGATGAATAACAAAGGTGAAATGGTGGTAATTTTCTTGAAATATATAACTTGAGAATAATGAGCACATTCTTTCATAAAAGAGCAGACAGAAAATGGACCTGGAGGAGCCCAAATGGAGAAAAGAATGAAATTGATTTCATGATAGCAGATAAGAACATCACCATCACTACTGCCACAGTCATCAATAAAGTTCATGTACGTAGTGATTACAGAACGGTGGGTTGCACAGTCAGGTTCAGTTTCAGAATAATAAAGAACAGATTTCAGGCTCTAAGTTAAGCTCAGTGTGGCACTGATGAGTTGAAGGATAGATTGACAAAAGTTTTAAGGGAATCAGCGGGGGTGGTAGGAATAACAAGTATAAATTCACTGTGGGGACTCGGAATAAATGGGAACATTGTAAAATTGGTTGAAAGCATTTATAAAGAGGGGAACTGCTACAGTCAAGTTATATAAAGACTCAGAAAAATTAAGACGGAGAAAGGTTTATGCCAAGGAAATACTATGTCACTAAAATTATTTACAGGATACGTTGAAAGTACTTCCAGAAAGCTAGAATGGGAGAATTAAGTAGTAAATATAAGTGGAGAATACTTATATTATTTTTAAAATTTGCAGATGGCATTATCCTAATCTCAGAAGTAGCCGACGCATTGCAAGAAAAGTTAAATGATCTAAATAGAAAAAATTTGAACGTAGGACTAAAGATGAACTAGATTAATGTTAAATCCAAATACACCAAACAGCATCATTAGAATAAATGAAGAAATTCCTCTAGAAGTTGATGAGAACATACTTGGGGCACATAGTAAAACCATTAAAAAGATATAAAAAGATGCATTTCGGTTGGATAGAGAACTTTCAACAAACATAGAGGCATTATGAGAAGTAGCTTGCCAGATTGCATGAAACGAAAAGTATATGACGAATGTATAATCGCAGCTATGACGTACAGTTGTGAGACGTGGAAAACAAATTAATCTGTTTTCAAAGAGTAATCGAAAGGTGGATGTTCGGAATATATTTGACCGACGGCAAAAGATCAACAGGGGTGAGAGTCCAAACAAGAGTCAAAGACATTATGGAAATTATAAAAGAACAGAAATGGAGGTGGGCAGGTCACATAGTAAAAGTAGGGGATAATTGATGGATCAAGATGCTAACTGACTGGGCTCCAAGAGATTGGAAGCGTAGTAAAAATAGGCCAGACAGGAGATGGAGAGATGAGATAGGGAATACTGCAGGCAGAACCTGGCAGAGATTGGTTCATTCTAGGAATTCATGGAAAAGGTTGGGGGAGGACTTTGTTCAGCATTGGATTAGCAATGGCCTATGATTATATATTGTCAAGAAGAGAGATTTGCCAGTTAGGCAGAGGAGCTTCTCGAAGTTTCTCGTTTACCATAGCTTCTGTAAGAGTTAGAGTTGCCAGTTTGCCTGCTGTTTGTGAGTGTAGTTATTTTGTTAGTAGTTCATTATCTTTTAAGCTCTTTTCCTCTAAGGTGTTTTATGTGACTGTTTGTTAAGCTGTGTAATTTGATTTGGGTTTGTATGCTAAATCATTTACAGTGTTAAGTAATGTAAGAAAACTCTGGCATGTTTTGGATGTCTCTGAACTTGTAACTGTGCTCTCTCTCTCTCTCTCTCTCTCTCTCTCTCTCTCTCTCTCTCTCTCTCTCTCGAATACACCTGAACTGTGGAGAAATGTAGAAGCTTCTAGAGTAATGTAAGGCTATATAAGGATGGGGAAGAGACTAGAGGAAGTTTAGTTTAGTTGGTTTTCAGTTAAGTGTAGTGCAGTGTCGGTGCAGTGAAGTTTGTATATTTTCGGTGCTTGTGAGAACAGTGAAGTGTTGGCAAACAGTGAAGTGTTACTGAATTTCGTATATCATCGGCACTTGTGAAAGTAGTGAAGTGTTGTCAAACATTAAGTGTACCTGCAGTTAGTAAAGGTTCTATAGCCTCAGTGCTTGTGAGAACAGTGAAGTGAAGTTGGAAAGAATTAAGTGGAATTAATTATTTGGAAAATAAAGACAGTGGACTTAAAAAGTGGTTTATTTATGACGCCTCAGCTGATCTTGTGTACTGCACACCTAAAGGCTGACCATTGGAAGAACAACTGACTGGGCAGTGTCCTTCCTTTACTGAACTACTGCTGCTGGAGCGTGTGGAAGTGTGGAACGGGGACATAACACTTGTGTCAGAAGTGTGGATTATTCAGGGCTGCAGTGAGTAACTTTCGACATGGAAGCAGGGGGTGTGCAGACAAGGTCTCGAGCTGGGCAGGAGGAGGAAATGTCCTTGGCGACAGTTGTGAAGCTATTACAGACACAGAAGATAGAACTCAAATAACAATTACTAGCACAAAATGCCCAACTACAGGCACAGAATGAAGGACAGAAAGAACTCCAAGCACAATTACAGGCCCAAAGAACAGAAAGAGCTCAGGAACATAATCAAGGAGCAGTTGCAAGCACAGAGTTAACAGCTATAGGCACAATGTGAAGAAGAAAAAGAACGATATGAACAACTTCAAGGGACATTACAGGAGCAACAGACGGAAGTACACCTGAGGATGCAAGGACAGCTAGATGTATTCATGGGAGAAATGAAGGAGGAAGTAGATGCCAGGCTAGAGCAGCAGAAGTATGAGGTAAGCAATAATGTGATGGAGTGTAAACAGCAGGTAGACGACCAGTTGAAGACAGTTAGTGAGGAAATAGTGATGGAGAGCAAATACCATGTGGACAAATAGCTGAAGATTAGTGTAGGAATAGTGATGGAGTGCAGACAGCATGTAGGTAACCAGTTGAAGCATGTAGTCAACCATGTGAAGATAATTAGTGAGAGAATTGAGACTGTAGAGAAATATTGCACTGCTGAGCCTCAGGTTAGTGTACAGGGAGCATAGGCCTATGAAAGGAATGGACAGTGTTTGGTGAATGTTGACGGATACCAAGCATCAAAAAGTAGCATTACAGGGTTGAATAATCAGAATGCAGAAGTATTATGATGCTCCAGTTTCTAGGCCCCAATGCAGTGAAGTGCATGGCTATAATGGGGGTCCAATTAAAAAGAAACTTCAGGAATTTGATGGTAGACTATCTTTGGAAGCTAACCGTGCACAGTTTGAGTTACTTACAGATCAGAATGGTTGGGATGATAGGCAGAGGGCAGTGCAGTTTGCTACTAGCCTTAAGGGTGCCACAGTGGAAATTCTGGGCCAGATATCAGTCATGGAGAGGAACAGTTATCATTCCCTAGCTGAAGTGCTGGAGTGCAGATGTGGAACCAAGTAGGGTACCAGACTGAGGTTTACAGAGCAAGATTCCGGAGCCATGTACAGGCTCAAGGAGAATCCCTACGGTAGTTTGCTCATGAGCTGGAGAGTATGGCATATAAGGCATACCTTGGAGCAGCACCTAACCTGTTGGCTATTCTTCTGAGGGACCAGTTAATCGACGCTCTTGACAGTGCAGAGTTGAAAGTGCAAGAGAAGCAAGCACAACCCAGAAGCATGCAAGAAGCACTAGCCAGGGCTCTAGAATTTCAGTCCTATGTCAAGTCCAGTACGTCCACTTTTCAGACAGGTTGTAGTGCAGGATTCTGGGCAAGAGAGGGGCAGGTATGTGAAACGGAAGAATTTGAGGGAAATTGCTGGTACTGTGAAAAGCCAGGACACAGAAAAGTGGACTGCAACAAGTGCAGAGAGAACAGGAGATCAGAGGATGTTGCTGGTTCTGCGGGAAGCCGGGACATAAGAAGTGAATTGTTACAAATGGAAGAAGGAGCAAGAATGGAATAGTGCAAGGAAATCCCTAATAGCAACAAACGGGTGTTGGAGATGTGGTGAGGTGGGACACTTCAGCTCTGAGTGTCCAGATGAGAAGGAAGATGGTAAATTAGTGTGGGCTGGTGACGAGAGGCAACAACCAGTCAGCTCTTCCGAAGAAGCCCCACCACTGAGGAAATGCAGGAGAGCCTTGATGAATAGTATGCAAGAGGATGGAAGAATAGACGGCAAGCAGTGTAGTAGGAATGGGCATCTTAGCAAGAAATGCCACCGTACTGTTGTGACAGGGCCAGCATTAGAGGCAGAAGACCTGAAGAGGATGCAGATTTACAACCAGTGCTAGAGTGGCTGCAACAGAGTACAGTGTGACCATCTTGGGAAGAAGTTTCCAGGTGAAGCACTGCGACCAAGAGCTACTGGAGTCAGTGGGACCGTCTTCATTTGAACAATGGACTACTGGAGCATCAGTGGGAGACACCCGATGGCCTCAGCAAGTATTGGCAACTGGTGGTTCTGAAGAAGATGAGGTCCGAAATTATAGATGAGTCCCATAACCAGATCACTAACAGGCACCTAGGATTGGCATGTGACAGGATGTTGCAGAGAGGTGTCAGGCCTGTGAGTGTGTGTTGTGCAAAGAAAGGACCCAAGAAATATGGTTGTGCCCCTTTTCAGCTGTACCAAGTGGGTGCACCGATAGAAAGAGTCGTGGTGGACATTGTTGGACCTTTGCCACTCACTGAGAAAAGACACCAGTATATATGTGTAGCCATGGACTACTTCACAAAGTGGCCAGAGGCCTATGCCATCCCGGATCAAGAGGCTGTGACTGTTGCTCAGGTGTTGGTTGACCAGTTGTTCTGTTGTTTTGGGATGCCACAAGAGTTACATTCAGACCAGGGTAGCAACTTCGAGTCTGCTGTGTTCCGTGAGTGCTGCAAGTTATTGGGGATGACCCCACTAAGGCCACAGTCAGATGGGATTGTGAAGACATTCAACTGGATCATTGGACAAGAACTGGCCAAGTACTGTGTTGATGGACAATCAGAATAGGACCAGAAATTACCTGCATTGCTGATGGCATATCGGTCTGCATCCCATTAGTCTAGGGGCTACACATCTCCAAAACTTATGTTGGGCCACGAGTTACGCTTATGCATTGACTTGTTAGTGGAAAGACCACCTGGTGAAGAAATGCCTACAGACACCTCCAGCTATGCGAAGCATCTTCAGGAAAGGCTGGCTGAGTTACATTATCAAGTGCAAGGGGCCCCTCAAGTTTTCAGAAGTGATGAAGTGCAAGTATGATGCCAAGGCAAGTGAGGTGAGCTTCAGGGTTGGTGACTAAGTTTGGTTATACAATCCTCAGCGAAAGAAGGGACAGTCACCGAAGCTGCAGACCCCATGGAACGGGCCTTACACTGTGTTGGACCGCCTATCAGATGTAATGTATCAGATTTGGGAAGGCAGGAAGTCTCACCCAAAGGTAGTACACGTGAACCATCTGTAGCAGTATCATGGGCCATGACAGTACAGCTGGGATGCCTCCGAGGAATCATGCTCTCCTGCAGCTGAGGATGTTGAGGAGGACCAAGGACCTGAAGTGCAAGAGGATGGTGACAGTTTCCCAAGGGAAGAAGTGAATCAGGAAGAGGACCAAGACCTTCCCGGAGGAGTGGACTGTGTGGAGGAGCAAGGACGTCATCGGAAGCAGCATAGGAGAAGACCTGATAAGTTGAAGGATTATTTTGTTTATAGTTAGATGTTCCAATACGATTAAGGTTTATGTTTGTATATATTGCGTAGTTGTGTCGGGACGACAAAGGGCTAGGGAGTGGGTAGTGTTACAAAGCGAGATTTGCCAGTTAGTTAGTCGAGGAGCTTCTCAACGTATCATGTTGTTTACCGTAGCATCAGTACGAGTCAGAGTTGCCATTTTGCCTGCTGTTTGTGAGCGTATTTATTTCATAAGTTATGCATTACTTTTTTTGCTCTTTTTCTCTATAATGTTATATGTATGTGATTGTTAAATTGTGTAATTTGGTTTGGGTTTGTATGCTAAATAATATACAGTCTTTTGTCATGTAAGAATACTCTGGCATGTTTTGGATGTCTCCAAGTTCGTCTCTCTCTGGAATAAACCAGAACTGTGGAGAAATGTAGAAGCTTCAAGAGTAATGTAAGGCTATATAAGAATGGGGTAGAGACTAGCGGGAGTTTAGTCGGCTTTCAGTTCAGTTTGAGTGTAGTGCAGTGTCAATGCTGGGAAGTTTGTATATTTTCGGTACTTGTGAGAACAGTGAAGTGTTGGCAAACAGTGAAGTGTTATTGAAATTCATATATCATCGGTACTTGTGAAAATAGTAAAGTGTTGTCAAACATTAAATGTACTTGGAGTTAGTAAAGTTTGTAGCGCTCCAGTGCTTCAGAGAACAGTGAAGTCGGAAAGCATTAAGTGGAATTAATTATTTGGAAAATAACGACAATAGACTTAAGAAACCATTTTCTCACAACGCCTCAGCTGATCTTATGTACTGTACACGTAAAGGCTGACCATTGGAAGAACAGGTGACTGGGCAACGTCCTTCCTATACTGAACTACTGCTGGTGGAGCCTGTGGAAGTGTGGGATGGAGACATAACAATATAATATCCCCATCCCACACTGGAACATATATATATATAAATATATATATATATATATATATATATATATATATATATATATTTATATTTATATATATATGTGTGTGTGTGTGTGTGTGTGTGTATATATATTGTTACATAGCCTATGATTTCATCATCCTTTGTGTAATTCTAACGTACAGTATGCTGCATGTTTGATCATGAGCGTGTTCTACCTCACTCCCCCCTTCTACCCTTATAGAAAAGTAAGTCGTTCTTTCTGTTGTTCAGAGCAGGATTGTCAACTCTTTGTCCCCTATGGCTTCATTTGCGTGTCCTTCTTACAAGTTGTATCAAGTTCTGCCGGCCCCTATATAATGAGCTCAGTCTCTGCATTATGGCCACTTAGATCTACTCCTCATTTTGTTCACATCTCTGTCCTCCCCTGTACAGTCGTTATTATTGTGAGTGCTCAGGAAGTCTCCAACCATCTAGCAGCTGTGTAATTTGAGTATAACTGTTACTGCATTTTTTCTTGTACTGTGTAGCATAAGGTGTTAATTCTTAGGCCTAGTAAGGTTTTTGTGATTAATGTAGAGTTTTTGTCAGTCATTATTAATAATATTTTGTATCTGTAATAGTATATCTTGCATTCACTGACTATTATCTGGTATTTTCATTTTATCAGGGCTGACTTAGATAAATTTACTCATGCTAATTTCGTGTTAATAGAGGCTATTGCAGTTAACCATATCTTTAACCTGTTTTTTGCCATTACATTATCCTTATGAGTCCTGAATGTTTTGTTGTTAGTTTGAGCATTAAACTTTAACTTGTAATTTTACCTAACTCTTTTGTTTTGAACTTGGAACTTTACAGGACAGTAATGATTTTTAGTATTCTCACTTAAAGTGTACATTATCTTTCTCTGTTCCGTAACATAAATTTGGCGACCTTTTATCAGGATATTCAGGATATTATCATAAGGATATTGATTGATATTTTGTGACTGTGATTTATTCATGATGTCTACTATTACTACGCTTGATGAAGCCAAAGATTTTTTGTCAAATGTGCAAACAGTGTGTGATGTTGAAAACAGAACAAAGAATGAACTTAAGCTTGTTGCTCAACAATTGGGAATTGCAGTTCACTCTCATCATTCTAAACATCAAATTGTTGGCATGATTAATAAAAGCTTGTTTAATGTAACTCCTCCAAATGAGCAAACGCAGATTGAAATAGCTAAGTTACAGCTAGCTCTGCAGGAGGCTCGTGTTAAGGAGGCTGAATTTCAAGCACGTGCTAAGGAGGCTGAGTCTCAGGCTAAGGAGGCGGAGTCTCAGGCTCGTATTCAGGAGGCTGAGTTTCAGGCACGTGCTAAGGAGGCTGAGTCTCAGGCTCGTATTCAGGAGGCACAGATACAGGCTCAGGCACAAATTGAACTTGCTAGGATTCAGGCAGACCATGAGTATCACATGAAACAAGGAGGAACTGGATCATCTAGCTCTGATGATTTTGATATGGCTAAAAATGTTAAACTTGTCCCTCCTTTTAATGAATCTGATTTAACAAAGTATTTTCAGTTGTTTGAGAGGGTAGCTACAGGTTTTAATTGGCCCAAAAAGTATTGGCCAGTACTCCTTCAAACTGTTCTCACCGGTAAAGCTCAAGTAACTTATGCATCTTTGCCTCAGGATCAATGTGATAATTATGATGTAGTTAAGAGCTTGATTCTTAAGGCCTATGAGCTTGTTCTTGAAGCCTATAGAGTAAAATTTAGGACAACTTATAAGCAAGATAAGCAATCCCATGTTGAGTATGCAAAAATCAAAGAAGATCTGTTAGAGCAGTGGTTAAATTCTAAGAATGTGGATTCTGATTTCGGTAAATTTAAGCGGATGATTTTGCTGGAGGACTTCAAAAGGTGTATTAGTAATGATGTAAGCCTATATCTTGATGAGAGAAGAATAGATAAATTGTCTGATTCTGCAGTTTTAGCTGATGAATACGTTCTCACTCACAAAAGATATTATAAAGAAAAAAGGAAAGCTGAGAGTAAGTACGTTGCCTCTACCCAGAGTACAGGTAACAAGAAAGAGAATAAGGATGATGTTTCTCAGGAAGTAAATACCAGCTCCACCTCTAGATTTCAGAAAAGTAAATGTACTTATTGTAGTAAGCTTGGTCATACTACGGAGAGATGTTTCAGGAGACAGCGTGATGTGAACAAAAAGGAGTCTTTAAATATTCAGTCAGTTGGTCTAGTGTCCACCCTTGAGAGTTCCCAGAATTCTTTAAATGAGTTAACTGAACCTGCTTTGAGGGGTAACTTAAATTCTCATGATGGAGCTCCTCTTTTGAGCAGTAACGTGGGTGACACTCTCAAGAGTTCATGTGCTAATTTCCTGTCTGATGGTTTTGTCAGTCCTCTGGACAGTAATGACAGGAAATCAGTTAAAATATATCGTGATACAGGTGCTTGCCAATCCCTTATGCTGACCAGTGTTCTAGGCACTAATGTTAATTCCTCTGATGAAACTGTAATCTTACAAGGTGTAGGGAATAATTACTTCTCTGTCCCTCTGTGCAGAGTGAATTTAGAGTCTGGTTTTGTTAATGGTTCCGTTATGGTTGGGTTGGTTGAGACACTCCCAATGTCAGGTGTAACTTTCTTACTTGGAAATGATATTGGTGGAAGTCAAGTGTGTCCAGCTCCTCAGTTGTCTAGTGAGCCAGTGGCTGCGGCCCAGGATTGTGATGTCCCTGATGTGTTCCCTGCATGTGCTGTCACTAGGGCTAAGTCTAAAGTTACTGGTGACTTAGAGGATAATGATGATGATGATGTTATCCTAGCTGACACTTTTCTTACTAATTTGGACCACTCACCAGATGAGGCAGTACCGCGTAGTGTTGATAATTTGTCTCGTCAAGAGTTGGTTGAGTTGCAGGTTGCTGACCCTGAGTTGAAAGGTCCAGCTAACTCTGCTTGCAGTGAGGAAGAGTCAGCTGGTGCTTCTACTTGTTATTATATAAAGTCAGGAGTACTTATGAGGAAGTGGAGACCCCCAACAGCATCAGCCGACTGTGAATGGGAGGTTGTACATCAAGTTGTCATCCCTCGTGTTTGTAGGCAGGATATCATTAGAGTGGCTTATGATTTCAGTTTGGCAGGACACCTTTGAGTGAGGAAGACTGTGGCACGCATTTTGAAACACTTCTACTGGCCAGGTATCTTCAGGGATGTTTCCTGGTATTGTAAGTCTTGTCATACCTGTCAACTTGTGGGGAAGTGTAATCAGACCGAAAAGGTTGCACCTCTAGTTCCCATTCCTCCTTTTGAGGCGCCTTTCACCCGTGTGTTGGTGGATATTGTGGGCCCTCTTCCTAAGACTTCTTCAGGATTTTCTTATGTGTTGACCCTGATTGATATGTCTACTCGTTATCCTGAAGCCATTCCACTTAGAAATATCTCAGCAAAGAACGTGGTTAAGGAAATGCTAGGGTTTTTCACAAAGTTTGGTCTGCCCAAGGAGGTACAGTCAGACCGGGGAAGTAATTTCATGTCAAATGTTTTCAAGCAGTCTCTGAAAGAGTTGGGCATCACCCAGATCACGTCTTCGGCTTACCATCCCCAGACTCAAGGAGCGTTGGAGAGATATCATCAAACACTCAAATCGATGCTCAAGAAATACTGTTTGGAACATCAGAAAGACTGGGATAAAGGTCTTCCACTTGTTGTATTTGCCGCAAGAGAATCTCCAAATGAATCACTGGGCTTTTCACCTTTTGAACTACTGTTTGGCCATGAAGTAAGAGGACCCATTAAGTTACTCAAGGAATGCTGGCTGTCGGAAGAAGATGACGTCAATCTGCTGGAGTATGTGAGGAAGTTCAAAGAACGGCTGTCCACTGCTTTACAACTGGCGCGAGAGAATTTAGGAGCTGCTCAGGAGAAGATGAAGACTTGGTATGATAAGAAGTCCAGGTTACGCCACTTTCAGCCAGGAGATCAGGTTTTGATTCTGCTACCAGTGCATGGGCAACCTCTTCAAGCCAAGTTTAGTGGTCCTTATTTCGTGGAGAAGAAACTCAGTGATGTCAACTATGTCATCGCCACACCAGATCGTAGAAAGAACAAGCAACTTTGTCACATCAACATGCTAAAGTTATATCACAGGCGGGACGAAAATAACCCAGTCTGTACTGTAGCTGTTCCACCCGAGTCTGCAAGTGAAGTTCTCCCATGCAGCATGAGCCTGAGTGATAGTTTGGGGAAGAATCCTGATATCATGAATGATCTCCAGACTAAGCTTTCTCATCTACCTCCCGAGGAAAGGCAGGAGTTTTCGGCATTACTGCAGGAGTACCCGCAAGTGTTCCATGCCACTCCAGGAAGAACCACTGTGTTGATGCATGATGTCGATGTTGGAGACGCAAAGCCAATTAAACTGCCTCCTTACCGTGTGAACCCAGTGAAAGTTCCTCTCGTCCAGAAGGAGCTTGGCTACCTGTTGGACCACAAGATGATTGAGCCCTGTCAGAGCGAGTGGAGTTCTCCTGTCACTCTGGTACCTAAGGCAGGGGGGTCACAGCGGCTTTGCATTGACTACAGACGTGTTAATCAGATAACCAAAACAGACACTTACCCTCTCCCTCGCGTGGAAGATTGTATAGACAAGATCGGAAAGGCTAGGTACATAAGTAAGTTTGATTTGTTAAAGGGATACTGGCAAGTACCTATGACTGAACGTGCTAGGGAGATCTCATGTTTTGTAACATTAGGAAAGACTTTTGCATGTTCTGTAATGCCATATGGTATGAAGAATGCACCAGCCACATTTCAGAAGCTCATGAATGTTGTAACAGAGGGTTTGGCAGGGTGTGTTGTTTATATTGATGATGTATTAATCTTCAGTGACAACTGGAAAGATCGCCTATGCCATGTCAGTAAATTTCTTGAGCGTTTGGTTCAGGCTAATCTTGTAGCTAATTTATCAAAGTGTGAGTTTGGTCAAGCTAAAGTTCAGTACCTTGGGTACGTAATTGGCGATGGACATGTTGCACCACCAGGAGCTAAGGTTCAGGTTATAAGTGATCTTTCCAGACCTAAAAGTAGGAAAGAGCTACAAAGATTTTTGGGAATGGTAGGTTATTACAGGAGATTTGTTCTTAACTTTTCAATTCTTGCATCACAACTTACAGACCTACTGAGAAAGGGAGTTAAATTTGTCTGGACCGATAACTGTGAATCCTCTTTCAACAAACTTAAAGCTATCCTATTAAGTCAGCCAGTGCTCGCTACTCCAAATTTTGCTAAGCCTTTTAAGATGGCTGTTGACGTAAGTGATACAGGAGCTGGGGCTGTTTTGCTGCAAGAGGATGATCAGGGTATTGAACACCCTGTATCTTTTTACAGTAAGAAGTTCACTCCACCTCAAAAGAACTACTCCACTATTGAGAAAGAGCTTTTGGCCTTGATTTTGGGTTTACAGCATTTTTCATTTTATTTGTTTTCTGGTTTTGACCCCATAGTCATTTATACCGATCATAACCCACTGAAATTCCTTAGTAAGTTTAAAGATAAAAATAAGAGATTGACAAGATGGAGTCTACTTCTTCAGGAGTATTCATTAGACATACATGTCAAGGGGAAAGAAAATGTTATTGCAGATTGCTTATCTAGACTTTAGAAAGATTGTTTTAGAATAATAAGAAATTTCCTTAGTAAATTTCTTTTTCTTTGTGGGGAGGTGTTACATAGCCTATGATTTCATCATCCTTTGTGTAATTCTAACGTACAGTATGCTGCATGTCTGATCACGAGCGTGTTCTACCTCACTCCCCCCTTCTACCCTTATAGTAAAGTAAGTCGTTCTTTCTGTTGTTCAGAGCAGGATTGTCAACTCTTTCTCCCCTATGGCTTCATTTGCGTGTCTTTCTTACAAGTTGTATCAAGCTCTGCCGGCCCCTATATAATGAGCTCAGTCTCTGCATTATGGCCACTTAGATCTAATCTTCATTTTGTTCACATCTCTGTCCTCCCCTGTACAGTCGTTATTATTGTGAGTGCTCAGGAAGTCTCCAACCATCTAGCAGCTGTGTAATTTGAGTATAACTGTTATTGCATTTTTTCTTGTACTGTGTAGCATAAGGTGTTAATTCTTAGGCCTAGTAAGGTTTTTGTGATTAATGTAGAGTTTTTGTCAGTCATTATTAATAATATTTTGTATCTGTAATAATATATCTTGCGTTCACTGGCTATTATCTGGTATTTTCATTTTATCAGGGCTGACTTAGATAAATTTACTCATGCTAATTTCGTGTTAATAGAGGCTATTGCAGTTCACCATATTTTTAACCTGTTTTTGCCATTACATTATCCTTATGAGTCCTGAATGTTTTGTTGTTAGTTTGAGCATTAAACTTTAACTTGTAATTTTACCTAACTCTTTTGTTTTGAACCTGGAACTTTACGTGACAGTAATGATTTTTAGTATTCTCACTTAAAGTATACATTATCTTTCTCTCTTCCGTAACAATATATATATATATATATATATATATATATATATATATATATATATATATATATATATATATATATATATTATGGTAGACTGCTCAGTGCAGACGCATTT
This sequence comes from Coenobita brevimanus, assembly GCF_032717465.1. Taxonomy (NCBI): domain Eukaryota; kingdom Metazoa; phylum Arthropoda; class Malacostraca; order Decapoda; family Coenobitidae; genus Coenobita; species Coenobita brevimanus. The sequence continues at coordinate 26,060,115 of NC_137055.1, forward strand.
TTTCGCACCTTTATTTTTTCATCGCTTTGTTGTTGTCAGCCTGTACCAGATTAGAAATTGGGGGCAGGGGGGATAAATAGCTAAAAGGTTATATTTACAAAAAATATGATCAATTTTTCTTTAATTATTTATTGTTTAAGAGTAGAATGCAAATAAGACATGCGTCTCGTTAGGACATAAAAACCCTAATCAGACGCCCCTTGACTTAAGGAGACCCAGTAGTGTTTTTTTTTAAATAAAGTGCCAAATTATAACTTCTATAGCTGCTAGAAAGCAAGAAACAAAGAATCCTACCTTAGAATGTAAGCTTACAATGCTTAGTAAGCAGAAGTAATTGAGATTTGCAGTATATAAATCAAAATAACAAAAAAAGGCACAGAATGTATCTCAAATCACTCAGTTCCTGCATTGGCTCCATGTAGGATGCAAACATAAGACTTTAAATGATGCAGGGAAGTGATACACCAATCATTTATCAACCACTTATGCTTATATGCTGAAGCAAAACTAAACTAAAGCTGTAATAAGAGACACATAAAAAAAGTACAGACTTTCTGAGAATTGGCATGGGCCTAGTTGTTCCTTGGCTTAAATTACTTTTAAAAGTAAGAGGTGATTGATACTGTTATGGCAGATGGGAAAATAAAGCCCTTCAAACGATTCTGCACTGATTTTGCAGGGGGAGGCGGTGGCTGAATCGGTAGAGAGGCGGCTTGCAGTCCTAATGGACCCAGGATCGAATCTCGGCTGGGGCAGGGAACAGTTTAAGGATTTGAATTTCCTAAAAGCAGACTTTCCTGATCTACCAGACGACCCGCCGACATGTAAAAATACCCCCGCTAATACCAATACACCAGTCCTGTATGAGACAGCCCTAGCATGTATTCAATATGGACGGTGGGTGTTAGCGCCGAAGTGGTGACATGTGGAGGTGTAGGAGGACTACTGGGCCTTGGGATAGGCAACTGCCCCCAAGAAATAGGCCCTGAGCCTTTGCCCAGAGTCGGACACATTAAAAAAAAAAAAAAAAAAAAAAACAACCTCATTTTTATGAACTGGGTCTGAGCAATCTTCTACGTCAGGAAAATAATAGAAGGCCTCTCTTTTCTGTCGAAGAAATGACATAGTTAGACCACCATCATCACTACTGATGACCTTTCCAATAAATACTTGAAATGATGGTTTTTGCTGCCGCCCTGATGTTGATGTTTGAGCCCTCTCAACCTTAACCCCAACCCATGAGTTTTCCACTGGTTCCTTCAAAGGCAACTTTATGCCAAAATCTCCACCATCATCAAGATTTATGCTCTCTTCTGAAGTGTCATGAGCGCTGCCTTCTTGAGCGTCATTACTCTCCTCATCGACATCCACAAGTGTTGAGCACCTTTTCTTTGGAGGTCAACTGGTCTTTGACTTTCTTTTGGAATCAGCAGAGTCCATCAATTTCTTTTGTTTGTCGAGTCTCTTTTTCTGCTTTTCTTCTTCCTGTTTTTCTTTATCCTCTTTTTGCTCTGCCTTTCTTCTTCCTGTTTTCTTTATCCTCTTTTTGCTTTTTGAGTTCCATTAACATCTTAGGACATGATATAGCATACACACGATCTAGAGCATTTGTTATTTTCTTTGGCCCCTTCCCAGGTCTGCGTTCAGGGTAGTGGAGGTGTTTTCTCAAATAGGGGCTGAGAGAATCTTGTAACACGTTGTTTGACTCCTTGGTTGCATCATCCATAGGCCTAGTAGACACACCACTTGTAGAAGGGTCCTCTTGGGAAACTGTGGGTGAGTGGAAGTCTAGGACTGTTGGTGAGCTGTGAAATGGCATTCTCTTGTAGTAATTCCCAAGTGAAAAGTAACCATGGTAGTCAAGGACCATGTCACAGAGAGAGCCTTTGAAGTAACTGGAAAGTAGAGAAGTGGAACTCTTAAATACCTGTGCCTGAAAATAACAACTGACACTACTGAATCTGACATCCCTGTAAGGCAATCATATTTAAAAATTACAAGTCCAGGCTTAGGACAAACCTGTATTTTTCCCGTCTCTCTTGGGCAGTAGTAACCTGCAGGATAGGGGCTGTCTGGATCCCTCTGTGATACACATGGGGGGCTGTCTATATGGACACCTCAACTTTGCCACCTGTGAAAAAGTATGATCACCTTGTAAAAATCAGTCTTTCCTGGGAAGACACTTCCATTGTTTGCTAAAACCATTTCAATACCACTTTTACTCTCAAATTAAGTCATTGGCATAATGATGATATTAATGAATACCAGTAATTAAAGTCAGGACTGACTCTCACCTTGGTTAATCCCTTCAAAGATGCATGTGTCACTTGCTCTTTGTGCTGGACCAGCTGCCAGCTTGTAGTAATCTGGGCTGTCTGGATTAAAAGGCACAAGTCCACACTTCCTAAACCCAGATTTTATGTTCTCAGCAGTAACATACTTCATGTAAGCAGGGAGGAAAACTTTGGCAAAGTTTATTTGCGTAATGGTTTCATCATTGTGTTCCTCTTCCCACTCTTTGGCCATTTTAGCCCAGCCTTTCTTTAAAGGACCAAAAACAGACACATCCAAAGGCTGTAAGAAGTGTGTTGCATTGGGAGGTAGGCCATACAAAATAATGTGTTGTTCATTCAGTGTCTTTGCCAAGAAGTAGTTGTTCCTTGTCTCATGCCTGTCAGTTCAAATTATGACCGGCCTCTGGATGTTGTGAGCATTAAGCCAGTCATTAAAACTATTACATAGATATTCATAAAGTGTCTCATAAGTGATAGACCCTTTGTCACTTTTGCCAACAAAGAAGTCAATATTGTCTGGGAACTCATCACTCATCATAGGGTTAATTCTTTTCCTTGGGTATATAATCATAGGTGGAGGCACAGTTCCATCAGCACACACCATTGCTAGGACTGTTATGTTACATTTCTGCTTTGATGACACCTCTTCCAATATAGCTTTCTCCCCACGGTGGGCCAGGACCTTGCCTTGTTTAGGAGACAGTGAGAAGCTCGACTCGTCTATGTTAAAGTTCCTAGCTGGGTCATTCAGTGCATCTAAGAGATCATTATCTGTGGAGTCTGTGAGTGTATCTTGAAACCACTGGTACACTGATGCTTTGCTTACATTTTTCCTTGCTGTGGTGAGTGCTTCATGTGTACGGAAGGTAATATTAGGGTGCCTATCACGAAACCCCCTCCACCATTTCTCACGTGGGCAGTCATCCTTGAAGGAAGGAGGCAGTGCCCTTGGATAGTTTCCCTCTCTCTCAACCTTTATAAAGGTAGATATTGCCTTGAGTACATTTGACTTGGTTACTGGCCGAGCTCTGTCGCATGACACTTTAATATATTTAACAATTGCTTCCGCTTCAGCCTCTGTTAGTAGTGGTTTAGGTCCCATTTTCATGCTGACCGGGTGGTACCCTGATATTTTGTGACAGAGTGTTGCTTCAGGTATTCCATGGTTTTTAGCTGCAGCTCGAATACTGATGCCCTGCCTGCATGAATGAGAGAAAAAAGATGGAAAAATATAGCAAAGCATGTTTTTTTTTTTTTTAGGTAATGTAGATTCATACATGTATTATTTACAAAAGTAAATTCTTTCAAGCACTAAGCCAAGCAAGCAAAAGGTACCAGTACTTCAGTAAATAACATATAGGCTACTCACTCACCATGCTCTCTCATAGCTTCTTCAATGTCTGTTTGTGTGTAATGACTCCTAGCAAAAAGTCTGCTGCTCTGGGAGTTTTGTTTGTTTTTAGGTGCACTTGACATAGTTTTTATTCATGCTCTAGCTGTAATAACGATCAGATTTCATGCACCTGGAAAGAAGTAAAAAGTTAGTATGATTAAACAGTGAGGGGACCGTGCATTTCACTTATTAGAAGAGTTGATTTACGACGCCGTAAGGAGACGCAACCAGGCCACCCTAAGCACACGTGCATCTCTATAAGCGTTACGCAGTGCGTCTCCATAGGTACTGTTCTACCCCCTTGTTCTCAAGGTGGTAACTCCGTCCATGGTGAAGGAAACGCAACCTTATTTATACCAGACATAGAGGTAGGGTTGGCATTCTACCAGTGAGCTTTATGACCCTCTGGCTCCACCTCAAAAAATTGCGTCTGCATAAGACATCACCTCTTTTTACAGTACCTATGGAGATGGACCCCCCCCCCTTCAGGCATGCAGGTACAACTCTTCTGGTTGTGCATTGGTATTCTTCAAGCCATGCACAGTGCACCTGCAACAACAGAAAAGAAGACTGTATTAGGGAAATGTGAGAAAATCGGCCTTAAAAAAAGTGAAATGTTTAAGCTTTCTATAAGAAATCTGCTGAAAAACACACTTTCTTTCACATGACCTCAAGTTGTACCATTACATAGGAAAATAAGATGATGATACCGCATGAGACTCTCAGGCGATGGTTAAAGAATGTTTTGGCACACTACTCATGCTTCCATCTATTCATCTCCCGTATGTGGAAGTTTTTTTTTGTTCAAGTGCGTCTCCTTCGGGCAAGGGCGTCTCCTGTGGCACATATATATATATATATATATATATATATATATATATATATATATATATATATATATATATATATATATATATATATATATATATATATATATATATATATATATATATATATATATATATATATATATATATATATATATCAATATATATATATATACGTAGATAGATAGATAGATAGACAGATAGATAGATAGATAGGTAGGTAGGTAGATAGATACACGAGGTACTAACCAATCAATCATTTCCTGTGGCACCCTTGGGGATGCATAGGGCCTCGATGAACTCACACCACCACATCCTATCTTGTGCTAAGTCCTCAAGATCTCCCCAACACTCATCTCCAGCTTCCCGTCTCATTGTCCTCACCCACGTCTCTTTTGGCCTTCCTCTACCTCTCCTACCAAGTGCCACCCACCCTGGTGTACCTCGTACTATTCCCTGTCTCCTATACACATGTCCTAGCCACTTCCATCGTGAGAACCTAACATATTCATCGACCGGCTGCACTCCCGTTATTTCTCTAATTCTACTATTTGGTATCCTTTCCCACCACTTAACTCCTAATATTCTTCTAAGTGCTTTGTTTTCAAACACCAAGAATTTATTTTCCATAGTCACTGTGCTGTACCAAGACTCGTGTCCATAAATTAAGATACTCCTAACCATTACCTTATAAAGTTTGATTTTTGTATGCACAGAAAAATTGTTATTATTCCAAATATTTTTAAGCATTCCCATTGCCTGATTAACCTTCTTTAACCCTTCCTCGAATTCAAAGTTCAAAGAACCATCCTTGGCTAAATAAGTACCTAAATATTTAAACCTATCAACTTGCTTTACAACCATACCTCCAATTACATATTCCTGTGCATTTTCCATATTCATATTGATTATTTCAGTTTTTCCACAATTAATAACCAAACCCACCTTGCGACCTTCACTCACCAAACAGTCCAACACTCTCTGCATCTCTTCTGGCCCATCACAAATCAAAACTATATCATCTGCATAATCTAAATCCAAAAGTTTCCTGTTCTCTCCCCAAAGTATACCTGCACCGGTTTCTGTTCCAACGCGTTTCATAATGTAATCAATGACCAATATAAATAGTAAAGGCGATAGAACACCACCTTGAATTACTCCGGACTTGACTTCAAACGAATCACTCAGACAACCATCAACCATCACTTTACAAAATGTGTCCTCATGCATGTTCATAATGACCCTCACAAACTCCTCTGGTATTCCATAATGTCTCATGATCTTCCCCATAGTCTCTCTCGAAACACTATCAAAAGCCTTTTCAAAATCAACAAAACAAAGACTTAACGGTACTCTCATTTCATTAACTTGCTGCATCAAATGCCTAACTATAAAGATCTGATCATTGCAACCACGTCCCTTTCTAAAACCAGCCTGTTCATCCCTCAGAATACCCTCAACCACCGGCTCCAACCTATTTAACAACACTCTACTGAAAACTTTCAAAGCTATCGGTGACAAAGAGATTCCCCTCCAATTACCACATTCACTCAGGTCTCCCTTCTTCGGAACTTTAACAATTACACCATTCTTCCAAACTGATGGTAGTAACCCCGTCACCCATATCTTATTGAATAGCTTGGTCAAGATCATTATTAATCTATCCCCCTCCACTTTAAACATTTCCGGAAATAAACCATCCTCCCCTGGTGCCTTATTATTCTTTAACTGTTTTACTGCTTTCTCCACTTCTGCAAGCCTCAACTCTCCTGTTTCTATATTTAAATCTTCCTGAGCAGACGGTATATCCTCTTCTGGTGGTACTGGTCTATTAAGAACTGTCTCAAAATGCTCTTTCCATCTATTTTTAATATCTCCATCTTTGGTCAATAAATTTCCTTCCCTGTCTCTAACTGGTATTTCCTTGCGTTTACCTGCATTACCACTCAGTTCTCTAATCGATTCATATGCTATTCTTTGACTCTGTCCATCATTTTTGTTTATTAAGATTTCAGTCTCTGCAACCTTTTCATCCACACATCTTCTTTTATCTCTCCTAGCTAACCTTCTTACTTCTGAATTCAAACTCCAGTACGCAGCTCTTGCTAATTCAATCTCTCGTTCATCAACGCATTGCATCTCACTCCTCAATTTAGCCTCACCTCCATTTTTTATCATATCCCACGTTTCCTCTGATATCCATTTCTTTCTCCTGAATCTATGTCTCCTTCCAATCGTACATTCAGCAGTCTCATGCAAAACTTTGTTCACATCCTCCCACATCTCATCTACGCTTCTCTCCCCCTCTTCCAACGTTTCCAACACCAAAAACCTATTTCTGCATTCTAATCTGAATTCCTCCTTTTCTTCTCCTTCCCTTCTAAGCTTAACAATATCGTATCTACCAACACCAGATTTTTCCTTCTTCTGATTTTTTAAGTTTAAACCTTATTTTTGCAATGCTGAGTTGATGGTCACTACCAATATCCGCTCCCCGTTTAACATGAACATCTAGCAGAGAACTTCTATGCCTCCTACTGATAGCGATGTGATCAATCTGATTTTTATATTTTCCACATGGCGACACCCAAGTTGTCTTGTGTATATTGCAATGCTGAAAGAGTGTGCCCCCGATGACTAAGTCATTTGCTAGACAGAAGCTTCCAAACCTCACTCCGTTTTCACTCATCCTACTACCAACTCCCATCTTACCCATACATGCCTCAAATCCCTCATTTGAACAGCCCATTACTGCATTAAAGTCTCCAACGCAGATCAAAACATCATGTCTAGGTACCCTTCCTACTCCTTCTTGCAACTTTTCATAAAATGTGTCTTTCCTTTCATCGAGTGCATCATTAGTAGGTGCATAACACACAAACAGACTGATGTTGCCATGATTTGATTTAAACCGTGCGTATAACAATCGCTCATCTATAGGATCCCACTCACATAAAGCCTTATTTGCCTTACAACCCAGCGACAATCCTACTCCCTGATAATGCATTCCGTCCTGTCGACCAGATATCAATAAACGTATACCATCCTCCAAATCCAACTTATCGACTCCAGTTAATCTAGTTTCTGTCAGAGCACAAATATCAAGTCCGTAATTTTGAAAAACCTTCACTAACTCATCGATTTTACCGTCATGATTTAGCGTTCTCACATTCCAGTTACCAATTTTAATTGTATCTTTTGCATTAACAAAGGAATTAGATTGTAATTGAGGCAACCGTGAGATTCTTAGCACCCCCTGCCCATTTAAGGGCTGCACGGGACTGGGGGCCATTATTGTTCTTTCAGAGTCCATCAAGGTTTCTTTGGCTAACTTCCTGAACACCTCGCCATTGTGTTGCAGTCGCAGTAGGCAGCTAACTTGCCTGATTGCCCACACCCGAAAGACCCAGCTATGCTGTAGCCAGTCACGTGCCGGCATGCTTCCCAGCCATTTCACTCTCAAGGAGTTCCTCTGCCTGAGAAAGCAACCACCCCCCTGCTCCCGAGGGCTTTTGATCTGTGTAGGTAGAGGGCGATCACTCCCTCACTAGCCATATACAGTGTATATACAGTGTATAGGCTACACTCACCCAAAAGTTTCATTAATTTGTAGAGCTACCCAAAAGTTCCAGTATTTTGAACAGAGGGAGCAAACCTTTTGCAGTTTTACATTTTGCCGCAAGGAGGAGTCAACAGCACCCCTTGTGTGTCAGTGTGGCCCCCGCCATGTCTGTGAGTGGACGTGTTGAGCTATGCTTACTATTGTAATATGTGTAGGTGGTTTGGCAGTTTTGCAATGGCGGACCTCAAGGAACAAAGAACCTGCATCAAATTCTGCTTCAAGATCAACAAGACGGCTGCAGACTCTCACTGGTTGCTTCAGCAAACCTTTGGTGACAATGTCATGTCCCAAAGCAGAATATTTTTCTGGTACAAGCGGTTCGAGGAAGGACGAAAAAAGCGCGTCAAGTTCGCAGCAATGTCAAGTCGATGTTGATTGTTTTCTTCGATATCCAAGGGATTGTTCGTAAAGAATTCATCCCACTCAGTCAATCTGTCAGCGGAAAGTTTTACTGTGAAGTTTTGCAGCGTCTGAGGGAGAACACCTGCCGCAAACGTTCAGAACAGTGGAAGAATAAGGACTGGGTCCTGCATCATGACAACGTCCCTGTCAACACATTAAATGTTGTCCGGCAGTTCCTGGCTTCCATTAGCATGGTAGGCATTCCCCACCCACCCTATTCGCCTGCGACTTTTTCCTGTTTCCCAAGCTGAAATTACAACTGAAAGGGCGTCGATTTGACTCAACTGAGGAGATCCAGACAGAATGTATATATATATATATATATATATATATATATATATATATATATGTATATACACACACACATAGATGGGCAATACCAAGCTACAAAAGTACCGAGTTACATTACTGTATTACAATTTGAGCACCGGTAGCAGCAGTGGCACTACTTGTCTCGTCATGTACCGAAGTTGGTACCAACGGTACATTTTTAAGCATATTTTGTCGGTACTCGGTACCGATAAATTTTATTTATCTATAGTCACACAACGTGTGATAAAAAAAAAAAAAACGTGAGGAGAAGGCCTACATGGGAATGCTGCTGCCAACCCTGGCCAAGTGCCTCAAGAAATTAAAAGAGGTGAAGGAAAGCGCCGATCTGACGGTGTGCTAGCCTCTAGTGAACGCAGTGATTGGGGGTGCGGAAGGCAGGTTCGGTCATCGTTTCGAGGACATTTGACTGCCTTCTTTCATCCCTAATTCAAGGTGTCGTGGTTGGCGTGGTTACTCGAGTCTGCCTCCTACGACATAAGAGAAAATGAGGAGGAGGGTGGAGAAGATGATGATGTCACTACTGGAGAGCAAGCTAGAGGACGCGGGAGAGAAGCACCAGTCACTACCGATGATGATGACGAGTAGGATGTCAAGGAAGGTTTTTCGAACCCCTCCATGTAAAAGGGAGGAAGAAAAGGACACTGGGATTAAGCTAGTAAAAGAATTTTTGGAGATACCCCAGAAACATAAAATCAACAAGACTGCTTTCCTTGCAAGGTTTTCAGAGACTTATTTGTAACTTATATCACGCCAATACCATCCAGTGCTGCCGTGGAACGTCTGTTTTCATTGGGGAAGGACGTGCTCAAACCACTGAGCTCTATAGTAAGGAGATGCTATGTCCCCTACGAGAGTGTAATTTTGGCTGCCATATTGGAAAACCAGAACTGAAATTCAAATTCAAATACTTTATTTCCACTAGGCAGTGGTTATTAATAAACATACACTTGTCACATATAATTAAAAAACATATATGAATTATGATTTTTTTTTCTGCCTACAGTAGTTCAACAAAATATATGGGGTACAGTACTAAATATTTAGCCAATGAGTATAAAACAATGCCATAGGTTGCTGCAGTGTAGAATTTACTCTTTATGACACTAAGACAGAGAAAGGTAATGGCTGACAGGGAAAAGATAGTGATGTTGATGCTGTTTTATGTCGCAGTAATGATGTTGAAATGATGTGGGAAGTCCTTAGACTATCCATGTCATGAAACCAAATGTCCAGGTTGATAAAGGCCGGAAGAAACATGGAAATATTTACAAGAGAGTGTGAACAGAAGAGAGGAGGACGTGGAAAGAAAGACTAGAGATAAATGGGCCCCTTTTAACCCTCTTACGCACCATAAGTTTTCAATAAGTTTTGATTCCACACACACACAACCAAAACCTCGCTCAGGCTGGCTCCTCTTGCGCGGCAAGGGAAAAAATTCTATGGCCCAAATTACCCTAGCAAAGGTATAAATAAATTGCTTCCCATAATCTTCGTTGATATTTATACTATCAGATAAACAAAAAAAAAAGAGCATCAAACAGATGAATAAATGTACAGAAACGAAGCCTGAATAAACCTAATTTACATGAAAACTAACTTCTCATAACTTCCCAATGTCACCGTGAAAATTTTTTCCCGTGATGCGCAGTTGCAAAGGACATGTCTATGTGCAGAATTTCATGATTTTTCATCTGTGAACGTTTCAAGTTGATACGTCCAATAGTTTTCGAGTAAATAGAAAAAACTACGAATATCGCCTAAAAACATATGATTTGTTTATTATTTCGTATGTTGTTAGTGATACTGTAAAAAACATATGTAAATTCTTTCCAGTTTTGTAGGCCAAAGGTGAAGGAAGCCCGTGATATAATTCACAGTGTTATAACCCTTATTATTATGGAGAAAATGAATTTTGAAAAGTTACAATGGGTTGCGAGTGGTGAAAGCAACTTCGCTCCGGCCTCTAGGCTATGTTCGTCTTTCGTAACTTTTCCCCACTTATTTTCACACATACGTTACGTTGCTTTACAAAAGAATGCACAAGAAACCATCAGCTTGATCAAGCTTTCTTCAGATTTTGATATGACCTATACTTAACGAGTATAATGACAGAGAATTGCAATGAAAACCACCACGTTTCCCCTATGAGAAATATATAGTAAACACACATTTTATACCTTACAATACAATAGTATAATAACTAGACAAATAATCTGGTGACTCACGTCCTCTAGCAGTGTTGTAGTGTTTGCTGAGAGGAGATGGAGTTGCAGAGAGGAGGACAGGTACGATCACGTGTGTGTGTGTGTGTGTGTGTGTGTGTGTGTGTAGTGATGGCAGTGGTGCCAGTTGTCTAGGAGTGAAGGCAGTGGTGTCAGTTGTCATAGGAGTGATGGCAGTGGTGTCGGTTGTCATAGGAGTGATGGTGTCACGGGGGATGTGAATTTACGAATAAATAATGCTTGAAATACTTGAAAATATGGACAATGAATTGACTTGTGAAAATGAAGCAGTAAGTTTTACTTTATGCCGACTTACTTCGTCGATTCTCTAAGGATGAGAATTTATAAACTTTCTCAACAGTACATAGCAGAGACTAATTACTCACACATGCTGTTTGTTAGTACTGTTAGCCTCTTGAGAAAGTGACTCCATCCCTGACAATCAATAACTAATGCTATAAATGATAAACAGGTTCTTGCCGATGCATTAACTCCTGGCTAGCACAACGGATTTAAGCTTGATACAAAAATACTGGTCCAAGTACCAGTTATGAATAATGCAAAGCGTTTGTGCAAACTAGGAGCGGCAACTAAATGTGGAGAAATAAAACACGAGTTTAACTACATTATGCTCAAAGAAAAAGAACTGTAAATTTATTAATTAAAATTAAATAAATTTACGTTACATGAGTCTCAAAATGAATTCAAAGTAACAAGGAGAATGCACTCACTCGCTCATTCAAAAGTTAAACACTTAAACCTAGGAAAACGAAAAGAAATACTGGTCAGTGGAGGAGAGCTAAGTGGAAAGAACTGGGCACTGGTGCATGACAGATGCTGCAATACGCTAAACCCTCTTCGCCAATTCGCCGTCTAGGTGGAGATTTCAGGAACTCTCTGTACAACGGCGGCGCTACTCCATGCTGGGCACAATAATCCTACTCTCGCGACTATCCAAACCAGACTAACTTCAAATTACGAAAGGGAGCGAGTGATGGCTGTGTTCGCCGGAAATAGGTGTGGCCTAAGTCAACTGTCAATGAGAGAAAGTGAGAGATATACACTCACAATAAATCACTCAGTGAAGACACTAACGTCGTGCATATGAATGATCACTTGTGAAACAGTGAGAAATGTTCTGAAAACCATCCCAATCAGAGTGAATATGCAGATGGCTGAACTGAATGATGGCAGTGGGAATTCCACTAGAATTTGTGGTTTTCCCACTGAAACACAATGTCACGAATTTATTAAGATGCCCGCCTAAATTCGTGACATTACGCCCCATCAAAATCAAATTTTTCTTTAGAAAAATTTTCGGTTTACATACATATAAATCCTAATTCAGTCACACAAGATTCACACTGTGGTGTGTGTACTACCCTGCTACAGGAGAAAATCACAGTCGCCCATGAGCGTAAAAACCTCATATTTACGTTAATAGAAGCAAGCTTGAGGAAAAAACTCCGTGATGACGGTGAAAAATTCTGTACTCAGGCCAAACTGAGCGAAAAGTTCGCTACATTTACATTAACAACTAATTGTTATGTAGTTGTGATAGTTGTGGTGTAACTGTGCTTACGTGTAAAATTATGTAATACAAATCAATAGTAAATAATGATGACGAGGCAGAAGAGAAGACGTGGCAGCATGCGGCAGAGACGATCAGCTGATCTCCACGACAGTGCTGCACCCGCCTGCTGCACCTGCGAAAGCAATCAAGGTGGAGCATCAAAAGTGTCATTTCTCTCTCTCTGCCTAGCAATCAGTACTTATGTTACAAAAAGTACACTATTATTCTATTAATGGATACATTATTAACCAGGAAACATAGTCCTTGGATTGCTCAAATCTCTAAGGACCCCTGGTTAAACTTACATTATTAACCAGGAAACGTGCCAGTTCTTGGATTGCCCAAATCTCTCAGAATGGGCAGTTTACTGGTTAACCTACATTATTAACTAGGAAACGTGCCAGTTCTTGGATTGCTCAAATCTCTCAGAATGGGCAGTTTACTGGTTAACCTACATTATTAACCAGGAAACGTGCCAGTTCTTGGATTGCTCAAATCTCTCAGAATGGGCAGTTTACTGGTTAACCTAACAATACACTTATGATTAATAACGGCAAGCTGAGAATCCCTACGCAATCTCAGGCAGGTCATATTTTGACACCCACCGTGGCTGTGGACACTCATGTAGATAATGTGTATTCTCCGGGAATCCTCAGAGAGGCCCACAGCTCCAGATGCTCAACAAGGTAATTCAGACACAGCCTCGGATTGCCCCTTCAGGGTTCTTGACCTACAGTATATGTGTATGTAGGCCCTGGACATGATGTGTCCTGAGGGGCCAACAGGCGAGACATGAGGTCTGCACCCACATTACCACTGCCCTGTCTCTCAACTGCTTCAGAGATTATGGGTGTGGATTCAAATGGCACAGGAAGGAAATGTCCCTGATTGGTGGTATGTTGACACACACTGCAGGAATGCACAAAGCTATCTATTTCTTGTCCCATCCCTGGCCAGAAAAAGTCAGCACGGATACGGCCCTGGTCCTTTTGCCCATGTGACCTCCTGAGGCTGAACAATGACCCCATTCTAACACTGCTAGGCGATACTTAGTGGGAACGACTAACTGCAGTCTAACCTCGCCCTGGGGTGTTCGTGACTCACGGTACAGCCGTCCTTGTTTACGAAGGAACTTGGCTTGACCTCCCCGTGAATACTTTATCACTCTACCCTTTTGTTTCTTTCGCATGGCAGCAAGTGTCGGGTCAGAATGTTGTTCTTGAACAACATCTTGGCTACAACTCAGATCTTGCGGCGATGCAATGGTCACATGGGTGACACAGGTTGGAGCCTCGACCATGGCTCATGTTACTGTAGCCGAAGTCTGAGTAGCGTCATCTATGGTGCAACTACACTTGGCACCTGGAATATTGCGTATGATAAGGTCAAACAAAGGTTCTGGCATGACAACTGCGACTGTCGTACCAGTGTAAAATGGAGATGCCACCTGGATACATGCCTCAGGGGACAATCCCACTGATCCATCAATAAGCTGAGCTTGGATCTTTCAACCTGCGTACTCCTCAGGCCGAACTAGACTCTGCCTGACAGAGCAACCTGAGGAACCATTGCCTCTCAGGACCTTTACAGGAATGCCTCCCAGAAACCCTGACTGAACAAGGAAGGCACTGTCACCAGTGGGAGGGCCTGTGGAGGAAGCAGCCAGCCACTGGTGAGGCTGCTGAATGAATGATGCGGCAAACATGGTGCCCTGAGAACTAGATACCTGAGGGGTTGTACTCACTGCCTGGGGAGATGAAGAGTTGACCATCTGTGGAGGAGGGTTCACTGTTGCTGGGGGACTAGTGAACTGTGGGAAAGTACCCATACTGCTAGAAACGACACCATTGTGCTGCTGCTGAGGAATGAAGGCTGCGTTCGCCTCCTGCCTCCAATACACTGGGGCTGTTGCAGAAAAGGATTGTCCTGACCTTTGATTCCGTGGCTGATACTGCTGCTGGTTAGGGTACTTGTTGTACCGCTTCCATTCAGGTTTCTGAGTATTTTGCCCCTGGTCCTTCTTCTGCGGTTTGTTTGGATCTTGGTCATTATTCTGAGAATGGCCCTGTGGCAGGGGTTCAGTCTGAGACAGTTTCCCGGATTTGTCAGCTTTCCTGTTCCAGGTATGCTGCTTATGAATTTGATACTCATATGCAATGAAGAATGCATCAGTCTTCTCCATCATTTGGCTGGCATCCCTTACCTGGCAGATCTTAAACTGAGCCATAAGCTCAGCAAGCCACGACTTTTCTAGCTGCGTGCACAGCATAAGGTCAATTATCCCCTCGCGCGTGGAAAGAGTTTCATCTTTCTCCATCCACTCATCTAAGTATGCAGTAATCCGATCAGGAAACTGAACAGCAGTCTCTTTTTCTTGTAAATGCACCCTTATAAACTGACTCTTGGCGTCGTCAGCTGTGAGACCGTACGCTTTGACGAGTGCGGCCTTCACCATCTCATACGTGAGATTGTCTCCACGAATTCTGTGGAGAATATCGAGGGCAGGGCCCTCAAACAGGCTAAGAAACTGGAGCCACTTAGCTGCCTCATCCAGCTGGTACAGCTGAGCCATGTCTTCGAAACGAGCTGTGAATGGCTCGATTCGCTCACCTTCCTTGTATGGCGGAAGCTTGATGTATGGGGTCGCCAGAACATGTGCAGGGAGAGCGCTCATGGAGCTTGGGTTAGCTGCACCAGATGTGTCTGAAGCCAAGGAGTCTTACTTGAGCTTCAACATCTCAAATTCATGTTTCTCAAGTGCCTCATGCTCGGCACATTCGTGTTCTTGTTCTCTCTCTCGTTGTTCTAGCTCGCATTCACGTTCTCTATCTCGTTGTTCTCGCTCGTGTTGATGTTCTCTCTCGCGATCCTCGCGCTGTTCTCGTGCATGTTCACGTTCTCTTTTGTGTTGTTCTAACGCGTATTCACCTTGTTTTTGCCCGTATTCACGTTGTTCTTGCTTGTGTTCACGTTGAATTCTACACTCTTCACAAGCATCATTCTCACGCTCGTAACTAAACCGTGAGAGGACGTAGTCTTTGATTTTTTCAGGGTCACTAAGCCCCATATCTTTAGCTTCCTGTACATAGATATTAGTAGTCATGATGCTAACTCACTCTTAGTGAACTAAAGAATAAGTACTGACTGCTATTTTGCAGAGAAATGCCAATAATCAAGAGTAAATAATATAGGCACAGGTTGGTGGTGACCAGTTTTATCTAGTTAAACTGGTAAAGAAAGAAAGAAAAATAAAACTGACTGTGAAAACTATTACGTAAAATTAATTGAAATGAATCAGTAATCACCAGTAAGACAGTGCCTATAGACTTTAATGATGAATACCTAAGTATGAGTGAGTAAGTATTATCTCGTTAATAACTTTAGAGCTAGGAGTTAATATCCTGGAATGAGGTCGCCAGATGTCACGGAGGATGTGAATTTATGAATAAATAATGCTTGAAATACTTGAAAATATGGACAATGAATTGACTTGTGAAAATGAAGCAGTAAATTTCACTTTAATCCGGCTTACTTCGCTGATTCTCTAAGGATGAGAATTTATAAATTTTCTCAACAGTACACAGCAGAGACTAATTACTCACGTGTGCTGTTTGTTAGTACTGACTGTGAAAACTATTATGTAAAATTAATTGAAATGAATCAGTAATCACCAGTAAGATAGTGCCTATAGACTTTAATGATGAATACCTAAGTATGAGTGAGTGAGTATTATCTCGTTAATAACTTTAGAGCTAGGAGTTAATATCCTGGAATGAGGTCGCCAGATGTCACGGAGGATGTGAATTTATGAATAAATAATGCTTGAAATACTTGAAAATATGGACAATGAATTGACTTGTGAAAATGAAGCAGTAAATTTCACTTTAATCCGGCTTACTTCGCTGATTCTCTAAGGATGAGAATTTATAAATTTTCTCAACAGTACACAGCAGAGACTAATTACTCACGTGTGCTGTTTGTTAGTACTGTTACCCTCTTGAGAAAGTGACTCCACCCTTAACAATCAATAGCTAATGCTATTAATGATAAACAGGTTCTTGCCAATGCATTAACTCCTGGCTGGCACAACGGATTTAAGCTTGATACAAAAGTACTGGTTCAAGTACCAGTTATGAATAATGTAAAGCGTTTGTGCAAACTAGGAGTGGCAACTAAAATAAGGTAAATGTGGAGAAATAAAACACGAGTTAAACTACATTAAGCTCAAAGAAAAAGAACTGTAAACTTATTAATTACAATGAAATAAATTTACGTTACATGAGTCTCAAAATGAATTCAAAATAACAAGGAGAATATTCTCACTCGCTCACTTAAAAGCTAAACGCTTAAACCTAGGAAAACGAAAAGAAATACTGGTCAGTGGAGGGGAGCTAAGCAGAAAGAACTGGGCGCCAGTGCAGGACAGATGCTGCAATACGCTAAACCCTTTTTGCCAATTCACTCTCTAGGCGTAGATTTCAGAAACTCGCTGTACAATGGCGGCGCTGCCCCACGCTGGGCACAACGATCCTACTCTCGTGACGATCCAAACCTGACTAACTTCAAATTATGAAAGGGAGCGAGCAATGGCCATGTTCGCCAGAAATAGGCGTAACCTAAGTCAACGGTCAATGAGAGAAAGTGAGCAATATATGCTCACAATAAATCTCTCAGTGAAGACACTAACGTCGTGCATACGAATGATCACTTGGGAAAGAGTGAGAAATGTTCTGAAAACCATCCCAATCAGAGTGAATACGCGGACGGTTGAACTAAGTGATGCGCAGTGGGAAATCCACTAGAATTCGTGGTCTTCCCACTGAAACACAATGTCACGAAATTATAAAGACGCTCGCGTGAATTCGTGACAGATGGCAGTGGTGTCAGTTGTCATCGGAGTGATGGTAGTGGTGTCAGTTGTCATCGGAGTGATGGTAGTGGTGTCAGTTGTCATAGGAGTGATGGCTGTGGTGTCAGTTGTCATAGGAGTGGTGGCAGTGGTGTCAGTTGTCATAGGAGTGATGGCAGTGGTGTCATTTGTCATAGGAGTGGTGGCAGTGATGTCAGTTGTCATAGGAGTGGTGGCAGTGGTGTCAGTTGTCATAGGAGTGATGGCAGTGGTGACAGTTGTCATAGGAGTGATGGCAGTGGTGTCATTTGTCACAGGAGTGACGGCAGTGATGTCTTTGCCGGGAGTACTCCTCTCGGTTTTCCCCTCCATCGACAACCATCTCTGCCCTTCCTGTTCACCGCTTTCCACTCATCTCACCCATTTTTTACCCTCCCCACATCATACTTTACAACAGGTCTGTTCCCCCCACTATTGCCACACCTCATAAACAGCCCGCTTCTCAGAACGTGCTCGTCCTGCACTCTCGCGGCCACTGGCATCATTAACTCATCCTACCGATTTTTGCTGCCAGAAAAATCGCTTGTGCGAAGCAGCTCTCACCCTGTCATCTTTGGGACATCTACCGTATTCTGTTCTTGCTTTCACCATATTTTTGTAAATGTAGGTGTCTGTCACTATTGATACTGTCGCTGTTAATCCACTTATATTCAGGTAACTGCAGTATTCGTTTGCAGCTAACGCCAGACGATATCATTGATCCGAAAGCAATCCGCAGAAATCTAAGTGTGTCAGTAAAGTCACCACTGTTCTGCTATGTTTGGAAAAAAATCAGTATTCAATTCTGCTTAACGCCCAATGTATTTGTTCGGCTTGGAATGAGTCAGAGGAGTGTGAATGTTAAAGTACGTATCGGTTGCAACATCGAACAACCGCAGCTTACGCTACTATGTCACCCACTGGCAGCTCAACAGTTTATCGGTTGTGTTGCATGGCAATGTAGGAGGCGGGAATGAATTCCAGGCAACGCAGTGTGTGGTAATGCGTTTGTTGGTGCTTACATCAAGAGTCTTGGGCCAAAAAACTGCTGTTGTCTTATTGCCGAGGTACAGAGAGAGAGAGAGAGAGAGAGAGAGAGAGAGAGAGAGAGAGAGAGAGAGAGGGGTTATTATAAACATGTTTGACACAAAATGCAGATTAACACAAATGCATTTTTACATCAATAGCATATAGAAGAGCAACACACACACACACACACACACACACACACACACACACACACACACACACACACACACACACACACACACACAGTTCCTTGGCAATGGTCCACCACTTTTTCTTCAACAAGTGATGAAAAGAAGGAAAAGCAAAAATAAATAAATAAATGAGTAAATAAATAGATAAAAATAAACTTACGTACACAAGATTACAGGTATCCTTCATTCATATAATATCTGTAACAGCTGGACTTGAACTACTGTAGCTTAGGGAGAAACTAATCTGGGAAAACGAACTCCAAAGAAAAACAGTTATAGGGATAACGGAATTCTGATATGCAGAGGTTCGATAATATGGCAGTCTGACAGTCATGGGCCCTCCCAGATGCCCGTGTAGCACGGGGAAATTATGTGGAGGGGTGGTACAAAGGATGAAACTTTGTTTGCGCATTTGCTGTAGAAGTATCTAAAATTTTGTAAGGAAGGCAACATTCCATGTTACTTGTAGGGGAGGTATTTCATTTGTAACTGGAGGATTATTAATTATTCTTATAGATTTGTTCTGAATTTTGTCCAGTTGTTTTAGTGCAACCCTTCCACATCCATTCCACAAGGGTGAACACTATTTGAGCTGACAGCGCACATGACTCTCGTAAATTAAAGCCAACTGCTCGTCATTGAGAAAGTTGCGAATTCTGTGCAATGATTCAAGTTTCTTTGGGGTGGTTTTCAGCAAGTGATCTAACGTCTGAGTTAAGCGAGACACCGAGAATGTCATTACTTTTAGAAATAGGAATATTGGTTGCACTGAAGGTAACATTGGAATCAGGCAATATTTGTGTTAGTGAACTGGATACATTTGGATTTCGCAGCAGTAAATGAGACAAAGCTATTTTGTCTCCATTCAGTGATCTTAGAAAAGTCTTGATTTATGGCGATTACTGTGTTGAGCTTGAAGTTGAAGATATCAATCTTTGTGAAAGGGTGGTAAGTGTAATGGAACTGTGAAGCGTTGAGTCATCTGCATATGAGTGAAAGGGATATGGGTTGACAGACAATTGATCATCAGTATGATTGAGGAGCAGGACTGGAGCACAGACTGAGCCCTGCAGCACACCTGCATTAAATTAGTGGAAATTTGAATATTCATCATTTACCTTTAATCTTTCCGTTACTAAGATGTGAGGAAATCAGTGGGATAAAAGATGAGAGACTGTTGAAAGGGAGTTTGGATAGCAAGGAACAGTGCGACACTGTCAAAAGCTTTAGAAATATCATGGGCTGCTGCATAGGTTTCTTCATGTTGGTCAGTTGACTGATACATTATATGACTAATGACAATGTACATATCAACAGTAGAAAATTCGTGACGAAAACCATACTGTCAATAGATGAGTTGGTGGATTCAAGATGTTTAACAATGGCTTATTAATGATAGCCTTAACCCATTAGCTCCCGAGATGCCTGTGTGAAGGATTGTGCTGGAAGGGTATTAAGCGTACTGCCCTCCGCCTATTGGCTCGTAGTCGGTAAGCTCATAGGTCCCTCCCCCGGGATTACCATCTTTATTAGCCTTTGAAAATGCCCATTTCCGTCCTATGCTGAGGAAACTGGTGCAAACGGATTAAATACATTACCAAGAGAAGAAATGCAAGCTTAAAGTCTGTAATCACAGGGATCAGATGAACTTCCTTCTTTGGAAATTATCTAAGATAGATTTTACGTATATAATATGTACGTTTAGTAGTGCAATTTTAGGAGTCAAGTTCTAGTATAGGAATGTTTTGACAGACTTCCTTTATGGTAAAGTATCTGGAAAATGTACCGGCAAGAATGTTAGCTTTACCACGGGGGCCATTAATTTTACAGTGTTTGTGTCTGAATGTTTAATGGGCGAATGGGTGATGGCTTGTTAATTACTGGTGAAAGAATCGACAGCTGACCAGAATATTCTCCTGTCATTAGGATTATTTCATATACTGGATGCTTGGTTGTGAAGATAGTTTGTTTTGGCGAGATTTATTACTGATTTTGCGTGGTTTCTAGCAATTTTAAACTGATTGAGGGAATTTTTAAAAGTAAGAATTATATGCTAAAGACTTTATGGTGCTAGCCATGACAGTACTGCAGTCGAACCATTTTCGGGAGTCCAATCGTTCAGTTTATTTTTGACAGGGTATGAACAGTCCCAGACCAACTTCTGTTATGTCATTAATGTGGGAATGGGTAGAGTTGATGTAACTGGAGACGAAAGATTGCCATGGAATATCACCTAGAAAATTTCTAAATCCATCTCAGTCTGCCCAATCAAAGTGACATCTTGTCACCCTCACTGGTCCAGAACGGGGAGGTTTGGGTCAACTGGCGATTGATGCTTTGAAGAGATTGTGACCGAAGGATCCAAATGATTACAGAATCTCGATCCTGTATCAATGAGGGTTATTTCTCAGGAAAGATCTTGCAGATGACTGGCTGATATTGCTGTACGGAAGATAGTGCTATGCTTCTTCGTTACTTAGTTACTTTTATTTGGCTTTTAATGCCACTGTCAACTTAAAAAAAAAAAAAATAAATAAATTGTCAGTGTTTAAGATAGTGCCATGGACCAATTGTTAAGTTCGAATAATTAAACTGTAATTATATTTTACACACACACACACACACACACACACACACACACACACACACACACACACACACACACACCACTCACACACACACACACACACACACACACACACACACACACACACACACACACACACACACACACACACACACACTTCATTACGCTCGCTCGCTAGCTTGTAATTACAATGACTTTTTTTTTTTTTGCAATACTGTCGTATTAATATTCACATCGCCTTAGTAGTGGAGCGTTAGGAAGCTGTAAGATTTATGATAAAAAAGTATTTTGTTATTATGGAAAGTGTTTTGGCTGATGTGGCCACAGTCTCGTGTAGTCGCGGGAATGGTGGGATGCTGGTTAAAGATGTTCTTGTGCTTCAGTCGTTTTTCTTCCTTTCTTGAGGTAGAGACGGGGATGAAGGACGTTTAGGCCTATAACCGGACATCGGAGACACCTGATTATATCGGTGGCAAAAATGGAGGTGTCTCTCTGCAGGTTCAGGATAAATGAATGAAAAAAAAAAAAGTCATACGCAATAAATGCAAAAATAGTGCATATAAATCATTGTTATAGGCAAGTTCGGTTCAAGAAAGGCTATGAATAGGGTTCCTTTTCTGAAAAGTCGTTTGTTCTCCTCCTTTCATAGTCAATATTTCTTCAACCTTTCCACCAAAACACTCACCTGTGATTTACTTGTTTCATTAAATAACTTTTAACTCTCTCTCTCTCTCTCTCTCTCTGGATCCGCCAAAGCAGAGAAATGTTAAGATTTTTACAGAGCATTTCCATTCTTCCCCTCTACGCATTATTGTAATTTTTTTTTCACTTTTCATCCCTTCTCCCTCATTTTCATCTCCCTACAAGTTGTCCATTTTGTTATCGCGTATCACCCATTGATCAATGTCTCACTCTCTCACATGTCCTTTACTCTTTCTCAGCTTCCAATTGCTTTTCTTATATTCATTCCCCATCTCTTTCTCTTCATACGCATATTTTCTTCCTTATTATTGTGTATTTGTCCCTGTCAGCATCCACCTCTTCCTTTCTTTCGTTTGCTTTCTTTCTCTTTCTTCATCCCCATTCTCCATTTTTTTCTTTTCATTTCTCTTCCATACTGTTCCCCCTATCTTTCTTTCCATATGCACTTCTGTTTTGTGTCGACTGTCCTCTTCACTCACTTTTCATCTGTCTCTCTGTCTGCTTGTATGTCTGTCTGTCTATGCATTTCCAGATTATTTTCTTTCTCATCTGCGGAACATTTCCCAAAAATCACAGCAACAACACCCTGGATGATGCAGACTGATGTAAGATGAAAAATTACATGACTGACGAGGAAGGAAAGATAGAAATGTAAAAAGAGCAGACAAGATTATGCCCACGAGGAAGCAAATTAATGACATAATTTCGCGTGATCTTTCTCCTCTTTTAAGTGTCACTTTCCTCTGCCCTCATATTCATATGCTGAGAGAGACTTTTGTATACCGGTATTAAGAGTTCGCCTTATATTTTTACCTTTTCTACTTCTCATTTTCATCTAGCTAATGAGGTTTAGTATATTTCTCTGCCTACTTAGGATTGTCTTTGATATACTGTGTCAGGAAGCCTATGACTACACACTCATTCTTCCATGACTGCGTAATCGAAAAGGACTTGAGGACAAGAAACAGCATAAAAGACATTATCTGACGAGTGTTTGAACTGAGGTTGTAGAGTCACGATCACATTCATGCAGAATGGTACTGTTAACTTACGACGTTCAGAAAGAGTCGGTGACATTAGTTCGCTTGTAGTTCACCTAGTCTACTTCCTACTTTCCTCCGCTGGCTATTTTCCTTAGCTGAAGAAGGCCTGACATGCTTTATTTGCCAGTAGATGACTATTTGATAAGATGCGTCAGGGAGGAAAGTAATTGATGAACGACCTCTTGTCCCTGAGTGTACTGTAAAGCAAAATAGAAATATGTGAGAGCAGGAGAGTCGGTAAAAGATTTGGGAGCGTTTGTAGCCTGAGGATCTACACTCACGGACAGGTCAGGCTTAACGATTCTGTCGCCTAACAACACTCAGTTCATGTCTAAATATTGAGATAGCGGTTTGGTCCTTTTTCGTTTATAATGACACATAAACATCTGTCGGCGCTGATTTTTGTGAGCATAATAAACGGTCAATGTGGTGTGCGAGTAAGAGTGTCCGTGAGTGTGATGAGCGTTGTGCAGAATAATCCGTGCATGCTTTTATCACGCGTGTGTGGTGCTGCCGCTGTGTTGTGTGTTTGTATACAGGGTACACACAGGCTAGGGGGCTTTTGTACGTGTTGCATCCATATGTATGTGCTTGCTTAAACGCTTATATGCTTAGCTACGTTAGTAAACACCTCTGTTTGGGACTGTATAAATCATATCCTTCCCGACCTGTATTTTGTCATCTCTTACATGTGGATGTAAAGCTCTCCATGCTCATATGCACTTCTTGAGTTCCGATAATGACCTAATAAGAGTCTTGTACTAGGTTAGAATTTGTTCCCTTTTTGTTTGTCATTAGTTAATTGTCGCAACTGGAAGGAAAACAGTTAACTGATAATTAGGCTAGCAGTTTTTCTTAATACAGCTGACTCTTTAGCTGGATATAAGATCATGTCACTCAGTGGAAGGAAGTTGGGGTCCAAGCAATTTATGCACATAAATTTAACTCTGCATGATGTATTTTCTCCTCATCTAGACATCACTGGCCCCGTCCTAGGCTAGTACATTGCAAGGCTTCGGTAGATCCTTGTTCAGATAGGTTGAGTGTTTACACTCTTATTCTCTTCAGTTCGAAGACGTCCTTCTTATACATCATTCTTACTACCAGCATGCATCGATATTCATCTTAGGTAGAACCCTTCTTGTTGAAGAGGTTAAGAACATTCTGCATTAACCTCTTCAACCCGAGGACGTCAGATTTTTTTTTTCTTAACACTACCAAACATTATATTCAACTCATGAGAGACCACCTTGGGCTGAAGGGGCTATGGAACACACTGAGTAGCCTAAACAGCCTGACTAAATTATTGTTCACGTAAACAAAACAAGGAGGGATTCTCTGCTCTAGGCACATGCTCAGTTAGTGACATCGCTTAGTAGCCTCCACCCGGTAGAATGGTAGAGAATATTTTTGGAGAATTCCATTACTTAAGATATCTGTTTTAGCAATTTCCAACACATGAGTATTTTCAGCGATTTTCAACACATGAAACATAACGACTGTTACATCTCGGGAACTCATTTTGTAGGACGGGGAGGGGGCAGAACAAAGGTGCTGTGGAAGGATGAAGTGATGGAGCTGAGAGGTTAACATACATAGAGGCTGGAGACGATGTCCTCCTACTATTTCCTCTCATCAAGACCAATGTTTCTGAAATGTGAAAGTGACTGATGAGTATTTCGTAATGCGATGTGAGTTCAACATGCCCTAATTCTATCCCACATCTCTCTCTCTCTCTCTCTCTCTCTCTCTCTCTCTCTCTCTCTCTCTCTCTCTCTCAGCGACACACGAATACGACCAGGCACTTGAATTTGGGTTTACAACGTAGTTATTTGTTCAAAGACACATTATAACGAGATATGAACAACCCTGGTACTACAGTTCATATACTTTAACATTTGTCCCACATTTGTCCTTTGGAGCTTATTTCATGGAGCTCAGGGGCAGAAAAGACAATAATACCGCTTTATATTCTTTTCATAGCTATTCAAGGCTAGAACCAATATGCGGTGTTAATATCTTGCCATGGTTTTGCACTAAAGATAGAGAGATGACAATTTTAGGCCAAGTTGCAGTAATCAAAGTACAGTAACCTACAGAGATCGGGAATGATAGAGAGGCAGCGAGGGAGATTTGGGAGAGAAATAATGAGTATTAACGTTTTTTTTACACCTTCGTTAGCTTACTACGATGATACCGATTCAAATTTACTTTTGGCATTGATAGGAAACGATCTTAACGGATACATACCACTTATTCCCACCTGTGTGAGTAAAGTGGGTGAGTAAAATAATGACAGGGTGAGAGGCAAAACCAGAGAGACGATACTGGGTACATGTAAATCATAATGGTGAAGTAGACACCATGAGGCGCTTAGCCATGGTGCTGATTTCTGTACGTAGGTCTTTGAGCCTGTGGCGAGTTAGTTCCCCACTCACGTGAGTTATGCGGTCATTGTTATCATCCAAGTTACCGTAGTTACCTCATGTAGGTGTTTCCCAAATAATTTTTTCTTCCTAACAACCAAAAAAAGGGTGGATAGACACCTAAATCATGAGGCGCCAGCTGCTAACACCAGGATTCAGAGCTTGGCGTGATCGGACCTCCAGTTTCACAGTACAGACGTCAAGCAAAATATAGCCACTAGAGAGCTGCGAGAGGTCTAAGCATATGTGTGACAGTATATGGATGATTATAACTATTTAACGTAAATAGCAATCATGCCAACACATCCATTCATCCACCCTACCACAACTACTACCCACCAGTGGGCAAGGTGTTAGGGATACAGATGATGATGATTATGAGGATGAGGATGAAACTGTAGTATATATTTCATTTTTACAAAACTTCTTCATTGAACCCAAGGCTCTGTTTTTTTTTTTCTTAAGTATTGATACAAACCTCAGTCCCTGGTCACTTCGATTAATTTGATTCTCTCTCTCTCTCTCTCTCTCTCTCTCTCTCTCTCTCTCTCTCTCTCTCTCTCTCACACACACACACACACACACACACACACACACACACACACACACACACACACACACACACACACACACACCGTGACCATAAATCCTTACGTACAGGATGGAGGGAGGAAAACCATTTGTAATTCTGGACAGGAAAGAATTTAGCTGCCCCTTCTATTACCACTGCCAGCCATAATGTTCTGAGAGAGAGAGAGAGAGAGAGAGAGAGAGAGAGAGACGGTGTGTG
This sequence comes from Coenobita brevimanus, assembly GCF_032717465.1. NCBI lineage: Eukaryota > Metazoa > Arthropoda > Malacostraca > Decapoda > Coenobitidae > Coenobita > Coenobita brevimanus. The sequence goes on from NC_137055.1 coordinate 26,086,437, forward strand.
TGTGTGTGTGTGTGTGTGTGTGTGTGTGTGTGTGTTTACCTTTTTTTTTTAAACCTACCTTCACATTCCCTTTTCGAATATCGCTCACGTTCATAATCGCCATTCCTTGTTATGTGGCCATATATCCTCAACTTTAATCCATTCCGACCTCAGACCACATATTTGAGGTGGCGTATCTGCCATTTTGTTCTTGCTTCAGGCGATTTTATTCAGTTCGATAGACGTGTTTTAACTGGAGGGAGTAAAACTGCCAACATCAATCTCTCTAGTGTGGGCTGACCGAACCGCCTTCGAATCCCGTTGTTGTTCCTCTGGTATTGGAGCCTCAAGGATCCGGATGATGGGGAAAAGCTCTCCTGGGAAGCACAAAGACAGGTAAACAAAGCGATGCGGACTGGATGGTTTAAGTGGAATAAGGGGGGCTACAGAGGATCACTGGGACACACAATGGACGTAGTAATAGAGAGAGAGAGAGAGAGAGAGAGAGAGAGAGAGAGAGAGAGAGAGAGACGGCGAGTGAGAATTTGAAAGAAGAAAATGCTTTTCTAGCAGAGTAAGTAAGACAAAGATAAGAATGATTGGGGAATGATGAACAGGGTGCATTTATTTTGCTGGTAAGCAGCAGTGTAGCAGTTATTTGCATTCCACCTATGGCATGCAGTATTGAAAGAATCTGAGGAGGATTAACTGTAATTACATATTGCTAGTCATGGCTCTGAAAACACACACACACACACACACACACACACACACACACACACACACACACACACACACACACACACACACACACACACACACACACACAGGTGAATAGGGGAGATTTATGAGAGATGCTACAAATTTCGGGTGCAGATGATTTTATCATGACAGAGAAACATATTGGCGCAGTTCGATATGTGAGAGAGAGATTCGCCAATTGAATTTTGGCGAGACTAGTGCATCAAGGAAACTCAAACTCCACCAAACGCTTACGCATATTCGTTTCTTGAGACAATAATCGAGAATATGTGAATACAAGACCGTGTTGAGGTAATAAACTTTACTTTTCATTGTTTCCATTGTGGCAGTGTGATTCATTAATCACAGAGTTCTGATCATTAGAGAGAGAGAGAGAGAGAGAGAGAAAGAGGAGGGGACGTAAATGTCTCTCTCGTACAATCAGTTATGTGGTAGAAGAATTTACTACCATTCTGATATGTTTATAACCAGCATACAAGTCTTCAATCCAACTTGGAACCTTCTCACGTCAAATAAATAAATAAATATATATATATATATATATATATATATATATATATATATATATATATATATATATATATATATATATATATATATATATATATATATATATATATATATATATATATATATATATATATATACAATATCTATCTATCTATCTATCTATTGCCAGACGCCTCAATCCCGTTTGGGGTGGCCACAAACAAATCGCCTCCAAGTCGCCCTGTCCCCCTCCATTTCACTGCCCTGCTCCAAACTCACCCCCCCCTCTCTCATAAACCTCCCCACCCCATCCCTCCATCTCATCCTCGGCCTCCCCCTCCCTCTTCCCCCCTCCACCTCACTCACATACACTCTCTTCGTCAGTCTTTCACCCTCCATCCTCTCCACATGGCCAAACCACCTCAGTGTGTTCCTCATAACGCTTCCTATCACATCCACATCAACACCACAACGCTCCTTTATATCCTCATTCGTCAACCTGTCTCTCCATGTGACTCCACAGGCTCCTCTTAAATAACTCATTTCCACTGCTCTCACTCTTGACTTGCGTCCTTCCAACAACGTCCAAGCTTCACTTCCATACGTTAGAGTTGGTATCACAATACTGTCATGTAGTAACTTTTTCACTTCCATGCTCACTTCCATGTTTCTTATCACTTCTTTCAAAGAACCAGCAACCTTTCTTCCCTGCTGTACCCTTTCAAGCACTTCTCCCTCCAAACCTCCATCCTTTCTCATCACACTACCCGAGTACTTAAACGTACTCACATTTTCCAATTCCTCACCATCCAACCTCGCTGTACATTCACTGACTTCACCTCTCTCAAAGACCATCACTTTACTCTTCCCTACATTCACCTTTAGATTCCGTTTCATACACACTCTCCCAAACTCATCCACCAAGCCTTGCAGCTCCCCTTCGTCTTCACTCAACAACACAGTATCATCTGCAAACAACAGTACAGGGAGTTTCCAAACACTATCCTCTCTCACCAGGGTCACTCCAACATCCACTACCCTACCTTGTACCTCTTTTATTACCCCATCCATGTACAGATTGAACAACCATGGAGACATGACACATCCCTGTTTCAACCCAACTTTCAAAGAGAAAATTTCGCTTAGTTCACCATCCACACGCACTGCAGCCTTCGCACCATCGTACATACTCTTCACATCATTCAACAACTTCCCATCTACTCCATATATTCTTAACACTTTCCACAATCCTTGTCTATCCACCCTGTCATATGTTTTCTCCAAATCCTTGAAAGCCGCATACAACTTCTTTCCCTTCTCTAGAAACTTTTCCACTAAAGATCTAAGAATGAATATCTGATCTTCACAACCTCTTTCCTTCCTAAAGCCTCCCTGTTCTTCTCCAACTAATTCCTCTGTTCTTTCTCTAACTCTGTCAATAAGTATCCTACCATACACTTTTCCTATTATACTAAGAAGACAAATGCCACTATGATTACCACACACTTCTTTTTCCCCTTTTCCTTTGTACAAGGGAATAATTATACCTGACTTCCAATCCTCCGGGACTCTACCTTCCTCCAAGGCCAATCTGCACATCTTCCACATCCATTCTACTACTATCTCTCCCCCATGCTTCAGCATGGGGCTTTCCCCGATTTAACTTTCTTCATTGCTTCCACAACTTCTATCCTACTGATTTCTTCCTGTCTTCTCACCTCCCTCCTTCTCCCAGCCATTCCCCAGCCACTTATACTCACATTACGTCCATCCTCTACGTTCAGCAATTCCTTAAAGTGTTCTCTCCATCTGCTCACTTTTTCTCCCTTCTCCACTATATAATATATATAAATATATATATATATATATATATATATATATATATATATATATATATATATATATATATATATATATATATATCTGTCTTCTATCTATCTATCTATGTATACCTATCTTCTATCTAACTTTTCTATATATCTATCTACCTATCTATCTTCTGTCTTTCTGTCTAATCTGTCTATCCATCAATCTATCTATCCATCAATCTATCTATCTATCTATCTATCTATCGATAGGTAGATAGATAGATACAGATATAGATAGATATATAGATGTATATCTATCTATTTATCTATATAGATAGGTAGATAGATAGATATAGAAACAGACAGATAAAGATATATAGATATACTGTATATATAGCAGCAGCAGCAACAGCAGCCATTTGAGTGTCCACTGGAGCACCGGCCTATCCCGATCAAAGTGGGGATGGTACAGCCTATGTATCTCTACAAAGTGGCTTAGGCTGCCTGGCAGAAATTGTATGTAGGGTTAGAAGTGCTTGTAACTATGATTGTAATGTTGGAGTGGCTTTGAATGTGTGTGGAGATTCCCTTCAGATCAGAAAGGGGAGAGAGGTGCCAGAGAGATGCCCCGACATTAGGGACATTAGACTGTCACGCTCTGTTATGCTGTAACCCACTATATAACCGTGCAATAAAAACTCAGTAACCCAAGAGTGCTGTAAGTCACCTCGTTGACACTATGTCTCATGACTTAATTCTGGCTGAGCTTGATGATCCATAATCAACATACCTATCTCCCTACAAGTACTTACGACCACGCTATCGAGATTGGTGGCAGCGGTGGGGCAATCTCAATAGTGTGGTCATAAGTATGTGTAGGGAGATAGGTATGTCGATTATGGATCGCCAAGCACAGCCAGAATAAGGCCGTGAGACGTAATGTCAATGAGGTGAATTACAGCACTCTTGGGTTACTGAGTTTTTATTACACGGTTATATAGTGAGTTACAGCGTACCGGAACGTGACGGCCTAATGTCCCTAATGTCGGGACTTCTCTCTAGCCTCTCTCTCCCCTTTCTGATCGAAGGTGGTGAACAGACAAGGAAAGTAAGCTCCCAAACATTCCCCTGGAATACGACACGCAACCGTCGATTTTACATCTGGGTACCTATTTTTAGTTCTAGGTACGAACAGGCTAGGGCAAAGGAGACCGTGCCTAAAGGTCTCGTGGTGATGATCTGAAGGGACTCTCTCCGACATTATATACAGCTTGGGGAAGAATTCTTGATTGTCTGGGACAACAAGATTGTGGATATACATTATGTGGACTGACATTCCTAGTGAGCAACTGTGTGTGTCCCCAGCAGCCACTACATCCTGTACATTGTGTTATGAGATATGTGCTAGTCCCTATATGATGTCTACATATCGCTCAGTCATGTCCACTGTTGTACCAATGACAATAAATATTGTCATAACATATTAATGCATACTATATACACATTACAATTAACCTGTAACTTAACTTAGTGAAATACATAATACTGTAAAAATAAAATAATTGTATGAATATTGTATAATTGCAGTTACATCATGTTATTGCAACTGTAGTTACATCATTTGAATGCAACTGTTATGCAAGTGCGACTGTAAGGCCCAAGTCACACTGCAGGTATGACTTATCGCAAACCAACTGCGACCTGCAAGTCGTGGGTGGATTTTGTAAGGTCTACAACTGGTCTTCATATGTCTCAGTCTAGCTGCAGGCCACCATGGCGACCATAGAATCGTCGTGAGGTTTTTTGTGCTGCACAAAAAGCCTCCCCGTCACCACCGATGTCGTGGCACGGAAGCCACCCGGTGGGTGGCTGGACTGTGTCTGGCCGGCTTATGGACTGTGACTGGTCGGTGAGACCTGATTTTTAAGCAGTGGTTGCCATCCGGACGGAGGCCAGTTGCTGCCCAGTCTGTGCCGGGGGCCGTCCGCACTCCATGAAGGCAACGACCAGACTGCAGCAGCAGCCGTCCACAAGCCTCCTGTCCATGGTGGTGGTTGAAGTCCGGCCTCTGTCCAGCCGGCCATTGGTCGAGTGACAGGTGGTGGGCTGGACCGAGAACAGCCACTGGCCAATCTGCATCTGGTGTCGGTTTACTGGCAGCCTAGACCACGTCCCATTGGCTGCTGTCGGCGTCTGGGCGGAGTCCAGCCTGCTACCACTTGGCAGTGATTTGCTGCTGGTGCCCCGTGACCAGTTTTAAAGGTCGCCGTCTTGGGCATCAGGCATCACTCGCCTACCCAGCCTTGCATGGTAGACACCTCCAGCAGCAGCAGCAGCAGCAGCAGCAGCAGGAGGCTGCCATTGACGACCCTGGTCTTCCCGAGTCCGAGGAAACGGAGGAGGAGGAGGATGTACCAGTTGGCTCCCAATGTCACAACAACGACGATGGAGAGGACGATGAAACCTCCAGCAGTAGGAAACCCAGCAAGCTGCCACGGATGGAGTTTACGATGGCCTAGGAGGAGGAACTGATCCAGTGGTTCCAGGACCACCCCATGTTATATGATCAGTCCCACCCACACTTCAAGCGGCGAAGACCCTCATGATGTGGCAGAGGTGGACAATGACAAGCTTTGTGTTCCTCGAGGGCCACCTCTCCGTCAGGACTGGGAGCCACCGCCTTGGAGGCGCAACAACTGGTGCGTCGGAGGAGGCCCTACTGGTGAAGGAGAAGGATGAGAGTGACAACAGCGTCACCCAGCGGCCCCCCAGCGAGGCTTCCAACAGCAGTCGATGCCCAAAGCCTGCAGGTGTTCGGAGGCAAGTGGATGAGGCAATTTTCCAGGTGGCCTCAAAGCTGTCGAAGGGGACTGCCATGGTTAACACAATTCAGAGTGCTCTGAATGTCAGCCATGCCTCCCGGGCAGCTTTTGGCCACTGGATGAGCTGTGAAGCTCAGGGATGTCTGAATCCCCGTCCAACAGGGAGATGTGGAGTCCTGGATAGCGTGTCCTCATGAGGTTGTGTAAGCAGACACTTGCCAACACCAATGCCTTGACAGTCTCAGGGGTCTGTTGTAGAGTGTTGAGCAGGCAGCAGAATCTATTTGCTAAGATGCCAAAGGCATTCTCAACAACGCGTCTTGCATTTGACAGCCTGTAGTTGAATATGCATTCAGTATCACTGAGATTCTGCTGCGAGTATGGCTTCATCATCCACGTCCGGAAGGGGAAAGCATCATCACCTACAAGGAAGTACGGCATCGGTTGATCATCACCAGGTAGTTCAGCCGGGTCAGGAATGCCAAGTGTGCCATTTCAATCTCTTGTCTTATGCCACGGTTGAAGACAGCACAGTCCGACGCTGCTCCATTGGCACCCATGTCTGCCATCATGAACTTGTAGTCGGCATCTACAATCCCAAGCAATATGATGGAGAAGAAGCCCTTGTAGTTGTAGTACTCACTACCAGAGTTCTTTGGTGCCTTGATGCAGATGTCCTTCCCATCAATGCCACCCACAGTGTAATGGAATTTCCAACGTACACCAAAACGTTCACTGACCTCACGCCACCCATCTTCTGTGGTGGGGAGGGATACCAATTCACCTATTCCTCGATGATGGCGTTGCAGACTTCAGGCACAAACAGCGATATGGTGTTGTGTGGTACCCGGAAACTGTAGGCCAGTCCGTGGTAACTGTCACCACTTGCTAGAAACTGCAGGGTGATTGCAAGTTTCATACCAGGTGGCAGCTCCTTTTGGAAATTGTTGTCCTTCTTGATAAGCCCTGGGGTCAACCGCTGCAACAGCTCGTAGAACATGCAAGGCTCCATCCTCATGTAGTTAGTGAAGTCTCCTTGGGACTCCCTCTCCAACTCAGCCATGAGTGTATGGTAATTCCCTTGCTGAATATATTGATTTACCCATGGGCATACCCAGCACCTTCTTTTCCTCCATCTCTGCACTCTCCGCCAGTGTAACACCAGTAGTAGGAATGCATTCATATCCTCAACTCATTGCGCCTCAGCACGTAGCAACTGCAGGGCAGCGTGCAGTGGGAGATGCAGCGTCATCTTCTTGCGAGGAGAGCTCGTAGTAGTGTGGTTGCAGTCTCAGATGTCGCCGTCTTAAATATGGAACATCCTAGCCACCGACCACTGTGGTTGTGGTCTGCAGCCAGGCGACGTCTGGTGGCAGTCCATTGCCGTCTTGTTGCAGCCCATTCCTACTGATTGGAAGCCGTCTAGCCGGCGCTTGGCCCTCCACTGGACGGCGACAGGTGGGCTACTGGTGGTCGACTGGATGGCGACCAGCCACAGGCTGGTCGCTACATGAGGTCACAGTCTAAACTGTGACAGGACGCTGACCGGCCGCCTTTTGTCGGCATCCTGACAATGACCGGCGGGCCACCCGTCGGTGTCTTGACCTATGTGTACCTGGCCATAGTCGCCATTCGGCCGTCCACTGGACGAACGCTGGACGGACACTAGACGCCCATTGGTAACCAATCGGTGGCACGATGGCTCGGAGACCTCCGTGGTCGGGGACTGGTTTCTTGATTTTCAGGTTTGCAACAATTCGTACCTGCAGTGTGACTGGGGCTTAATATAACATTGTGTTACTGCACCTGTTACATAATTGTGTTTGCCATAAAACTGTAGTTACATCTTGTTAATGATAACTGTTAAATAATTATCTTGGCCATAAAATTGTAGTTACATTTTGTTAATGCAACTGTTACATGATTGTGTTTGCCGTAAAACTGTAGTTACATCTAGTTAATGCAACTGCTACATAATTGTTTTTGCCATAAAACTGTAGTTACATCTTGTTAATGATAACTGTTAAATAATTGTCTTGGCCATAAAATTGTAGTTACATTTTGTTAATGCAACTGTTACATGATTGTGTTTGCCGTAAAACTGTAGTTACATCTAGTTAATGCAACTGTTACATAATTGTGTTGGCCATAAAATTGTAGTTCAATCTTGTTAATGCAACTGTTACATAATGTGGTTGTAACAAATTGTAGTTACATAAATGTGGCAATTGTAACATAACTGCAGTAATCACAAGTGTGGTCATTGTAGCTATATGACTGACCCATATGTATATAATTAATACAATCCTAGCAATACAATCATATCATGAATCATCCATATTTGACATAGTTGTCATTTAAGACACCATAGGTGTATTGGCTTAGTTATGTGACACCATGGGTGTATTAGCTTAGTTATAAGAGACACCATAGGTGTATTAGCTTAGTTATGTTGCACAGTTTATATTTAAATGATATTATATGTAACTCCATATTTTGTTATTTTATATAAAATTAGAAAAATAATATTTACAATATGTAGAGTATTCATTTAGTTTCACACATCACTTGATAGTATAGTCCTCCAATGGTTGTGAAGCAGCTTGATATATTTGCTCAATTTTTAATTCATCTTTAGGTATTGGTTGCAAGTACTAAATTGTGTGGTTGAGTATAGCACACTGTTGCTAGCACCACTTGTGTTCGACATTTTCATTTGATTTTCCTTGTTTTTTTTTTTTTTTAATAACAGAGCGGAGGAAGGAAAAACAAATGGGTAAAAAAAAATAATCTATACACCAGATTACTGGTGTCCTCTGTTCATAAAATATCTGTAACAGTTAGACTTGAACAGTTGTGGGTTGAAATTTGGAGGAAAACAACTCTGGGGAAGCGAGTTTCAGAGAATGCAGTTCGGGGAATGAAAGAATTCTGATAGGCAGAAGTTCTGCAATATGGTTGAGTGACATTCCAGTCATGAGCGCTACCAGATGCCCGTGTAGCACGAGGGAAGGCATGGAGAGGTGGCACCATGGACGTAAATTCGTCTGAGCATTTGCCAAAAAAAATCTGTAAAATAATGCAAGGGAGGCAACATTCCTTCTTACCTGCAGGGGAGGTAGTTTATATGTAATGGCAGGGTTGTTAATGATTCTAACGGCTTTATTCTGAATTTTGTCTAGTTGTCTTAATGCAACCTCTCCGCAACCATTCCACAAGGGTGAGCAATATTCAAGCTGAGAGCGCACATGACTCTTATAAATTATAGCTAACTACTCATCAGCGAAGAAGTTACGGACTCTGTACAATAATCCAAGTTTCTTTGAGGCGGTTTTAGCAAGTGATCTGACATGAGAGGTCCAGCTGAGGGCCTGTTAAGTGAGACACCAAGAATTTCAATACTTTTGGAGATGGGAATATTAGTAGCATTGAAGGTAATGTACAAATCTGGCAATATCTGTCTATTAGTAAACTGTATATATTTAGTTTTACTAGCATTAAAAGAGACAAGGTTGTTTTGTCCCCAGTCACTGATTGTAGATAGATCTTGATTTATGGAGATGGCTGTACTGAGTTGAGAGGTAGAGATATTAGACTTTGTAAATGGATGTCTGAGTGTGAATGAACTATGTAGTGTTGAATCATCTGCATATGAGTGAATGGGATTGTCAGTGACAGATAAGAGATCATTAATATGAACCAGAAATAGGGTTGGCGCCAGAACTGATCCCTGCGGCACGCCGGCGTTGAGTGGAAATTCGAATATACATCATCTACCTTTACTCTAATTTTCCTGTCACTAAGATGAGAAGAAATCAAAGGAACAAAAGACGTTAGTCCATAGCAAGGGAGTTTGGACAGCAGGGAACGGTGCCATACTCTGTCGAAAGCTTTAGAGATATCAAGAGCTACTGCATGAGTTTCTCCAAAAAGATCAATTGATTGATGGATGGTATGAGTTAAGAGATTGAGTATGTCAATGGTGGATCTTTTGTGGCGAAAACCGTATTTTCTATCACTAATTAAGTTGTTGGATTCAAGATGTTTAACAATATGCTTACTAATTAAAGTTTCAAATACCTTACCAAGAGAAGATGTGACGGCTATTGGTCTGTAATTGGAGGGGTCAGACGAACTTCCTTTATTCGGAACTGGGTGGATATTGGCTTCTTTTCATGAAATTGGGAATAAAGAAGTACGTATGCATAGTCTGAATAATTTAGCTAGGACAGAGGCAAGTTCAGGGGAACACTTTTTCAAAACAATTGGCGGAATTCCATCTGGGCCTGGAGCTTTGTTGGTAGGTAAATTGTCTAGGATGGATTTTAAGTATCTTGTCTGTATTGTAAGTGGGGCAATTTCGGGAGAATCAAGTTGCAGTACTGAGACATTCTGGCTGGTATCATCTATGGTAGAGTTTCTTGCAAAGGTACTAGCAAAGATATCTGCTTTCCCATGTGGGTCATTTGTAATATTGCCATCTGAAGATTTTAGTGGGGGAATGGAAGATGACTTGTTAAAGTTATTATTGAAAGAATTAAGAGTTGACCAGAATATTCTATTGTCATTAGGGCTGTTAAGTAGTTTTGATGCTTGCTTTTGAAGAAAGTTTGATTTAGATAGATTTAATACAGCTTTTGTATGATTTCTAGCAATTTCAAATTGGGAGAGTGATTCAGATGTTTTTGATTTTAAGTAAGAGTTATATGCTAATGACTTTTGGGCTGTTGCTCTGGCACAATTGCCATCAAACCATTTTGGAGAGTTTGATCTTTTAGTGAATTGTTGACTTGGTATGAATGAATCCATACCAGCTAGTATTAAGTCGCAAATGTGGGACTGGGTAGAATTGGGATCACTAGAGAAGAAAGACTGCCATGGAACATCAGCAAGATAATTTCTAAATCCATCCCAGTCTGCCCTGTCAAAGTGCCATCGGATCACCCTGACAGGTTCAGAATGGGGAGGTGTAGGAGGGTTAACTAATGAGGCTTTGATGAGATTGTGGTCAGAGGATGCAAGTGGTGACAGTACCTCTATCCTGTATTGATCTGGATTATTTGTCAAGAATAAATCCAAGAGATGGGCATTATGGTCAGGATTATCAGGTATTCTGGTTGGTTGCTTTACCAACTGGGTGAGATTAACCCGCCCCGTCCCGACGACGTATGGGTACGTCACCACGATTTGCATTTGCCAGTCCCGGCGACGTACCAGTACGTCGTGCAATTGCAATGTGCATAATTTCGACAATTTTCAAATTTCGCGCTTGATTTGCGGTACGTACCCTCGCCTGACCTTCCCCTACCTGCCACCAGGCGGGGACACTCGGCGACCCCGCGCGACCCGCGCTAGCCCGCCACTCGTCCACTCACCTGGTAGCCACGGTCCTGCTCAGACATGGCTAAGAGAGGTCTCTCAGAGAGCGAAATTCAAGTCGCCCTGGACACCTTTACCGGCGACAGTGATTCCCCACTGGATGACGAGGAGATGGACAAAGATTATGTGCAGCCAGATGAGGAAGAAACCACCAGCAGTGACGAGGAAGTTCCGTCACCAAGGAAACGGCAGTACGTGACTTACCGTGCTGCTAGAGAGGGGCAGGAGGCAAAGAAGGCACGTGGTATGTCATATCCCTATCCCCAGCGTGCCTTGGAAGCCGAGTCGAGGTCGAGGACGAGGACGAGGACGAGGACGGAGACGTGGGACGTGCTGCCATGTGGTATGGGCGGGAGGTGATTACGCATCGTGGCCCAGAGCGCACACCACGTCGTCTAAGCAGGTATGGGCCAAGCATTCTGTTTGGGGCGGTAGGAAGTGAAGTGGAGGGAGTGGGGAGTGAAATGGACATTCCTGGGATTAGGGAAAGTGAGAGTGAGGTGGGTGAGTCATTGCTCTCCCTACGCAGTGTGAGGCGGCAGAGTGGATCACGTGGGCCAGTGCGGGTGCGTTCCTTATCACGTGGGGTTGTGAGGGAGGGGGAAGGTGGGGAGGAACCACTCCAAAGCACGTCTTATGCTCCCAATAAACCCTAACAAGTGGTCGAGCAAGGTTGCGTGAGAGAGCACGTGGTGTGGTAATGGAGGGGGAAGGTGGGGAGGAACCACTCCCCAGCACGTCTTCTGCTCCCCAATATCAAACTATTTCATCCCCACAGCCCCCTAATGTTCCTCAAGGCCATAAGGGTAAGGGAAAGGGAAAGGGTAAAGGCAGAGGGAAGAGGAGTGACAGTGGGGAAGCCCTCCGTACTCCTTCTCCCCCAACCTCCCCCAACCAGGATCTCCTCCCCACCCAGACGAAGGCGGTGATGTGTCGTGGGATTGGGAGGATGGGAGTGATTTTTCTCCCCTCATTCACCCCTTCACTGAGCAGGGGCGATCTGGCTGCATTGCACCAGGTATTCACTGTAATTCAAGCAGGTTGGATTTTTTCCACCTGTTTTTCAGTGAGGCCTTCGTTGATCAGATCGTGCTTCAAACAAACCTGTTTGCAAGCGGCCAGCGGCTAGAAAGTGAAAGATTGGGAAGAAGGAGTAGGCATTCAATGATTTATGATTACCCTGTCTCCATTCCAGAAATGTTCTTATTTTTTGCCCTTGTCCTTTTGATGGGTATAATAAGAAAAAATAGAATTCCTGCTTACTGGACTAGGGACCCTGTTATGTTTACCCCCATATTTGGTCAAGTGATGAGCCGTAATCGGTTTCAACAAATTATAAGTCGCCTCCATTTTTATGATGCTAATGACCCTGCAAATACAAACAACACGGACAAAATGAGGCGAATTAGGCTGGTCTTTGATCACCTCAGGCAAACCTTTCGATCCTCATTCTATCCCTATAGAGATCTCGTCATAGACGAGAGTCTCGTGTTGTGGAGAGGCAATATTTCATTCAGACAGTATATACCCAGCAAAAGGCACCGTTTTGGGTTCAAGATCTTTGTTATGTGCGACTGTAGGACTGGATACGTGCAAGACATAGTCTTGTACACCGGTGCACAGACAGACATAATAGAAGATCGAAGTATAGGACTTTCTGGAGCAGTGGTAAAGACGATGATACAAGACTACCTTCATCGTGGTCACGTTCTCTACCTCGACAACTGGTACACTAGCCCTCTTCTCGCTCGTTATCTTCACAGACATGAAACGGGAGTATGTGGAACTGTAAAGGTGAACCGGCGTCACATGGTCAAGGTAGGGCGGAAACTTGCAAGGAGTGAGGTTGTCTTCTTCAAAGCAAACAACATCCTTGCAACAATGTGGAACCACAACAGAGAAGTAAGCCTCTTGTCCACGGTTCACCGCCCCTTGATGCACCGTACTGATTCTGTTGATTACCATAGCGAGAGCAGTCGTAAGTGTTTGGAAACCTGAATGTGTCATGGACTATAATATAAACATGCGCCTCGTGGACCAGTCAGACTCCATGATATCGACGGTAGAGTGTGCCAGGACCACGATGAAGTGGTATAAGAAACTGTTCTTTCACTTGCTAGATATCACTGCTCTGAATTGCCACCACCTTCACGCCATGACCACAGGAGTTCAGGAAACCTTTGAAGGGTTTGTGAGGGAGCTCACACGAGAAATCTTTGCAAAATATGCGGTTGAAAGACCCCAACAGCGCCCCCGCACTGCCCCTATTACCCACACTCCCCAGAGAATATCCGCCCGCCATTTCCCCACTCCTATCCCGCCCCAGCCCAACAGACCTAGGCCCCAGCGCAGGTGTCACGTGTGCAGTAATTCCCAGGTGCGACTCACGACACAGAGGAAGGACACCCGCTATGAGTGCGTGCAGTGTGACGTGGGTCTGTGTATTCACCCATGTTTTAGTGAATACCACACGTTGCTGCAATTTTAGCATGGTGTGATTGCGAAAGGACGCAGAAATTATGATGTAAATGCGACAGACAGACGCTCTGTGAAAAAATCAGTCATGTGGATCGCCAAATATTAGTATAAAGTGCCTACGGGTAGAACATAAGTGCAAACATTGGGTGTAAGTATATAAATCTGCCCTAAGTTGAAACTTACATAGAGAGGGTTGTTTGATGCGATATTCTGTCGCTCAGTGCAATAAATACGGCCCCTTATTATATATTTTCTATTATGTGACATTCTTACTGGTATAATATAAGTTCAAATTATTGTATATGATGATGTATTTCCTAAGTCAAATATTCATAGCGTGTCTATAAAGATAAGATTTCCTGACGCCTAGTCGAATGAATAAGGCACGTATTAGTCAAAATAAAAGTCAGCAAGTGATAAAGTGAATAATTAGTATATAAGTGTGTGCGTGAATTAGTATATAAGTGTGTGAGTATTATGTATGACGTAACATTCCTTGCGAGGGTATTTTCAGGCGATATTCTCACGCTCACTTGAATAAATAATGGCAGTAAGTATGTACAGTGCATTGGAGGGGTGTAAACGTGTGTAATGTAAGTGGGAAAATATAATTGGAGTGAATAAATAAAGTAGATGATGAAACACGAGTGTTTGAGATCGTGGTTGCTACATGAATAGGCGCTAGCATATCGCTAAATGCCCTCGTAATGAATGAAAATAATTGAAAACCTTCACAGTGGTGGGGGAAAGGTTCTATGTAAATGGGAAAATAATTAGAAAGTGATAAAACAATTTGGTATGTTGAAATACGAGACATAGCGAGTGCGCTTACTAAGCTGATGTGCGCTAAACTTATGCTGCATGTCATCAAAATGAATGAAAACATCTGAAATCACTTACAAACAGTTGTAATTAGTAAATTGTCATTGAAACAGAAGTATACAAGTAGAAAAAATGATCGGTAGACTCATAACAGAAAATTAGCAGATAGCATGATACGACTCGGACCTAACTCGCTATGCTCGCGCGATGGTACAATGCTTATTTTTCCTATATATGTGTCTGAAATCCATTATATTGTTACTGTTATTGTTTATTAGTACAAATTCAATAAATGTAGAGGTGTTGTGTGTTGTTTGTCCCATTACTCCTTACCATAGAAAACGTTTACGCATATCCAGCCCATTACAGAATACGATACCTGCGGGGGGAAACCGCACCTGTATAGACCACTTATAGACTGCAGAGACAACTTTCTTCAAGATTTTCCATAGTTTCTCGACCTAAGCGGAAGTTTCATAAGAAAAAAAAATTTTCCAAAAAGGCTCGGGACTGGGGGATGTCATAGGTGCGGAAAGGCTCGGGACGTGACGGGTTAAACGATTCCGCAAACAGCTCCCATTCTAGACCAGCGTCGTCAGTCCGGGCAGAATGCAATAACCATTCAACATTGTGTATGTTAAAATCACCCAAACTGGTAATTTCATTGACAAGGGCAAGGTCAAGGTTACTCAACTGAGTGGATATGGAATCAAATACACTGGGTTCCGAAGAAGCATTGGGGGAACAATAAACTACACAGATATATTTGGTAATGTTTTGGCAATTTAATTTATATAATGAGTAATCAAAACTGGATGAAGTGAAGTTTAAAATAGTGTCAACTGCATATTGGGATTTGATATAACAACAGGTGCCGTCCTTGTTTCGAAAGTTTGTAAGGAGATGGTAACCGGGAAAACAAAATGGAGATATATCGGTAGAGGGTGAGATTTGTGGTTCTGTGAGGAAAAGGGCCAAAGGGGATATAGATTGAAGGAAAAAATGAACTGAGTTTAAATTTGTGGTAAGGCCGCGGATGTTGGTAAAGAATAAGGCTGCACCGTCACCTCTTCGCCGACGAGCATTCCCAGTAATAGCAACAGTCGCTGCCGGCACAGTCGCTTGATGGCGACCGGGAGGACCCTGTGCCTCCAGCCCTACCCTGCCGGTGGTGGCAATCCGAGGTACCACCTCATTTGATAGTAAGATTGCAGCGGCCATTACTAAAGATGTGAATAGAAGGTGTGATATGTTATGCGCATGTAGTGTGGTGTAGACAGTTGAAGGTAGAGGTATTATGAGAGCATGCTGGCCTACTCTCTGTGTAAATGAATGCACTGAAAATGTTCAGAAAAGGGAGATGATCAGGATCAAGTCCTGAGGGCTGGTGAAACGGGAGCTCCAGCTCTCCCTATCACCAGCTTGCCATCAACCTCGGGAGTACTGCCCTGTTCGACTGGTGCTACAGTCTACTCCACTGTAGCACCAGTGATACATGTGTAATTATATTCTAATTCTCTGATCTTACTAGATTTTCATATTCATGTAAGGATATTATCTATCACTGTGTATATAAGTAAGGTAGTTTGTAAAAGAAGTAGTAATATTAAATAGAGTAAATATTCGACTCACTGATTTTTATTGTGGTGGGAATACTGTCTAGGGTGCTGCTGCTGATGTTGATGTCGAATGAGGAGTGTTGGTAAGATCTGGTTGAGGTAGGTCAGAGTCCTGGTATGACTGCGTCAGCACTTTGATGACACACTGCTGAGTAACTGCCTCACTCCGGCAGTTGTGGTAGAGAAGATGGTGGTGGTTGTAGTGTTGGAGAAGGTGGAGATCGTGGTGGAGGGTGGCGGAGGTTCAAGGAAGGAGAAAATGTGTTGATGCTACATCATCATGCTTGGTCAACACACAGATGCACTTCCTCCTTTCTCACTTTCCTTGTTCACATCTTCATCTTCTTAACTTGTAGTGTTTGATTTTCCTTACTTTTTGAGATTAACTTGCAGGCTTGTAGAGTTGTTGATAGATGTAGTTTATCACTGCTACTGATTCTCGTAGATCGTGGAGTTGCAGTTGAGGTGGTTAGGAGTGAGCCTTGTTTGTTTGTTAAACTGCTGATTGTTGCTTGTAGAGGAGTCGCACATTGTTTTGATTGAGACTTTAATCGACTTCATTTACAGTTCGCCCCACTCTTAGTGAACGCAGTGAGGTAAATATCGTAGTTTACCGTTGTGGAGGTATAAACTCGTAAGGCGTTGTTTGTCGTCGTTTACCGCTGTTCACCAATCTCGATGGCGTAGTTTATCGTACTTGGTTCGTTATTACCGCTTGCCACCAATCTCGATGGAGTAGTTTAGCGCACTTGGTTTGTTATTACTGCTTGCCACCAATCTCAAGAGCGTAGTTTATCATAGTTGGTTCATTGTTACCCACTGCTGCCACCAAATCGCGATAGCGTATTTTATCATTGTTCACCGGTGCCACCAATCTCGATAGTGTGGTCGTAAGTACTTGTAGGGAAATAGGGAGGTCGATTATGGATCGTCAAGCACAGCCAAAATAAAGTCGTGAGACGTAGTGTCAACCAGGTGAGTTACAGCACCCTTGGGTTACTAAGTTTTTATTGCACGGTTGTATAGTGCATTTCAGTGTATCGGAATGTGACGGCCTAATGTCCTTAACGTCAGGCCTTCTCTCTAGCCCCTCTCTCCCCTTTCTGATCTGAAGGGAATCTCTCCGACATTATATAAAGCTTGGTAAGGATGTGTGCGTGTGTGTTATGTAGTGTCTGGTAGATTCACGTGGAGTAACCGACTAGGGCTGGTTACTCCACGTGTTTGAATACGTCATGAAATTCATGGTCGTCTGGACTACAAAGAGATTGTTTAAGATAAATCATATGTTAAGAACTCTTGATGGTCTGGGACAACAAGATTGTGGATATACATTATGTGGATTGACACATCTAGTGAGAAACTGTGTATGTCCCCAGCAGACACTACATGCAGTACATTGTGTTATGAGATATACAGTATACTAGTGCCTATATAATGTCTACATGTCCGCCAAAGCACTACAGGGCCTGAAGAACGCTCCCAAAGTTTATTACCCTGGCGGGGCGCAAACCCTCGTTTTTTTGTACGAAAACGCATTTACTCCCCTGCTACCCCTGAGGTCGCCTGTGGTGTATGGCCTCCCCTTGTTGGCCTCTGTTATGGGTGGGGGGATGGGGGAATGAAGTTTGTAAGTTTATTGTTATGAATAATTACAATGTGTCTTGACCTGCCTCTCTCCCAGACCTCAGCTCTTCTCAGCCTTCACTTGTAGCCACTCTGGAGCCCTTTCAGGTTCCACGTGGCTCCACAGGGGATTCGACCTCCCCTGCCTTATCTCCCCAGTCCGATGGCTCCCGTAACAGGGGTCACAGGTACAAAGGAAAGGTGGGAGTCAAAGCCCCCATGTTAGAGATTCGGATACTATTTTGATTGCTCCTCGTCCTGCACCTTTTGTCAAGATCTTAGTTGTTCATGGCCCTGCTGGGGTAGACCTCAGAAAGTGTGATATTTTTCTAAAACATCAAGATATTGGTCGCTGCTTGTGGTGCGGCCCCTAAAGTTGTTCCACAGGCTGATGGCAGTTTGTTGGTAGAGGTGTCTGGCCCTTCTCAGAGTGCGACTGTTCTATCTTTATCCATGCTTTCTGATAAGTCAGTTACATCTGCCCCCCATGCTTCACTGAGTCATTCTCGTGGCGTTGTCTAAGCTAAGGAACTACTGATCTACGATGAGGCATGCCTTGTTGAACAGTTGTCTGCCCAGAATGTAATAAAGGTTGAGGGGATTAAGAAGAAGACAGATGGTGACCTTGTGCCAACTCCTTCCTTGATTGTGACTTTAGATTCATTGAGCCTCTCTGCTGTTCTTGATGCTGCATGGTACCGATATAGAGTTACACCCTATGCCCCTGTGCCTCGTAGATGTTTCCACCGTCAGCGTTTGGGTCATATTGTCCGAGCTTGTAGAAGCCTTACCCTGGGCCTTCCAGCAGTACATGCATCATGTGATTTAGATGTTCATGAGGGTGTGGAATGCCCTAGTTCTGTATCTTGTGTCAATTGTGGTGGTGAGCACACTGCTTCTTCCAACTCTTGTGACTGTTACAAAATGGAACATGAAATTTTGTCTCTCTGAGCCACGGAGAGTCTGAGTTTTACCAAAGCTAAGGACCGTGTCATGTCTATATGTACAGTATGTGTCACGGGGTTTTTGAAGAGTATGGAATATTAAAGAAAATATTCGATAATACTTAAGAGCAGGGTCAAAGAATTGTCTTGTGAAAATCAAGCAATGATTACTTTATTCCGGCTTACTTCGCCAATTCTCTAAGGACAAGAATTTATAAACTTTCTCAACAGTACAGCACAGAGAATAATTCTTCACAATTGCTGTGTGTTAGTACTGTTATCCTCTGGAGAAATTGACTTCACCCCTGACAATTAATAACTAATGCTATTAATGATAACAGGTTCTTGCTGATGCATTAACTCCTGGTTGCACAACGGGTTTTAAGCTTAATACAAAAGGACTGGCCTAAGTACCAGTTATGAACAGCAAAGCATTTATGCAAACTAGGAGCTATTAGTGAAATAAGCTTAATATGGAAAATAAAACATGAGTTTACATTACATTAAGCTCAAGAAAAAGAACTGTTAAATTTATTGATTACAATAAAATAAATTTAGGTTACATTTCAAAATGAATTCAAAATAAGGAGATCGCACCCACTCACTAAAAAGGTAACTCTTAAACCTAGGAAAAAACAAAAAGTAATACTGGTCAGGAAAGTGGACAAAGCAAATGATTGGGTGTCGTTACTGAGGAAGGACACTGCACACGCTGAGTCTCTGGAATTCAACAGCGGCGACGGGAACTGGGAGTCGTTGCTGAGGAAGGACACTGCCACACACGCTACCTGCTTCCACGGTGCACAAATCTTGACTGAATTCAAATCGTGAGAAAGAGGTGAGTGTCGAGCCACAATGCTAACAGCTAGAATGAACAAAACACGTCCATAATAAATCGCTCAGTGGAAGTGCTAATGTCTCGCACAAAGACAATCACTTATGACACAGTGAAAAATTGTTCTGAAAACACTCCCGACCGGATGAATACGTGTTGGTTGACTGAGTGATAAATACCGGGATTCCGCTAGAATTCGCGGTTTCCCACCAAAGTTGATGTCACGAGTTTATTCAAATACAAAATCGCTCCGACTCGTGACATTACGCCCCATGAAAATCATTTTTTTTTTTCTTCAGAAAAAAAAATTTCAATATACATATGTATAAATCCTAACTCAGTCACACAAGATTCACACTGTGGTGTGTGTGTGCTATCCTGCTACAGGAGAAAGTCACAGTCACCAGTGAGCGAAAAAAAAAATCGTATTTACATTAATAGAAGCAAGCTTAAGGGAAAAACTCCATGATGACGGTGAAAAATCCTGTACTCAGGTCATACTGAGCGAAAAGTTCGCTACATTTACATTAACAACTAATTGTTATGTAGCATGATGTATATAATACACGGTGTAGGTGTGGTGTAACTGTACCTACGTGTAAAATTACATAATGCAAATCAATAGTAATTGATGATGACAAGGCAGAAGAGAAGAGGCGGCAGAATGTGTCAGGGATGATCAGCTCTTCTGCACGGCAATGCTGCACCCGCCAGCTGCACCTGCAAAAGCAATCAAGGTGGAGCATCATAAGTGTCATTTCTCTCTCTCTGCCTAGCAATCAGTACTTATGTTACAAAAAGTACACTATTTACATTTTTAACCAGGAAACGTAGTCAAGGCGTTTCTCCAGGACATCAAACGCTGACCCAGTTTACTGGATAAACCCTAAACTTAATTAGCAAAAAGACTGGGTGTTTCTGCAGGATATCAAACGCTGCAATTCGCTAAATTAACCAGGGAACGTGGTCAAGAGCAAAGAGACTGGGCATTTCTGCAGGACATCAAACGCTGCAATTCGCTAGGGACCCAGTTTACTGGTTAATCCCTATACCTAATTAGCGAAAAGACTGGGCATTTGTGCAGGACATCAAACGCTGCAATTCGCTAGATTAACCAGGGAACGTGGTCATGAGTGAAAAGACTGGGCGTCTGTGTAGGACATCAAATGCTGCGATTCGCTAATGGAACCCAGTTTACTGGTTAACTAACTCTACACTTACGATTAATGACAGGAAGCTGAGAATCGCTACGCAATCTCGGGCAGGTCACGTTTTAACACCCACTGTGGGTGTGAACACTCTAGTGGCTATTGTGCATTCTCCGGGAATCCTCAGAGGGGCCCACAGCTCGAGACGTTCCACAAGATAATTCATACACAGCCTTGGACTGTCTCTGCAGGGTTCTCGAACATCCCCCTTAACTTTCGTACATACATATGCATGTACAGGCCCTGGACATACTGTGTCCTGTAGAGCCAATGGGCGAGATGTCAGGTCTGCACCCACATTACCACTGCCTTCTCTTTCAATTGCTTCAGAGATAATGGGTGTGGGTTCAAACGGCGCAGGAAGGACATGTCCCTGATTAGTGGTACGTGGACACACATTGCAGGAACGCACAAAACTATCTATCTCTCGTCCCATCCCTGGCCAGAAAAAGTCAGCCCAGATACGGCCCTGGGTCTTCCTTTTGCCCATGTGACCTCCTGAGGCTGAACAATGACCCCATTCTAACACTGCTTGGCGGTACTTGGCGGGAACGACAAACTTCAGTCGAACCTCGCCCTGGGGTGTTCGTGACTCACAGTACAGCCGTCCTTGTTTGCGAATGAATTTGGCTTGACCTCCCTGTGAATACTTTATCACCCTACCCTTTTGTTTCTTTCAGATGGCAGCAAGTGTTGGGTCAAAGTGTTGTTCTTGAACAACAAATTGGCTACACAAAAGATCTTGCGGCAATTCAATGGTCACCGGGGTGACACAGTCTGGAGCCTCAGCCATGGCTCGTGTTACTGCAGCTGAAGTCTGAGTAGCGTCATCTTCGGTGCAACTATACTTGACACCGGGAATATTGCATATAATAAGGTCAAATAAAGGTTCTGGCATGACAACTGCAAGTGTCATACCAGTGTAAAATGAAGATGCCACCTGGATACGTGCCTCAGGGAACAATCTCACTGATCCATCAATAAGGTTAGCTTGGATCTGTCGACCTGTGTACTGCTCAGGCCGAACTAGACTCTGCCTGACAGAGCAACCTGAGGACCCATTGTCTCTCAGGTCCTTCACAGGAATGGCTCCCACAAACCCTGGCTGAACAAGGAAGGCACTGTCACCTGTGGGAGGGCCTGTGGAGGAAGCAGCTAGCCACTGATTAGGCTGCTGAATAAATGATGCGGCAAACATGATGCCCTGTGAATTTGATACCTGAGGGGTTGTACTCACTGTCTGGGGAGATGGAGCATTGGCCATCTGAGGAGGGGGGCTCACTGTTGCCATGGGACTAGTGAACTGTGGGGGAGTACCCATACTGGTAGGGACGTGACCACTGTACTGCTGCTGAGGAATGAAGGCTGCGTTAGCCTCTGCCTCCTATTCACTTGAGCTGGTGGTGACAAGGATAGTCCCGACGGTCGGTTGCATGGCTGATACTGCTGCTGGTTAGGGTACTTGTTGTACCTCTTCCACTCAGGTTTCTGAGTGTTTTGCCCCTGGTCCTTCCTCTGCGGTTTTGGACCTTGGCCATTATTCTGAGAACGGCCTTGTTGCTGGGATTCAGTCTGAGACAGTTTCCCAGATTTATCAGCTTTCCTGTTCCAGGTATGCTGCTTGCGAGTTTGATACCCGTATGCAGTGAAGAATGCGTCAGCCTTCTTCACCATTTGGCTGGCATCTCTTACCTGGCAGATCTTAACCTGAGCCATAAGTTCAGTAGGCCACAAGTTTTCTAGCTGCGTGCGCAGCATAAGGTCAATTATCCCCTCACGCGTGGAAGGAGTTTCATCTTTCCCCATCCACTCATCTAAGTAAGCAGTAAGCCAGTCAAGAAACTGAACGGCAGTCTCTTTTTCCTGTAAACGCGCCCTCATGAACTGACTCTTGGCGTCGTCAACTGTGTGGCCGTATGCTTTGATGAGTGCGGCCTTCATCATCTCATACGTGAGATTGTCTCCACGAATTCTGTGGAGAATATCGAGGGCAGGGCCCTCAAACAGGCTAAGAAACTGAAGCCGCTTAGGTGCATCATCCAGCTGGTAATGTTGAGCCATGTCTTGAAAACGAGCTATGTATGGCTCGATTCACTCGCCTTCCCTGTATGGAGGAAGCTTGATGTGTGGGGTTGCCATAACATGTGCAGGGACAGCTCGTGGAGCATGGGCCAGCTTCACCAGATGTGTCTGAAGCCAAGGAATTTCGCTTGAGCTTCAGCATTTCAATTTCATGTTTTTCGCGTGCTTCTCGCTCGGCACGTTCGTGTTCTCGTTGTTCTCGCTCGTATTCACGTTCTCTCTCTCGTTGTTCTAACTCGAGTTGACGTTCTCTCTCACGTTCTTGCTCGTATTCGCATTGTTCTCGCTCTTGTTCTAACTCGGGTTCGCGTTGTTTTCGCTCGTGTTCACGTTCTTTCTCACGTTCCTCGCATTGTTTTCGCTCGTGTTCACGTTCTCTTTCGCGTTCTTCACGATGATTTTTCTCACGTTGTTGCTCGTAATTAAACCGTGAGAGGACGTAGCTTTGGATTTTTTCTGGGTCAGTAAGGCCCATATCTTTAGCTTCCTGTAAATAGACGTTGGCAGCCATGATGCTAACTTAATCTAAGTAAACTAGTGACTCAGTACTGACTGCGATTTTTGCAAAGAGAGATGCCAATAATCAAAAATAAAGAATATAGGCACAGGTTAGTGGTGACCAGTTTTGTCTAATTAAACTGGTAAAGAAAGAAAATTAAATAAACAGCTGACTGTGAAAACTATTACGTAAATTAATAGAACTGAATCAATAATCACCAGTAAGACAGTGCCTATAGACTTTAATGACAAATACCTAAGTATGAGCGAGTGAGTATTATCTCGTGAATAACTTTAGAGCTAGGAGTTAGTATCCTGGAATGAGTTCGCCAATTGTCACGGGGTTTTTGAAGAGTATTGAATATTAAAGAAAATATTCGATAATACTTAAGAGCAGGGACAAAGAATTGTCTTGTGAAAATCAAGCAGTGATTACTTTATGTGGCTTACTTCGCTGATTCTCCAACGACGAGAATTTATAAACTTTCTCAACAGTACACAACAGAGACTAATTCCTCACAATTGCTGTTTGTTAGTACTGTTAGCCTCTAGAGAAAGTGACTTCACCCCTAACAATCAATAACTAATGCTATTAACGATAACAGGTTCTTGCTGATGCATTACCTCCTGGTTGCACAACGAGTTTTAAGCTTAATACAAAAGGACTGGCCTAAGTACCAGTTATGAATAGCAAAGCATTTATGCAAACTAGGAGCTATATGTGAAATAAGCTTAATATGGAAAATAAAACACGTGTTTACATTACATTAAGCTCAAGAAAAAGAACTGTTAAATTTATTAATTACAATAAAATAAACTTACATTACATTTCAAAATGAATTCAAAATAAGGAGATCGCACTCACTCACTCACTCAAAAGCTAACTCTTAAACCTAGGAAAAAACGAAAAGAAATACTACTCAGAAAAGTGGACAAAGCAGATGATTGGGTGTCGTTACTGAGGAAGGACACTGCACACGCTCAATCTCTGGAATTCAACGGCGGCGACGGGAATTGGGAGTCGTTGCTGAGGAAGGACACTACCACACATGCTACCTGCTTCCACGGCACACAAATCTTGACTGACTTCAAATCGTGAGAAAGAGGCGAGTGTCGAGCCGTATTGCTAACAGCTAGAATGAGCGAAACACGCACATAATAAATCGCTCAGCGGAAGTGCTAATGTCTCGCACAAAGGCGATCACTTATGACACAGTGAAAAATTGTTCTGAAAACACTCCCGACCGGGTGAATACGTGGCGGTTGACTGAGTGATAAATACTGGGATTCCACTAGAATTCGCGGTTTCCCACCAAAGTTGATGTCACAAGTTTATTCAAATACAAAATCACTCCTACTCGTGACAGTATGTCTGCCCTAGTGTATCCTTTGCTTCTATTCTTTATAGATCAAAGCCTGCTGTGTGCTGTTGTGCGGCCCCTGCTCCTCGTTCTGACCTTCCTCCTTATTCTGGTGATGAGCGGGATGGGCTTGGGGTAAGAGATCATTCACCCATGGAAACTCTAAATCTTCTTTGTCTTCTCTTTTGGTAAGGCAGAGCTCCACGTCTAAGAAGAAGAGCTTTCACACCCTTCCCAGCGAAGTTGCTACATAGCCTTGGTGTTTCTCATTTCATATTATATAATACTTATCAGTATGGCTCAATGAGTACCAATTTCTCTTCAGTGGAATTGTAGAGGTGCCATGGCAAATTGCGAGGAACTGGGGTTATTATTCTCTGCTTTGAGCCTGCTCTGTGTCTGTCTCCAGGAGACATTGGTCAAGGATAGACCATTTCCTTCTAGTATACATGGGTAACCACTGTGGGCCCGGGCAAAGGTGACCCCAGGACAATAGGAGCCACCAGGACCCCCAGTGCCATCTTAACCCTAGCCAATGCATATCCAGCCAATTGACCTGGTCGGGCCCAACCACGCCACCTGCCTAGTCAACTAAGAGATCAAAGAGGTGTATTGCTAGCTGCAGGGTACATCGTGCAGCATCGCTCAACCCCCAGGACTCCCGTCTTCAAGTATTACGGGACACCAAGCACGGCAAACACGTGGGGAGGCAACAGTCCCACCCTAGATGGCAAATGGGTAGCGACTAACTTAACAAGCAGGCGTCCTCCACCAGTGATATAAGGGGTGCATGGTCCACGAGGCTGACAAATGCCAAACCCTACAAAGGCAGGCATACCTCCAAAGCAGGTGGCACTGCCAGCCAGCTTTAAGCCCCGCCACCACATCAAGGTGACCCAATGCAGCGGGGAAATGCAAGAAGAGCAAGAACGGAACAATGCTAGGAAACCAACAATTGCAACAAATGGGTGTTGGACATTTCGTGAGGTGGGACACTTCAGCTATGATTGTCCAAATAAAAAGGACAGCAAGAAGATGGGTGAAGAAGATGGGCGAAGAAGACGAGAAGGATGAGGGTAAATTAGAAAGAAATGGTGACAAGAGGCAACAACCAGTCAGTTTTTCCCAAGAAGCCCCACGACTGAGAAAATGCAAGAGAACCTTGACTGATGGTGTGAGGAGATGGAAGAACAGATGGAAAGCATTGTAGTGGGAACAGGAATCTTAGCAAGAAATGCCACTGTACTGTAGTAACAGGGCCAGTGTCAGCTGAAGAACCTTGAAGAGGATGCAGATGGAGGATACATATTTACAACCAATGCTAGAGTGCCTGCAACTGAGTAAAGTGCAACCATCTTGGAATGAGGTTTCCAGGTTCAGCCCTAAGAGTAAGAACTACTGGAGTCACTGGGACTTTCTTCATTTGAACAACGGACTACTAGAGTCTCAGTGGGAGACACCCAATGGTCTCAGCAAGTATTGGCATCTGGTGGTTTCTATATATCTTTTTATATATCTAGGCTGCTTCCCCCAGGGAAAGGGAAGTAGCTGAGACAGGACGACACACTCCCCATTTACTCATCCATTCAAACACATTCATTCGCATCTTAGCCCCAAAGGGGAGAACGGACAGATCCTCACCACACCACACCGCACAAGGGTCAACTGCGCAATGCAATTAGTGACATCCGCAGCAGGGCCCGACAGCAGAGCTGGTTTACCCCTGCCACATCATAACAGACCCATCCCCTTACCCGCACCTGACCTGACTAGCTGATCAGACTGGTGGTTCCTAAGAAAGAGAAGTCCGAGATCCTAGATGAGTCCCATAACGAAATCACTAGTGGGCACCTGGGAGTGAAGAAAATTCTAAGCCGGCTGCGACACAGGTTCTACTGGACTGGCATATGGCAGGATGTTGAAGAGCAGTGTCGGTCCTGTGATGTATGTCGTGGCAAGAAGGGACCCAAGTAATGTGGTTGCACCCCTCTTCAGCTGTGTCATGTGGGTGCACTGACGGAAAGAGTCGCAGTGGACTTTTATTTTTTATGCGAGGAAGAAGGAACCAAAGGCCACGAGCCCGCAATTATTGTTCCTTACAAGAGAAAAACAAAATACAAGAGAGAGCCAAATTCAAGATCCGATCATTTCGAGATGCCTGGACACACTGCATTTGAAAGACTGGAGATCATAGGAAGCAGGAAATACAGACAGAGGGAGACATTTGCAGAGTTGACGTGTTGCATAAATGAAAGACTGGGAGTAACGGTTAACTCATGCATTAGAGAGTTGGAGAGAAAAGGGAAGAGAGTTTGCTGCTAGACGGGTGCAATGCCCGTCGTAGAGGAGGAGGAATGCATGCAGACAGTTCAGAGGAGCAGTGACCATTGAAGTAGCGATAGAAAAGAGATAAAGATGCAACAGTGCGACGAAGAGACCGAGGTTGAAGGGAGTAAGTAAGAGGAGGAGAGTTAATGAGACAAAAAGCCTTTGACTCCACCGTATTGAGAAGAGCTGTATGTGGGGAGCCTCCCCATGCATGAGAGTTGTACTCCACACAGGGGCGGATAAAACCACGGTATAGAGTCAACAATTGTGCAGGGATAAAGAAGGAACGGAGTCGGCTTAGCACACCTAATCTCTTGGAAGCAGATTTTACAAGAGATGTAATATGATCTTTCCAAGATAAGTCCCGAGTAAATGAAACCCCGAGCATGTTCAAGGATGATGCAGGATTAAGCTGAATATTATTAAACATTAGTGGGTATACCTGCGGAATATTTTGTCAGGTTGATAGGTGTAAAAACTGAGTCTTTGAAGCATTAAAAACAACCTCTGCTACTTACTGCAAGAGGAAAGCTATATACATATGTTATCATGGACTACTTCACAGTGTGGCCCAAACCCTATAACATCCCTGATCAAGAGGCTGTGACTGTTGCTCAGGTGTTGATTGACCAGTTCTTCTGTCATTTTGAGATGCCACAAGAACTATACTCAGACCAGAGTAGAAATTTTGAGTTTGCTGTATTCCATGAGTGCTGCAAGTTAAGGGGGATCAAGAAGACCAGGACGACCCCACTAAGGCCACAGTCAGATAGGATGGTAGAGAAATTCAACTGGTCCCTAGGGTGAGAACTGGCCAAGTACTGCATATACGGACAGAGGGAATGGGACCAGGAATTACCTGCATTGCTGTTGGCATATCGGTCTGCATCCCGTGAGTCTACCAGCTACACCCCTGCAAAATTGATGTTGGGCCACGAGTTCGCTGACCAGTTGACCTGTAAATGGGAAGACCACCTTGTGAGGAGCTGCATACAGACACCAGCAATGTGAAGCATTTTCAGGAAAGGCTAGTTGAGGTGTATCATCAAGTGCAAGGAGCCCTTAAGTTTTCAGGAGAAATCATGAAGCACAAGTATGATGCCAAGGCAAGTGAGGTGTGCTTCAGGGATGCTGACAAAGTTTTGCTACATAATCCTCAGTGGAAAAAGGGACAGTCACTGAAGCTGCAGAGCCTGTGGGATGGGCCTTACCCTGTGGTGGACTGCCTGTCGGACATAATGTACCAGATCTGAGGAGGCAGGAAATATCGCCCAAAGGTGGTACATGTGAATCATCTGAGGCAGTACTATGGGCTAGGACAGTACAGTTGGGACGTCTGTGAGGAATCGTGCTCACTCACGGCTAAGGATGTCAAGGAGAAGCAAGGAGCTGGAGTACAAGGGGATGATGACAGTTTCCCAAGGGAAGAAGTAAATCAGGATGAGGACCAAGACCTTCCAGAAGGCGTGGACTGTGTGGAGGAGCAGGGATGTCACTGGAAGCAGCATTGGAGAAGACCTCATAAGTTGAAGGATTATGTTTGTAAGTACTGTGTAGTACTCTCGTTGACACAAAGGACTTGGGAGGGGATAGTGTTGAGAAGCAGGATTTGCTAGATAGGAAGTACTGGAAGGGTCTCAGTACCTCTTGTATTTTTCAGTTACGAGTCAGAGTTGCCAGTTTGCCTGATATTTGTGAGTGGATTTTTTTTTTTTTTTTTTAGAATATGCATTAAATTTTATGCTAGTTTTCTCTATAATATTTTATGTAATTGTTAAATTATGTAATTTTATTTCATTTTGTATGGTGAATAATTTAGAGTGTTCCATCATATAATCCAAAGACTGCGTAGTTACCTTTTTTTCTTCACCCCGTAGTGGACAAAAATGAAGAAAAAAGTTTTTTTTTTTTTTATTAACTTCATGATAGACATCCAGGACATCATCTGCTAAAATCTCTCTCTCTCTCTCTCTCTCTCTCTCTCTCTCTCTCTCTGTCGTTGCGTAAGGCCACACATAAGTTTACGTAGGGGAGTAGTGAAAAAATGAAAGACAAAAACAATATTTTTTTGTTTTTGTTCTTTATAAACTTGAAGATAATCATCCAGGGCATCATCTGGTGAGAAGAAAAAATCTCTCTCCATCTTTGCATAGCACCATGTGTAAGTTTGCCTTGAGGTGGAGTAGTTAGCGGTGATAAATGGTCAGCACAGCCTGAGCTGTGGCTCGCAATGCGATGCTACCCAGCCTGAGCTGTGGCTCACAATCCACAGATTAAGAAAACTCTGGGGTATTTTGAATGTCACTGACTGGTAACTATTGCTTTTATGAGAATGTACTAGAACACTGGAGAAGTAGGGAAGGCGTTGTAAGGAGGTGGAAGAGCCTAGAGGAGTCAGTTTCGTTTCAGTGCAGGTCATTGTCAGTGTCAGTGCAGCCTAGTGAAGACTATATAGCTCTGGTACTTGTGAAAACAGTGAAGTATAGTTGGCAAGCATTAAGTGTAATTATTTGGTGAATAATAACAGCAAATTCGAGAAGCCACTGATTATTTACCACGCCTGAGCCGATCTTGTTGTTACACACCAAAAAGCTGACCACAGGAAGAACAACTCACTTGGCAACGTCCTTCCAATACTGAACTACTGCTGTTGGAGCCAGTGTGGGATGGGAACGTAAAAGTATGATAAATTAGTAGAGAAAGTGAATACACTAGAGAAAACTCTTCAAGCAGAAATAGGGGAAATTAAAAAAGGACTACACATGGAGAGGGAACAAAATGAAAAATAAGTAGAGGAATTAAACAAAAAAGACACAACAATAGCTGAGCTGTCAGTTGAGGTAGATTCACTGGGAAGAAAGACTACTGAAATGGGGAGAATATATGTCAACCATGGGAGAACAAAATTAATGAAATGATGAGAAATTAGAGATGAAGTACAAACTACATATGCCGAAATGGTGAAAGTAAAGAAAGAGAAACAAAAGTCAAAGAAAAAAAAATTAAGAAAGGAAGTGAAAGAAATAATAAAAACAGCCCAAAACTGGTCAAGGGATCCGCTGTTGTCAGTAAGTCTATAGTAATCACTGGTATAAATGAAGAAGAAATAAGAAACACAATATCGAGAGACAAAAAGGAGATACTAGATATAATGAACATACTGAAGGGGAGTGGCAAACCCTACAAGAATTTCTTGGAATCACATGCACATAGGGGAATAAGTCAGGAGGGTCCGTAGCTCCTCCCGATTACAACGCAGCCCTCAACAATTCCATTGTCGTACACTGGATGAGAATGCCATAGTACCCATTGTGAAGAATGAATCAGGATAAGGGGCGAGACAACCTTGCCTCCCGAGCGGGTTTGGATTGATGCTTGTGGAAGCCCTTTGGAGGAGCCTGTCCAGCACCAGAAACCCGCACCCCCTGTCTAACATCCGAAGGCAAACATGAGGATGAGGAAGTAATTTTTGCAACACTCCTTCTTGGAATGGGCATACCAGTTTGTCTGGAAGGCAGCTTGGGAGCTGCCTTTAGAGATGTAGGACGGCTAGTGCCCTCACCAGAAACCCCAGAGGTGGAATTAGAGTCCATGGGACTCGAATCATTTGAGGAAACCATCCTATGCTTCAGATCTGAAGCACCAATGAGCTGTCCTACAACCTCCCCGGGTGGGGACCAGACCAGAGCTGAACCATCAGCTTCAGCCGTCACTTGGCTAGATCCCTCAGCCTGCTGCACAGAGGAAACAGGAGAGGTGTTGACAGAAGGGTCAACAACATAGACCTTAGATGGCCGGTCTTCATGTTCAGAGGACTCTAATGAACAACGGTGACGTTTGCCAGGTACAGATGGAGCCTGGGGCATGCTGGCTATGACGGGAGAGGGAGTCTGGTCAATGTTGACAACTGCCACCACCATAGATGTATGCAAGTCGTCAGCCACCGAAGTGGGGGCGGAAACAGTCAGAGTAGCGGTCGGGCAAACATCATTCTTACCAACAGTACTAACCATGGGGACAGCATTCTACGTATCACGAGCTGAAGAAATAGGTACTGATATGGGTCGAGGCTACCTCTGAGATACAGGATGATGCACTGGTGTTCTCAAAAGTACAGAAGCATAAGTAAGCCTGGGCTGAAAGAAGAGAGTCTGGGCTCTCCTTTTTGCTTCAGGAAATGAAACCCTCTCACGTGTACGAATTCACAAAATCTCCTTTTCTAGGCAGTATCTTGGACAGTTCTTAGAAGAGACAGCAAGAGGACCTCCACAGTGATAGCATATAACCCCTAAAGTGCTAAGCTCGTCGATCAAGCTTTTGACTCAAATTCTTAAAAGGACGAGGAATGCCGATCGTGCAACATCCACAAAAAACTGGCAGCAGCTGCCTCCGCCCCGGCTGTGATGTAGGTGGCTTCTAACCGATCAGAACTAAGTGCTGGACACATTGGTGGGGAAACCCAGGCCTGTACCCAGATGGTGGGGGGTGTACCCCCACCTCCCTCTCGCCACGTCCCTCTCCCCCACTTCCTTGTTACTACCCTACCTACCATCATTCTTAACACCACCACCACCCCTCCCACACCCTCATCATGCATACCCCCCCTTCCCATGTGGATCCCCCTCCATGTCCCACCCCAGTCATCTGGGGTAAGGGTATTTCCCCCCTACCCTCCCTGCATGTCCCTGTACTCCACTGGGGCCCTTCCTTTGTGTCTGGTGGTCTCCTTCCATCCATCCATCCCCATACACCCCCTCCTTGCCATACCATCTCCCACGACCACCTCCTAGCATGCAGCATCTTTACCTCCCTGGCCTCGAATATATTGTGTACTTTTTACTCTTTATGGTGCATTTTTAAATCATTACCTGTAATTTATTTGTGTCTTTGCATACAGATGCACACAACACAATTATTATAGCTGTCTTTATTCGAAGCCCACTCGAAAAAGAAATTTTATTTTCCCTAGCTAGGTTTGACAGCTCGGAGGGGAGGGGACGGGGGAGGGGAAAGGGGGGAAGAGATGTTAAGCGAGGCGAGGGGAGGGAAGGGGAGGAGGAAGGATGGAAGGTAAGGGAAGGGGAGGGAGGGGACTGGAGGTATGGGGAGGGGGGAGGAGGGAAGGATAATTTTTACTATTTATCATATTTTTATTTGGGGGGGGGGGTTCATGACCATTTTCCCTAGCTAGATTTGACAGCTCAGTGGGGAAGGGAATGGGGAGTGGAAAGGAGGAGGGGAGGTTAGGCGAGGGGAAAGGAGGGGAGGGGAGAAGAGGGAAGGGAAGGGGAAGAAGGGATTGGAGGTATGGGGAAAGGAGAGGAGAGGAGGATAATTTTTACTATTTATCATATTTATTGGGGGGGGTCTGTCACCATTTTATTTTTTTCTAAGCATATTACAATGGTTTATAACATGTATACACACCCCAAAACATTTATTTTGTTGATTTTTGTACGTATTTTTGTGAAGAAAACAGGTGCGAGTGGCGCATTTTCTTTCTCGCCGGGGCTGCGACGGGTAACTATTATCAACTTGGTGGGCCATACCTCGGTAACTATTGGGTCCAGGAGGGTGGCATTTACGTTTTCAGATGTGTAAATTCAAGCTCTATGAATCAGACATAAAACTTAACTTTTGAGAAAGTCATAAAATAGGCCTGTTTTTGTGTCCTGGGGGGTACTCGAGGCTGGAGAACTGCGTACCCTGGAGGTTAAGGGTCCTGTACAGTCACTGGTATGACTTGGTCCACCACAGGAGACACAGACACCAGGAAGACCCGCCTGTGCAAGACAGCAAAATCGGCTAATGTGCCCATACCCCTGGCAGTGGAAGCAGTGCATTGGGGTTGGCACATATAGTGCCTTCACAGGAAGCGACAGCCAAGCCAGTTTCACTGATGTAGGCAACGTTAATTTGTCAAATGTCAAAAACAAGGTTGGGGTTGGGGTCAAAATTCCATCGATTTTCTTCTGAAGGTACTCAACCTTTACCACACCAGACGACCATAGTTCCTCCAACAGTCGTGCCTCTGAGTATCGAAGGAGGTCACAGGAAAAGACGACACCCGTACATTGGTTGAAATTGCAATGAGGTACACATGTAATGGCCGTATCAGAGACAGAGGGCAGACCTAGTAAACGAGAACTCTCTTCTGGGGAGGACACTTCAATAAGTATGCTCCCCTTGCCCTGGGAAGAGATCCTAGGCTCCCTCCCACAAGTCGACACTATAGCATGGTGTAAATAAAAAATATCTGTTTCCAGCACTGACCCTCCTACGGAGGGTTTCAGGACTAGATATTTGCCATAATGTGCCAGCACCGTTTCATCATCTCTGAACTCCGGAGTTGCACCAACCCAACGTGAACGCCTCCCAGTCCCAGCAGAATGCTGCAGCAGAGAAAGATAATCAACAGGGGCCCGGTAAGGCTCCAGAGTCGCAATAAAGAAAGGAATGGTGCAGAGACGTCAGCTGAAAAATTTCTTAAATTTTTCCATATTACTACCAAGACAAACTTTATTCCCCCACCCCTTCACCCACCATGAAGCCCAGCAAGGGGAGGACTTATGCCAGGGCCAACACTACTGGTGACCCCAGAGGTAGCGGGAGAGTATATGCAGGTAACCACCGGGGGACCTGGGCAAGGGTGACTCCAGGACGATAAGAGCCACCGTCAATCGGCTGGTCATGCCCATGCATAACCCGCCTATCCGGAATAAGGGACCAAAGAGGTGTATTGGTAGCTGCAGGGCACATCGTGCAGCATCACTTAACCCCCAGGACTCCCGTCTCCCAGCATTACAGGACGCCACGCACATCAAACACATGGGGAGGCAACAGTCCCGCCCTAGATGTAAATGGGCAGGGACTAACATCACCAGCAGGCCTCCATCAGTGATGCAGGGAGTGCTTGGTCCACGTGGCTGACAAATGCCGAACCCTACAAAGGTAGGCATGCCTCCAAAGTGGGTGGTACGACCAACCATGCTTCAAGCTCCGCCACCACATCAAGGTGAACCTCCACAGTGGGGCTGTACAAGTTAAAGAGATATAACTAGATGTACCCTCACAAACAGAATTAACTGCAGATGAGATTAACACATCTGAAGGGAAAATAATATTGGCAAATGTATACATGCCACCCAAACAAAACACTTGGGAAAGAGGTGACTGTGAAGGCCTGGCAGAAAGTACAATTCACAGTTCAAGAGCCCTACTACACAGCATGGAAGAGATATATAAAAGAATTATACTAACTGGAGATTTCAACACATACTGTATATAAATTGGAATAATCTAGATTCAAGAAGATATGAAAGCTGCTGGGATCAAAACTCCTGGATCTTATATGGGAGTTTTTCCATACACAACATGTAAATGAAACACCAGAGAAAGAGGACTATAAGATCCATCATTAATAGATCTGACATTTACTTGGCAAGATAATGATAACAACATTATGTATCACCCTCTATTAGGGAAAAGCGACCATGCGGTATTAAATTGCAACTTAAGGATTGCATATGATATAGCTGGCTGTAATGAAGTTACGAAAAGAGCCTAAACTACAAAAGTACAACTATCATGACCTAAAGAAGTACTTTATATAACTAGATTCGGAAGAGAAGTTTAGAGGCCAAGATATAAATGTTATATATAAAAAATTCTGAGAATTTTATGAAACAGGAGTCCAAAATTAGATCCCTCAGCATAAATAAACAGAAGTAAGGATAAAGAAATGGTTTAATACAGAATGTAAAAAATCAAAAGAGAAAAGAGACTTACTGTGGAATCTTATATACACAGACGACATAACAGTTAGAGAGAATATAACAACTATAAGCAGGCAAGAAATGATTATACAAAGTTTAGAACAGAAACTCAAAGACAGTTTGAGGAAGATATAAAAAAATGCAGTGATCAAATGAAGCTGTTTTACAACTGCATCCAAAACAAAACCAAAGATAAAATGGAGTCCATCATGGATGAGGGGATAATCCCAATCCAAGAAAAACATATTTGTGAAATACTTAAAAAAAATTTCCAATGAGATTTTACAGGAGTAAGTGATTTGGGGAGAGATGATAAGAAACACATATTATCAGATATACGAATTGTCGGATACAAGAGGTACAGGAAGAGCTGAGTAAATTAGACAAAGGAAACGCAATGGTCCTGACGAATTTTCAGGTCAGGTGCTACATGAATGTGCAGAAGAGTTAAGCAAACCAATGTA
This sequence comes from Coenobita brevimanus, assembly GCF_032717465.1. Lineage (NCBI taxonomy): Eukaryota > Metazoa > Arthropoda > Malacostraca > Decapoda > Coenobitidae > Coenobita > Coenobita brevimanus. The sequence goes on from NC_137055.1 coordinate 26,121,716, forward strand.
TTTAATATTCAAGAATCCTTAAGTCAGGGTAAACTACCAGATATTTAGAAGAAAGCAAACATTGTTCCCCTGGTCAAGAGAGGAGGAAGAAAGAATCCACTCAGCTACCGAGCAGTATCCCTGAGCAGTGTTGTAAGACAGTATAAACACTGATGAGATCAGTTTAGATAAACCATCCGGAAAAATACAGTATTATAACAGAGACACTTCGGTTTTAGAAAGGGAAATTCATGAGTTACTAATCTATGATCTAGTAAACTACTATGATAGAGTTCCAGAAATGCTACAGAACAGAGAAAGATGGGGAGACAGTAACTATTTAGATTTTACGAAAGCATTCGACAGAGTACCACAACAAAGACTTTTATGGAAACTCTACCATCAAGGAGGAACTCAAGGTAATCTGTACTGTTGGACGCAAGATTTTCTCAGAAAACAGGGAAATGAGAACAGTACTAAGGGGAAATTACTCCTTATGAAGAGCAATGAGTAGCAGAGTTCCACAATGCTCAGTGCTGGCACCAGTTATGTTCTTACTATATATTTATGACATTGACAACAATATTGGAAATAGAAGCTATCTATATATGTTTGCTGATGATGCTGAAATACAAAAGAGAATTACAAACACAGAGTCTTGCAGAGAGCTATAAGAAGAAAAAAATAAGATTCATGAACAGAGCAAGAGATGGCAAGTGGAATTCAGTGTGGACGAATACCATGTAATTAAGCTCGGTAAAAGCGAAAAAAAAAAAAAAAAATGACTGGGATTATAAGGTAGGAAGTTCAACCATACACATATCAGAAGTGGAAAGGGACTGACGGATGATTACCAGTAACGGACTATCTCCGGCTGATCACATCAATGAGAAGGTACGGAACATGTATACAATGCTTGGCAATATGGGAATAGCATTCACATACAGTATATAAATGAAGATATACTGAAAACGATATCATCATTCATCAGACCAACCCTGGAGTTTCCCAGATTGGGCAACTGATCAGTGCAGTTCACTACCGAATAAAGTAATGTGTGCCAAAACTATTCATAAAGGATATGTACAGTATGTTAAAAATGATTTAATACACGGGGAGATACGAGCTTGACACATTCCCATAAAGATAGAGTTAGGTAAGAAAAATTAGGTAGGTAAGAACACACACTGCTCTGGAGACATGTCTACCTTTGCAGGGTTAGACATCTGTTGGCCTTATGGAACAAGCACCCCCTACTTCACTGGTGCAGGAGGCTTGCTGATGATGTTGGTCCCTGCCCATTTGCCATCTAGGGCGGCACTGATGCCTCCCCACGTGTTTGTCGTTTGTGGCATCCCGTAATGCTGGGAGGCGGGAGTCCTGGGGCTTGAATGATGCTGCACGATGTGCCCTGCTGCTACCAATTCACCTCTTTGGTCCTTTATCCTGGCAAGACGGGCAGCTTGGTTGGGCCCAACCAGGTCAATCGGCTGGTCATGTGTTGGCTAGGGTCAAGTGGGCACTGAGGGGCCTGGTGGCTCCTATCATATTGGAGTCACCCTTGCCTAGGTCCCCACTGGTTACCTGCATATACTCTCCCACTACCTCTGGGTTGGCCAATGGTGTTTTCCTTGGGATATGACCTCCCCTTGTTGGGCTTCATGGTGGGTGGAGGTACAAAGTTAGGCCATATGTCCCTAAGCCTCGTAGATGTTTCCACTGTTGGTGTTTGGGTCTTATTGACCAAACTTGTAGATGCCTTGCCCTGAGTCTTCCAGCAGTCTGTGCGGCATGTGGTTTAGTTGTTCATGAGGGTGTGGAATACCCTGGTCCTGTATCTTGTGTCAACTGTGGTGGTGAGCACGCTGCTTCTTCTAAATCTTGTGATCATTACAAAATGGAACATATTTTTTTTTTTTTTTTTGTCAGAGCCATGGAGAGGCTGAGTTTTACCAAAGCTAAGGACCGTGTCATGTCTATGTATGTCCTCCCTGGTGTGTCTTTTGCTTCTACTCTTTCTAGGTCAAAGCTTGATGTACACTGTCGTAGGGCTCCTACCCTTCTCACTGACCTTTCTCCTCGTCCCTTGTCTGATACTGGACGTCCTACTACTCCTCATGGACTCCCAGAGACTCCGGTACGTTTGCAGTCTGCATCTCGTCCGGCTGCTGCTCCTGTACCGGCTGCTACTCCTGTACTGGCTGATACTTCTGTATCGGCTGCTACTCCCATACCGGCTGCTGCTCCTGTACAATCTGCTCACTCTGCTACTGGTGTTCAGTCATCCCTATAGTGTGCCTCTAGAGTTTCTAGTGTGTCCTCAAGTCCTGGCATAGAAATGGAGGTAGCATCTGCTAGCCTCAAACGGGTGAGGAGTGACCTCGCTTCTACGGTTCAAAATTGTGTGCCACATGAGGATTCTAAGTGGACTCTTCGCTCAGCAACCCAGGCAGTCTTGGCGTCTAAGTTGGTCGGTGTTCGTGATGGTCTTTCTAGGATTCCAGTCCCTGCCTCTTGTTCAAGTGTGGTGGGGTCTGGGTCATTAGCTACTCAAAGGGCACGGTCACTTCCTCCCTCTGATCCGTCACCCAGCAGCTGACCTTCAGTTAATTTGGTTGGGGAGGGTCCGGTTGGCCCTAAGGTGCCAGCTGGACCCCAATGTGGGGGTGGGAAGAGGGTGAGTGAGTCTTCCAGGAAGGTGTCTGTGCCTCGGGCTCATTCTGCCGATGGGCGGGACGTGTCTCTGGGTAAGGGTCCTTTCACCCATGGAAATTCTGTAACTTCATTGTCTTCTCGGTTGGTAAGGCAGAGTTCCATGTCTAGGAAGAAGGGCTTTCAGACCCTTCCCAATGAGGTTGCTACGTAGCCTTGGTGTTTCTCATTTCATGTTATTTAATACCAATCAATATGGCTCAATCAGTACCAATTTGTCTTCAGTGGAATTGTAGAGGTGCCATGGCAAATTGGGAGGAATTGCAGCTGTTACTTTCTGATCTAAGACCGCTCAGTGTATCTCCAGGAGTCAGTGGTGAGGGATAGACTGTTTCCATCTGTCTGGGGGTATGAGGTCTTCCATACATCTCCTCCTGGTAGTTACAGCAGTTGAAGTGCCATTTTGTTCCGATCTGATGTCCCCTTTATTTCCTTTGCGATACAATCTGCCCTTCAAGTTCCAGTGGTACAGATGCACATTGGGAGGTCTTATACCATCTGTTGTCTGTACCTTCCACCATCTGTTCCTGTTATGTGTGCTGATCCGGAGACCCTTATCCATCAACTTTCATCTTCTTTTCAACTCCTTGGTGACCTTAATGGCCACCATCCTTTAAGGAGTGGCCTACTTTAAAATCCCTAGGGTGATCTTCTTGCCTCTTTTGTTGGGGATTTAGATTTGGTTTTTCTATACGATGGAAGGCCGATCTATTTTCATGTTCAGACTGGCATGTATTCTGTCTTTGACCTCACCATCTCTAACTGTGCCCTTGATTTTTTGTTGGGAGGTTTTCGATGAGCTGCATGGTAGTGACCATTATCCTGTGTTGGGCCAGTCTACCAACTTTGGTCCTCCAGCCCATATGCCACGCTGATGTCTGAGTAGGGCTGATTGTTCTCTCTTTGGGGAACTATGTTTATTTCCGTACAGGGTAAGTAATTTTTCAACCATGGATGATGCTGAACGTTATTTTATTAAGACTTTTCTCAGCAGGGGTTAATTCCATTCCACGGACTTCTGGTGTTTTTTCCCGGAGACCTGTACCATGGTTGAATGATGACTGCTGTATAGCAAGAGGAGCTTACAAAGCTACTGCCTGTTGGTATTTTGCGAATCGTGATGTTGTTTATCTTAAAATCCAGTTTCACAAAGCATGTGCTCACCATAGACGGGTCATGAAGAATGCTCGCCATAACTCGTGGAGGTCGTATGTTTCCACAGTTACCTTCTCTACTCCAATGCCTATGGTGTGGAAAAAGGTGTGCAAGATTTCTTGTAGGTTTTTACCCCCCTCCCCACCAGTGTTGCAACCACGGAAATCTTGTGTCTGCACCAGGTGCAGTAGCCTCTGCTCTTGTGAATCAGTTTTGTGCTGTCTCAAAAAAGGATCCTAAGCCGTGTGCTAACTTTTGTAGGAATAAGAAGAGGCTAGGTATTGACTTTCACTCTCATGGCGGAGAGCCTTATAACGTAGACTTCAGCCTCCGTGAACTACATGCTGCCATCTCAGAGTGTGGTGACACTGTTCCTGGGCCTGATGACATTTTGTATGCTCTGCGGTGTCATCTGCTGACTGACTTTTTACAGTTTTTATTGGAGCTTTTTACTAGGGTTTGGTGTGAGGGTTCTATTCCTAAGAGTTGGAAGTTGGGTATTGTCCTTCCCATTTCCAAGCCTGGTAAGGAACATTCACATGCCTCTAACTCTCGCCCTACTTGTTTAATATCGTGCGTGTGCAAGCTGTTTGAAAAGATGGTCAGTGTCAGGCTTGTGTGGTTTCTGGAGAAGTGTTGCTTTCTCTCTCCTTCGCAGAATGGCTTCTATAAATTACAGTGAACTTCAGACAACCTTATCAGGCTTGAGGTGTCGATCTGTGAAGCTTTTGCCTCAAAGCAACATCTTGTGGTTATGTTCTTTGACCTTGGAAAGCTTATGATACAGCCTAGCACCACGACATTCTTCAACAACTTCATGCCTTTGGTTTATGTAGTCGCCTGGCTATGTTGCTTAGAGACTTCTTGACTGATCATGTGTTTTGGGTCCGTTTGGGTTCAGCCCTCTCTGTGCCACTCTACCAGGAGGAAGGTGTCCCACAGGGGAGTGTCCTAAGTGTTTCTCTGTTTGTGGTGGCCATCAATGGTATTTTCCACACTGTGCCTGCCAGAGTATCCTAATCCATTTATGTGGATGACTTAGCTATATGGTTTTCTGGCTCCCACATGTCTGCTATTGAGCAGCACATACAACATGCCTTGGACAAGATTTCTGCATGGGCCATTGGTTTTCGGTTTTCCCCTTCTAAGACTGTGACTCTGCACTTTTGTAGGATGAGAGGGGTACACCCGGATCCTGATCTCCTGCTTTGTGGCAGGAGACTCCATTGTGTGGCAGAGACGAAATTCTTGGGCCTGACGTTTGGCTGCCGGTTGACTTGGATTTCACACTTGGCAAATATTAAAGCCTCACGTATGAAGGCTGTCAGTCTGTTGAGGATTCTGTCCCATTCTTCTTGTGGTGCTCATCGGAGGACACTCTTGCATTTGTTTCAGGTTTTTGTAACCTCCAAGCTGTCATATGGATGCAAGGTCTGCTCCTCTGCCCCAGAGTCCTGACTAAAAACTCTAGATGCTGTCTATCATGCAGGTCTTCGCCTTGCAACTGGGGTTTTTCAGTCATCTCCGATTCCCAGCCTGTTGGTGGAAGCTGGTGTGCCTCCCTTAGATCTACTGTGTCAGTCTGTTGCAGCATGGTGCTGTCTCTGGATTCGTCACCTTCCAGACTCACTCTTATGTCAGTGTATGGTCTTTTTTTTTTTTAATTATTATAGTAGATACCCTCACATGCCTCATCCATTTACCAATAGGGTTCAGGATATCATGAAGGAGTTTGGTTTGTCGGTAGTACCTGTCAGTCCTGTTTGGATCCCAAAGGTTGCGCCATGAATCTTGCCGAAGGTAACTTTCTACAAGTTTTTTGCAGGCACCAGCTGAAGGGGGTCACCTTGACGTGGTGGTGGGGCTTGAAGCGTGGCTGGCAGTGCCACCTACTCGGGAGGCATGCCTACCTATGTAGGGCTTGGTAATTGTTGGCCTCATTGACCAAGCTCCCCATACATCTCTGGTGGAGGAAGCCTGCTGATGATGTTAGTCCCTGCCCTTTTGCCATCGAGGGTGGGACTGTTGTCTCCCCACATGTTTGCTGTGTGTGGCATCCCATAATGCTGGGAGACAGGAGTCCTGGAGGTTAAGCGATGTTGCACGATGCACCCTGCAGCTAGCAAGACACCTCTTTGGTTCCTTATTCTGTCTAGATAGGTGGCCTGGTTGGCCCCGACCAGGTCATTTGGCTGGTCATGCATTCGCTAAGCTCAACTGGGCACTGGGGGGTCCTGGTGGCTCCTATCATCCTGGAGTCACCCTTGTCCAGGTCCCCCAGTGGTTCTGCATATATTCTCCCACTACCTCTGGGGTTGCCAGTGGTGTTATCCCTGGCATATGACTGTCACAAATTCGCACGAGCGTATTTATAAATTCGTGACATTGTACTTCGACGAGAAAACCACAAACTACTGGAATTCCCACTGGGCATCACTCAGTTCAACTGTCCTTGTATTCACTTTGATCGGGGTGGTTTTCAGAACATTTGTCACTGTTTCACAAGTGACCATTCTTATCCACGACATTAGTGCTTTCACTGAGTGATTTATTTTGAGCCTATGTCGCTCATCTTCTTTCCGTTGACTATTGAAGTTAGGCCATGCCCTACTTCCGGCGAACATGGCCATATCTCACTCCCTTTCATAGTTTGAAGTCAGTTAGCTTTGAGTCACCTCGAGGGTAGGACTGTTTGTGCCCAGCATAGAGCAGCGCCTCCATTGTACAGCAAGTTCCTGAATCTCCACCTAGACGGTGAATTGGCGAAGCGGGCTTAGCGAATTGCAGCGTTTGATGTTCATCATGGACGCCAAGTCTTTTTGTTTGGCTCCCCTCCACTGACCAGTATTTCTGTTTGTTTTTCTAGGCTTAAGTGTGTTCAGCTTTTGAATGGGCAAGTGAGTGTATTCTCCATGTTATTTTGAATTCATTTTTGAGATTCATATTACGTAAATTTATTTCATTGTAATCAATAAACTTACAGATCTTTTCTTTGAGCTTAATGTAATTAGACACGTGTTATATTTCTCCACATTAAGCTTATTTTAGTTGCCACTCCTACTTTGCACAAACTCTTTACATTATTCATAATTGATACTTACGCCAGTTCTTCTGTATCATGCTTAAATCCGTTGTGCCAGCCAGGAGTTAAGCACTGGCAAGAACCTGTTTATTATTATCAACATTAGTTATTGATTGCCAGGGGTGGAGTCATTTTCTCAAGAGGCTAACAGTACTAACAAACAGCACGCATGAGTAACAAGGCTCTGCTGTGTACTGTTGAGAAAGTTTATAAATTCTCGTCCTTAGAAGATCGGCGAAGTAAGCTGGCATAAAGTAAAACTTACTACTTGATTTTCACAAGTTAATTCCTTGTCTCTGTTTAAAGTCACATTCAGCATTATTAATTCTTAAATTCCCATCCCCCCGTACATCTGGCGACCTCATTCCAGAATATTAACTCCTAGCTCTAAAGTTATTAACGAGATAACACTCACTCACACCTAGGTTTTTATCATTAAAGTCTATAGGCACTATCTTATTGGTGGTTATTGATTCATTTCTATTAATTTTACGTAATAGTTTTCTCAGTCAATTGTTTTTTTATTTTCTTTCTTTACCAGTTTAGATAAAACTGGTCACCACCAACCTGTGCCTATATTCTTTACTTTGATTATTGGCATTTCTCTGCAAAATAGCAGCCATACTCGTCTTTAGTCTACTCAGCCGTAGTTATGTTAGCCAAATATATGGGGCTTAGCGACCCCGAACAAATAAAGGGGTACGACCTCTCACGGTTTAGTTACGAGCAGCAACATGAGAATGATGCTCGTGAAGAGAGTAGAATTCAACGTGAATATGAGCGAGAGCAACGCTAACACGAGCGAGAACAATGTGAAAGAGAACGCGAATACGAGCGATAACATCGAGAGAGAAAGAGAGCGTGAATACGAGCGAGAACAACGAGAGAGAGAACTCGATACGAGCTAGAACAACGAGAGAGAGAACTCGATACGAGCTAGAACAACGAGAGAGAGAATGAGAACACGAACGTGCCGAGTGTGAGGCACGTGAGAAACATGAACTTGAGATGTTGAAGCTCTAGCGAGACTCCTTGGCTTCAGACACATCTGGTGCAGCTAACCCAAGCTCCATGAGTGCTCTCCTTGCACATGTTCTGGCGACCCCACACATCAAGCTTCCTCGATACAAAGAAGACGAGTGAATCGAGCCATTCATAGCTTGTTTCGAAGACATGGCTCAGCTGTACCAGCTGGATGAGGCAGCTAAGCGGTTCGAGTTTCATAGCTTGTTTGAGGGCCCTGCTCTCGATATTCTCCACAGAATTCGTGGAGACAATCTCACGTATGGGATGATGAAGGCCGCACTCGTCAAAGCGTACGGTCTCACAGTTGACGACGCCAGGAGTCAGTTTATGAGGGCACATCTACAAGAAAAGGAGACTGCTGTTCAGTTTCTTTATCGACTTACTGCTTATTTAGATGAGTGGATGGAGAAAGATGAAATTCCTCCCACGCGAGAGGGGATAATTGACCTTATGCTGCACACACAGCTAGAAAAGTCGTGGCCTGCTGGGCTTATGGCTCATCTTAAGATCTGCCAGGTAAGGGATGCCAGCCAAATGGTGGAGAAGGCTGATGCATTCTTCATTGTGTACGGGTATCAAACTCGTAAACAACACGCCTGGAACAGGAAAGCAGACAGATCTGGGAAACTGTCTGAGACTGAACCCCAGCAACAAGGCCATTCTCAGAATAATGGCCAAGGTCCAAACAAACCGCAGAAGAAGGACAAGGGGCAAAATACCCAGAAACATGAGTGGAAGCGGTATGACAAGCAGAACCCTAACCAGAAGCAGTACCGGTATTTCAAGCAGCAGCAGGGCAAGGTCAAACCACATAACCCTCAGTCAGGACAATTGACTTTAGTGTACCGGAGGCAGGATGCAAATGCAGCCTTCATTCCACAACAAGTGCACAGTGATGCTAACCCCACCAGTACAGGTACTTCTCCACGGTTCACTGGTCCCTCAGCGACAGTTAACTTTCCATCTCAGGTGGCCAATGCTCCAACTCCTCAGATGGTGAGCTCGACCCCTCAGGCATCTAGTTCTCAGGGCACCATGTTTGCCGCATCATTTATTCAGCAGCCTCATCAATGGCTGGCTGTATCCTCCACAGGCCCTCCCATAGGCAACAGTGCCTTCCTTGTTCAGCCAGGGTTTGTGGGAGGCATTCCTGTGAAGGTCCTGAGAGACAATGGTTCCTCAGGTTGCTCTGTCAGGCAGAGTCTAGTTCGGCCTCAGGAGTACACAGGTCGACAGATCCAAGCTCACCTTATTGATGGATCAGTGAGATTTTTCCCTTAGGCACGTATCCAGGTGGTATATCAATTTTCCACTGGTACGGCAGTCGCAGTTTTCATACCAGAACCTTTGTTTGACCTTATCATAGGCAACATACAAGGTGCCAAGTATAATTGCACCGTAGATGACACTACTCAGACTTCGGCTCCAGTAACATGTGCCATCGCTGAGGCTCCAAATTGTGTCACCCCTGTGACCATTCCATCGCCGCAAGATCTGATTTGTAGCCAAGATGTTGCTCAAGAACAACATTCCGACCAGACATTTGCTGCTGTGCGGAAGAAACAAAATGGTAGAGTGATGAAGTATTCATGGGGAGGTCAAGCCAAGTTCCTTCGTAAACATGGACGGCTTTACCGTGAGTCACAAACACCCCAGGGTGAGGTTTGACTGCAGTTTGTCGTTCCCGCAAAGTATTGCCAAGCAGTGTTAGAATGGGGTCATTGTTCAGCCTCAGGAGGTCACATGGGCAAAAGGAAAACCCATGGCCGTATCTGTGCTGACTTTTTCTGGCCAGGGATGGGACGAGAAATAGATAGCTTTGTGCATTCCTGAAATGTGTGTCAACATACCACCAATCAGGGACATGTCCTTCCTGTGCCATTTGAATCCACACCCATAATCTCAGAGTCAGTTGAGAGAGAGGGCAGTGGTAATGTGAATGCAGACCTGACGTCTCACCCGTTGGCCCCACAGGACACCCTAGGTTAAGCATAGGGACAATCCGAGGCTGTGTCTGAAGTGACCTGCCCAAGATTGCGTAGGGATTCCCAGCTTGCCAATATTAATCGTAAGTGTAGAGTAGGGTTTAACCCACCCCATCCCAACCACTTTTCCACCACTGTTTCCCCCCAATCCCGACCATTTTTGGAAATTTTTTTTTTGGCTCAAACCTCCGCTTTTGGTGAGAAACATAGAAAATTCATAGAGAAATCGCTCACCTGAGGTTTAAAATACTCAATCCAGGTAGCAGTACCTCCTTACCTTACTGGGTTTTCTAACGGGATTGGCAGTGACAAAACGTGTGGACGTTAATTCATGTCGACGGGACGCCGCGGGTTAAACAGTAAACTATAAGGGTCCTTTGAGATTCTGTCCTACGACCACGTTTCCTGGTTAATAATGTATCCAAAATGAAAATAATGGCGACCTCGAATGTACAAAGCTTGGCTGTCACTTAAAATTTCCAGCTAGGGCATACTTTTTGTAACATAAGTACTGACTACTAGGCAGAGAAAATAAAGAGTGTTTGCGCACTGACACTTTTGATGCTCCACCTTGATTGCTTTTGCAGGTGCAACTGGTGGGTGTAGCAATTTTCTAGTCCAGATCAGCTAATCGTCTCTGCCGCATGCTGCCGCTTCTTCTCTTCTGCCTCGTCACCTCTATTTACTATTGATTTGTATTATATAATTTAACACGTAGGCACAGTTATACCACAATTGTCACACCTACACCTTGTATTACATACATCACGCTACATAACAATTAGTTGTTAATGTAAATGTAGTGAACTTTTTGCTCAGTTTGATTTGAATATAGGATTTTTCACTATCGTTACGGAGTTTTTTTTTCCTCAAGCTTGCTTCTGTTAACGTAAATACGAGGTTTTTACGCTCATGGGCGACTGTAATCTTCTCCTGTAGCAGGATAGTTCACACACCACAGTGTGAATCGTGTGTGACTGAGTTAGGATTTATATGTATGTATATCAAAAAATTTTCTGAAGAAAAATTTGATTTTGATGGGGCGTAATGTAACGAATTTGCGCGAGCATATTTATAAATTCGTGACATTGTAGTTTTGTGAGAAAACCACGAACTCTACTGGAATTCCCACTGCGCATCACTTAGTTCAACCGTCCTTGTATTCACTTTGATCGCGATGGTTTCAGAACATTTGTCACTGTTTCACAAGTGACCATTCTCATCCAAGACATTAATGCTTTCACTGAGTGATTTATTGTGAGCCTGTATTGCTCACTTTCTTTCTGTTGACCGTTGAAGTTAGGCCACGCCCTACTTTCGGTGAACACGGCCATCTCTCGTTCCCTTTCATAATTTGAAGTTAGTCAGCTTTGAGTCACCTCGAGGGTAGGACCGTTTGTGCCCAGCTTAGAACAGCACCTCCATTGTACAGCAAGTTCCTGAATCTCCATCTAGACGGCGAATTGGCGAAGTGGGCTTAGCGAATTGCAGCATTTGATGTTCATCACGGGAGCCCAGTCTTTTCGTTCGGCTCCCGTCCACTGACCAATATTTCTGTTTGTTTTTCTAGGCTTAAGTGTGTTTAGCTTTTGAATAGGCGAGTGAGTGTATTCTCCTTGTTATTTTGAATTCATTCTTGAGATTCATATAATGTAAATTTATTTCATTATAATCAATAAATTTAAAGTTCTTTTCTTTGACCTTAATGTAATTAGACACGTGTTTTATTTCTCCACATTAAGCTCAATTTAGTTGCTGCTCCTAGTTTGCACAAACTCTTTACATTATTCATAACTGGTACTTAGGCCAGTTCTTTTGTATCATGCTTAAATCCGTTGTGCCAGCCAGGAGTTAAGCACTGGCAAGAACCTGTTTATTACAGTATTATTAGCATTAATTATTGATTGTCAGGGGTGGAGTCACTTTCTCAAGAGGCTAACAGCACTAACAAACAGCATGCGTGAGTAACTAGTCTCTGCTGTGTACTGTTGAGAAAGTTTATAAATTCTCCTCCTTAGAAGATCGGCGAAGTAAGCTGGCATAAAGTAAAACTTACTACTTGATTTTCACAAGTTAATTCCTTGTCTCTGTTTTCAAGTGACATTCAGCATTATTAATTCTTAATTTCCCATCCCCCCGTGACATCTGGCGACCTGATTCCAGGATATTAACTCCAAGCTCTAAAGTTATTAACGAGAAAATACTCACTCACTCACACCTAGGTATTTATTATTAAAGTCTATAGGCAGTATCTTATTGGTGATTATTGATTCATTTCTGTTAATTTTACGTAAAAGTTTTCTCAGTCAGTTGTTTTTTTATTTTCTTTCTTTACCAGTTTAACTAGATATAACTGGTCACCACCAACCTGTGCCTATATTCTTTACTTTGATTATTGGCATTTCTCTGCAAAATAGCAGTCAGTACTCGTCTTTAGTCTACTCAGCTGTAGTTATGTTAGCCAAATATATGGGGCTTAGTGACCCCCGAACAAATAAAGGAGTACGTCCTGTCACAGTTTAGTTACGAGCAGCAACATGAGAATGATGCTCGTGAAGAGCGTTGAATTCAACTTGAATGTGAGTGAGAGCAACGCTAACACGAGCAAGAACAATGCGAAAGAGAATGCGAATACGAGCGATAATATTGAGAGAGAAAGAGAGCGTGAATACGAGCGAGAACAACGAGAGAACGCGAATACGAGCTAGAAGAACGAGAGAGAGAATGAGAACACGAACGTGCCGAGTGTGAGGCACGTGAGAAACGTGAACTTGAGATGTTGAAGCTCTAGCGAGACTCCTTGGCTTCAGACACATCTGGTGCAGTTAACCCAAGCTCCATGAGTGCTCTCCTTGCATATGTTCTGGCGACCCCACACATCAAGCTACCTCCATACAAGGAAGACGAGCGAATCGAGCCATTCATAGCTCGTTTCGAAGACATGGCTCAGCTGTACCAGCTGGATGAGGCAGCTAAGTGGTTCGAGTTTCTTAGCTTGTTTGATGGCCCTGCTCTCGATGTTCTCCACAGAATTCGTGGAGACAATCTCACATATGAGGTGATGGAGGCCGCCCTCATCAAAGCGTACGGTCTCACAGTTGACGACGCCAGGAGTCAGTTTATGAGGGCGCGTCGACAAGAAAAGGAGACTGCTGTTCAGTTTCTTGATCAACTTACTGCTTATTTAGACGAGTGGATGGAGAAAGATGAAACTCCTCCCACGTGAGAGGGGATAATTGACCTTATGCTGCGCACACAGCTAGAAAAGTCGTGACCTGCTGGGCTCATGGCTCAGCTTAAGATCTGCCAGGTAAGGGATGCCAGCCAAATGGTGGAGAAGGCTGATGCATTCTTCACTGTGTACTGGTATCAAACTCGTAAACAACATGCCTGGAACAAGGAAAGAGACAAATCTGGGAAACTGTCTGAGACTGAACCCCAGCAACAAGGCCGTTCTCAGAATAATGGCCAAGGTCCAAACAAACCGCAGAAGAAGGACCAAGGGCAAAATATCCAGAAACATGAGTGGAAGCGGTATGACAAGCAGAACCCTAACCAGAAGCAGTACCGGTATTTCAAGCAGCAGCAGGGCAAGGATAAACCACGTAATCCTCAGTCAGGACAATCGACTTTAGTGTACCGGAGGCAGGATGCAAATGCAGCCTTCATTCCACAACAAGTGCACAGTGATGCAAACCCCACCAGTACAGGTACTTCTCCACAGTTCACTGGTCCCCCAGCGACAGTGAACTTTCCATCTCAGGTGGTCAATGCTCCAACTCCTCAGATGGTGAGCACGACCCCTCAGGCATCTAGTTCTCAGGGCATCATGTTTGCCGCATTCATTCAGCAGCCTCATCAATGGCTGACTGTATCCTCCACAGGCCCTCCCATAGGCAACAGTGCCTTCCTTGTTCAGCCAGGGTTTGTGGGAGACATTCTTGTGAAGGTCCTGAGAGACAATGGTTCCTCAGGTTGCTCTGTCAGGCAGAGTCTAGTTCGGCCTCAGGAGTACACAGGTCGACAGATCCAAGCTCACCTTATTGATGGATCAGTGAGAATGTTTCTTTAGGCACGTATCCAGGTGGTATCTCAATTTTCCACTGGTACGACAGTCGCAGTTGTCATGCCAGAACCTTTGTTTAACCTTATCATAGGCAACATACAAGGTGCCAAGTATAATTGCACCGTAGATGACACTGCTCAGACTTCAGCTGCAGTAACATGAGCCATCGCTAAGACTCCAAATTGTGTCACCCCTGTGACCATTCCATTACCGCAAGATCCGATTTGTAGCCAAGATGTTGCTCAAGAACAACACTCCGACCCGACACTTGCTGCTGTGCAGAAGAAACAAAAGGGTAGAATGATGAAGTATTAATGGGGAGGTCAAGCCAAGTTCCTTCGTAAACATGGACGGCTATACCGTGAGTCACAAACACCCCAGGGCGAGGTTCGACTGCAGTTTGTCGTTCCCGCAAAGTATTGCCAAGCAGTGTTAGAATGGGGTCATTGTTCAGCCTCAGGAGGTCACATGGGCAAAAGGAAAACCCATGGCCGTATCCGTGCTGACTTTTTCTGGCCAGGGATGGTGGGACAAGAAATAGATAGCTTTGTGCATTCCTGAAATGTGTGTTAACATACCACCAATCAGGGACATGTCCTTCCTGTGCCATTTGAATCCACACCCATAATCTCAGAGTCAGTTGAGAGAGAGAGAGGGCAGTGGTAATGTGAATGCAGACCTGACGTCTCACCCGTTGGCCCCACAGGACACATCATGTCCAGGGCCTGTATATACATGTATACAGTAGGTTAAGTGTAGGGACAATCCGAGGCTGTGTCTGAAGTGACCTGACCGAGATTGCATAGGGATTCTCAGCTTGCCAATATTAATCGTAAGTGTAAAGTAGGGTTTAACGCACCCCATCCCGACCACTTTTCCACCACTGACTTCCCCGAATCCCGACCATTTTTGGATTTTTTTTTTTTTTTGGCTCAAACCTCCGCTTTTGGTGAGAAACATTGGAAATTCATAGAGAAATCGCTCACCTGAGGTTTAAAATACTCGATCCAGGTAGCAGTACCTCCTTACCTTACTGGGTTTTCTAACAGGCTGGCACCAAAGAAAACGAGTTCTATGGGAGGGTAACTATTTCACACCACTCATAAACGGTATTTATTTATTTACTTGGTATGAATTTATATGTAGTACAAGAGTATATTGGTTTTCAAACAGTAATATAGGCATTATAAGCATTGTTTCACTCACTAACTCATCACCATACCTAACCTTTTTTTGTCACATTACCTGATCATCATTTCTGACTGTTTCTTCCTCTAATGCTATGTAAACTTTGTCCTCCACATTGTCATCGATTGGGGAATCACTCTGGTCCTGAATTTCGTACGATGGCATGACATGGCTTTACTGGCCAGGTCACTGATAACAGGTGCATTGCTGAGACAATGGCATGCAGGGGGGGGGAGGTCATGCTGGGTAAGGGATTGTCCCTGCCTGGCATCTTTTAGAGGAATGTGTCCCGTGTATACGCAGCAAAAATCACTCACGAAAATTGAAAATTGTGCAATTAGAGACCTTGCAATTGATTTACGTTTAGGTACGTCAACGGGATTGGCAGTGACAAAACGTGTGGACGTTAATTCATGTCGACGGGACGCCGCGGGTTAACCAGTAAACTATAAGGGTCCTTTGAGATTCTGTCGTACGACCACGTTTCCTGGTTAATATATAATGTATCCAAAACGAAAATAATGGCGACCTCGAATGTACAAAGCTTGGCTGTCACTTAAAATTTCCAGCTAGGGCATACTTTTTGTAACATAAGTACTGACTACTAGGCAGAGAAAATAAAGATTGTTTGTTGCACTGACACTTTTGATGCTCCACCTTGATTGCTTTTGCAGGTGCAGCTGGTGGGTGTAGCAATTTTGTCGTGCAGATCAGCTAATCGTCTCTGCCGCATGCTGCCGCTTCTTCTCTTCTGCCTCGTTGCTTCTATTTACTATTGATTTGTATTATATAATTTAACACGTAGGCACAGTTACACCACAACAGTCACACCTACACCTTGTATTACATACATCACACTACATAACAATTAGTTGTTAATGTAAATGTAGTGAACTTTTTGCTCAGTTTGACTTGAGTATAGGATTTTTCACCATTGTCACGGAGTTTTTTTTTCCTCAAGCTTGCTTCTATTATCCCCTAAAATGCAGGTCGTCGCGTTTGTGACGCTCGCCGAAAAGGACATAATGGCTTATCATCGCATTTGTTATTCGAGTTAATTTTGAATAAACGCGGGCAAGCAGGTTCAAGCTGGTATTGTCTATCAGTACCGCCACCCTTTAGCTAGTATTAACATACTTGACCTTTATACTACTGACCTTCGTTGTTGCCAAGTATCTTTTTTTTTACCCACCCCCTCACCGCGGCCCGGCCACCCTGGCTGTGATATATGGCAGCATGCTGACTGCTCAGAAATGTCAATCTGCGCTTTCCTCTCACAAGCAATTTATGCTAATTGGAAACGCTTGTTTCCCCAGTTATCACACTAGCTTTTTTTCGCGCGGTTTGCCCCTGTTTAGCGTCAGTTTACCGCAGGCTTTCAAGGTGACATTATGTCGAATTTTAGCTCTTCCGAGTCAGTGCCTTCAAGCCCTCCGAAAAAGGGCTTTATTACCTCTACCCCTTCTAAACCCTTACTAGGGAGTGCAAAGGGCCTGAGTGAGTCTGCTATAGGCCTAGAATTACTGAAAGCCTCTATGGACTACGGTGGTGAAGTTGGTGTGTTGTCGAGCCTTGCAGAATCAGACACTTTATCTAGTGCTGAGTCTGAGGTGCAGGAAGAGACAATTGCTGTGCCTAGTACCTCATCAAGCAAGGCTCCAGTGCAGAAGGGAGTGGCGTATGGCAAGGGGGCAAAGAGGAAGCGAAGTGGTGACCCCGGTTCCTAGTCATTGTTCTCCGCAGGCTGGCCATTGTCCCCAACCTCAGGTCAGGCCGCCGCCATACCGCCTCGCACCCCCAGCCCCATTCTCTCGTCATCATCGTCTGCTGTGCTTTCTCCAGAGTCTTCAGAGTCTCCTTCACCACCTCAGAAGGGAAGTAGGCAGTCTGGTATTGGTAGAGGTTTCCATAGGCCCCGTGTTCGTGCTGGCATGAGTAGGAAAGTGTCTCCTAGTGCTAAAATTAGTGGTAAGGTTTATCGCACTAGGCAACTCACCACCCAGCCTACTGTGAGTGACCTTGAACCTTCTCCCACTCTCCCCACCACCACCACAACCGCACATTCCCGACCTAGCTCACCCACTGCCACACGGCCTGCCTCACCCACTGACTCACCACCTGCCTCACCCACTGCCACACGGCCTGCCTCACCCTCCGACGCACCCACCCACTCCCAGCCTAGGCAGGGCACTCTGGATGCCTTCGTGTGGTCTGAGGGCTCTGATTTTGTGCCAGAGGATCTGCCCTTTGATTCAACTGGGTGTGGGATCCAGGCTGACTTCCCTGTCCCCGAGGGTGGTGAATGCTTGGACTACCTGTTGGCCTTCCTGGATGGCGAAGTCATGCACCATATTTGTACCGAGACCAACAGGTACGAAGGACAATGTGCTGCAGTTCGTGAAGGTGAAGGCGCAACGCCATCCACACCGCAGATGGCAGCATGGGTTCCTGTGATGATCCGGGAACTATTTGTATTCATTGGCTTGATGCTTCTCATGCCACATAACTGGAAGCACAAGCTCGAGGAGTACTGGAGTGCTGACGACCTTTGCCCCACACCCATCTTCAACAAGTACATGACTCAGGATTGTTTCAGGCAACTCATGACGTACCTGCACTTCGCAAACAACGATGAGTCTTCCCAGACTGACCCCCTATGGAAAGTGAGGGAAATCCTGAACATGATGAAGGACAAGTTTATGATGTTCCTTCGGCCCTTCAAGAAAGTAGTGATCGACGAGTCCTTGGTTTTGTTCAGAGGCCGTCTTCGGTTCGTGCAGTATATTCCTAGCAAACGCCACCGCTTTGGAATAAAGTTTTTCGTGCTGTGCGACTGCAAGATGGGGTTCATCCTAGACTTCATCATCTACACCGCCAGCTATGTGGACTTGGACAAGACCGACCCCCTTGGATTCTCTGGCTCTGTTGTGAAAGTGCTTCTGGAAAAGTACTTCGGCAGGAATCATGTCCTGTATACAGACAATTATTATACAGCACCGAAACTCGCCAATTACCTTTCAGAGCATGGCGTCGGCTCCTGTGGCACTGTCAGGAGCAATAGGGCACACTACCCTGCCTTCTCCGAGGCTGCAAGATCAAAGCGGGGAGACGTGCACCTGAAGAAATCAGAGAAGATGCTGGCGATACAGTGGCACGACAAGAGGATCGTCAATATGCTCACCACAGTACACAAGGGGGAAATCCAAGCCACAGGGAAGGTCGACAGAAGGACTGGCGAGCCTGTGATGAAGCCTGATGCTGTAATTGACTACAACGTCAATATGCGGCTGGTGGACAAGTCCGATATGATGATCGGAGAGATTGACTGCCTGAGGAGGAAACGGCGCAGGTACAGGAAGGTGTTCATGCACTTGCTTGATATGTGTATGCTGAACGCCTTCATCCTGTATAAGATCAAGAACAGGAAGCCAGCTAACTACTCTCTCAGGCGGTTTTCAAAGACTTGTGTCTACCAACTGCTTCAGCATTTTGGGCAGGTACTGCCATCAGGTGCCAGGCACCACTCACAGACACCTCCAGACCGCCTACAGTGCCAGGACTACCTTCAGCGACACTGCCTGGAGCCACTGCCTAGCACTGCCAAGAGGGGGAAAGCACTGAGGAGGTGCTATGTTTGCAGCCACACAAACCGGCAAGAACGAACCTTTAGACGCACCTCCTTGCAGTGCAAAGAGTGTCAGATTCCCCTGTGCTCTTACCCGTGTTTCTTTGACTACCACAGCCTGAGTAGATATTGAAAATAAGGGTGGAAATATGTAAATAATACTGAGAGTGACAGTGATACTAGTGCTTAGTTTTATTGTATGTACTGACAGTAACAGTCAGTTGAGTGTAAATTAGTGTATGTAGTTATAAAAGCACTGACAGTGACAGTGATTTCAGTGTAAATTATTGTACATAGTAATAATATAAGTATTGAGAGTGACAGTCACTCTAGTGTAAGAAGTTGAAAGTATATTTTTCTATTCTATGTTATGACAGTGACAGTTTGGTGTGTAGGAAATATTATTTTTATAAGTAATGACAGTGATAGTGATGAATTAAGCACTAAACTGACAGCGAGAGTGAAAGTGAGCGATAGAAATGAAGTGTGAGCGGCCGACAGGAACGAGAATGAAGTGACTGTCGTAAGGCAGAATAAAAGCGCGCTGCGGTGGTCTTTCTCATTCCCGCTTCACAACACTGGCAGTGACAGTGATTTTTATGGCCGTAATAGTGACATGCGAGCCTTTGGAAGTACTATGATGGAAAATAATGTAGTATACGTGTTTTTAGCTGTGAAAAGGGAAATGTTTGTTCAGTGATGGGAAGACCGCCGCTGCGCTGCATGTTGGCCGTACGCTCCATTGATTTTAGCCTTATTTTCAGTGCTTATTGTACAAATACGGATTCCAAACTACCTGTACGTTGTAGTATAAAGTGTACTGTGACAGACTGAGGCTGTGGTAGAGGGGAAACCGGATTGCTGGACGTGTGAAAGTGAAGATTTTGTTACACAACTTTGCAAGTCTCCACAAGTCCTTGGGTAGTCCACGAAGGCTCAACACCTGTCTCTGGAGAAAGCTGAATGCAAGTACTATCTGCCATAAAAATTATAATGTTCTAGGGTTAATCTGATTTTTGGCAAATATTTTCCTACAGATACTCAGACCGCGATACAACCCCACCACACGGGGGGGATCGGCTGTTGACGGCCGCGCTTTAGGGGTTAACGTAAATACGAGGTTTTTACGCTCATGGGCAACTGTGATTTTCTCCTGTAGCAGGAAAGTTCACACACCACACTGTGAATCTTGTGTGACTGAGTTAGGATTTATATGTATGTATATGGAAAATTTTTCTCAAGAAAAATTTGATTTTGATGGGGTGTAATGTAACAAATTCGTGCGAGCCTATTTATAAATTCGTGACATTGTAGTTTAGTGAGAAAACCACGAACTCTACTGGAATTCCCACTGGGCATCACTCAGTTCAACCGTCCTTGTATTCACTTTGATCGCGATGGTTTTCAGAACATTTGTCACTGTTTCACAAGTGACCATTCTCATCCACGACATTAACCCGCCCCGTCCCGACGACGTATGGGTACGTCACCACGATTTGCATTTGCCAGTCCCGGCGACGTACCAGTACGTCGTGCAATTGCAATGTGCATAATTTCGACAATTTTCAAATTTCGCGCTTGATTTGCGGTACGTACCCTCGCCTGACCTTCCCCTACCTGCCACCAGGCGGGGACACTCGGCGACCCCGCGCGACCCGCGCTAGCCCGCCACTCGTCCACTCACCTGGTAGCCACGGTCCTGCTCAGACATGGCTAAGAGAGGTCTCTCAGAGAGCGAAATTCAAGTCGCCCTGGACACCTTTACCGGCAACAGTGATTCCCCACTGGATGACGAGGAGATGGACAAGGATTATGTGCAGCCAGAGGAGGAAGAAACCACCAGCAGTGACGAGGAAGTTCCGTCACCAAGGAAGCGGCAGTACGTGACTTACCGTGCTGCTAGAGAGGGGCAGGAGGCAAAGAAGGCACGTGGTATGTCATATCCCTATCCCCAGCGTGCCTTGGAAGCAGAATTCGAGGTCGAGGACGAGGACGAGGACGGAGACGTGGGACGTGCTGCCACGTGGTATGGGCGGGAGGTGATTACGCATCGCGGCCCAGAGCGCACACCACGTCGTCTAAGCAGGTATGGGCCTAGCATTCTGTTTGGGGTGGTAGGAAGTGAAGTGGAGTGAGTGGGGAGTGAAATGGACATTCCTGGGATTAGGGAAAGTGAGAGTGAGGTGGGTGAGTCATTGCTCTCCCTACGCAGTGTGAGGCGGCAGAGTGGATCACGTGGGCCAGTGCGGGTGCTTTCCTTATCACGTGGGGTTGTGAGGGAGGGGGAAGGTGGGGAGGAACCACTCCAAAGCACGTTTTATGCTCCTCAATATCCCCTAACACGTGGTCGAGCAAGGTTGCGTGAGAGAGCACGTGGTGTGGTAATGGAGGGGGAAGGTGGGGAGGAACCACTCCCCAGCACGTCTTCTGCTCCCCAATATTCAACTATTTCATCCCCACAGCCCCCTAATGTTCCTCAAGGCCGTAAGGGTAAGGGAAAGGGAAAGGGTAAAGGCAGAGGGAAGAGGAGTGACAGTGGGGAAACCCTCTGTACTCCTTCTCCCCAACCTCCCCAACCAGGATCTCCTCCCCACCTAGACGAAGGCGGTGATGGGGACGAGGGATTTGTGTCGTGGATTGGGAGGATGGGAGTGATTTTTCTCCCCTCATTCACCCCTTCACTGAGCAGGGGCGATCTGGCTGCATTGCACCAGGTAATTCAAGCAGGTTGGATTTTTTCCACCTGTTTTTCATTGAGGCCTTCGTAGATCAGATCGTGTTTCAAACAAACCTGTTTGCAAGCGGCCAGCGGCTAGAAAGTGAAAGATTGGGAACAAGGAGTAGGCATTCAATGATTTATGATTACCCTGTCTCCATTCCAGAAATGTTTTTATTTTTTGCCCTTGTCCTTTTGATGGGTATAATAAGGAAAAATAGAATTCCTGCTTACTGGACTACGGACCCTGTTATGTTTACCCCCATATTTGGTCAAGTGATGAGCCGTAATCGGTTTCAACAAATTCTAAGTCGCCTCCATTTTTATGATGCTAATGACCCTGCAAATGCAAACAACACGGACAAAATGAGGCGAATTAGGCTGGTCTTTGATCACCTCAGGCAAACCTTTCGATCCTCATTCTATCCCTATAGAGATCTCGTCATAGACGAGAGTCTCGTGTTGTGGAGAGGCAATATTTCATTCAGACAGTATATACCCAGCAAAAGGCACCGTTTTGGGTTCAAGATCTTTGTTATGTGTGACTGTAGGACTGGATACGTGCAAGACATAGTCTTGTACACCGGTGCACAGACAGACATAATAGAAGATCGAAGTATAGGACTTTCAGGAGCAGTGGTAAAGACGATGATACAAGACTACCTTCATCGTGGTCACGTTCTCTATCTCGACAACTGGTACACTAGCCCTCTTCTCGCTCGTTATCTTCACAGACATGAAACGGGAGTCTGTGGAACCGTAAAGGTGAACCGGCGTCACATGGTCAAGGTAGGGCGGAAACTTGCAAGGAGTGAGGTTGTCTTCTTCAAAGCAAACAACATCCTTGCAACAATGTGGAACCACAACAGAGAAGTAAGTCTCTTGTCCACGGTTCACCGCCCCTTGATGCACCGTACTGATTCTGTTGATTACCATAGCGAGAGCAGGCGTCGTGTTTGGAAACCTGAATGTGTCATGGACTATAATATAAACATGCGCCTCGTGGACCAGTCAGACTCCATGATATCGACGGTAGAGTGTGCCAGGACCACGATGAAGTGGTATAAAAAACTGTTCTTTCACTTGCTAGATATCACTGCTCTGAATTGCCACCACCTTCACGCCATGACCACAGGAGTTCAGGAAACCTTTGAAGGGTTTGTGAGGGAGCTCACACGAGAAATCTTTGCAAAGTATGCTGTTGAAAGGCCCCAACAGCACCCCCGCACTACCCATATTACCCACACTTCCCAGAGAATATCCGCCCGCCATTTCCCCACTCCTATCCCGCCCCAGCCCAACAGACCTAGGCCCCAGCGCAGGTGTCACGTGTGCAGTAATTCCCAGGTGAGACTCACGACACAGAGGAAGGACACCCGCTATGAGTGCGTGCAGTGTGACGTGGGTCTGTGTATTCACCCATGTTTTAGTGAATATCACACGTTTGCTGCAATTTTAGCATGGTGTGAATGCGAAAGGACGCAGAAATTATGATGTAAATGCGACAGACAGACGCTCTGTGAAAATATCAGTCATGTGGATCGCCAAATATTAGTATAAAGTGCCTACGGGTAGAACATAAGTGAAAACATTGGGTGTAAGTATATAAATCTGCCCTAAGTTGAAACTTACATAGAGAGGGTTGTTTGATGCGATATTCTGTCGCTCAGTGCAATAAATACGGCCCCTTATTATATATTTTCTATTATGTGACATTCTTACGGGTATAATATAAGTTCAAATTATTGTATATGATGATGTATTTCCTAAGTCAAATATTCATAGCGTGTCTATAAAGATTAAGCTGGGAAAGCGTGTCTATAAAGATTTAGCTGGGAAAGGCCCCAGGAATTGATGGAGTGTGTGGTGAAATGCTTAGGTATGGGGGTGAGATTGTTGTGGAGTGGATATGGAAGTTGTGTAGATTGGCTTGGGAAGAGGGAAGGGTTCCAGAGGACTGGAAATCAGGTATAATTGTTCCTCTGTACAAAGGAAAAGGGGAGAGAGAAGTATGTGGTAACCATAGGGGTATTTGCCTTCTTAGTGTGACTGGTAAAATATATGGTAGAATACTCATTGATAGGGTTAGGCATATGACAGAGGAGCTAGTTGGAGAAGAACAAGGGGGATTTAGGAAGGGAAAAGGGTGTGTAGATCAGATATTTGTTCTTAGATGTTTAGTGGAGAAGTATCTAGAGAAGGGAAGGAAAGTGTACGCTGCCTTCATGGACTTGGAGAAAGCTTATGACAGAATAGATAGGAAAGGTATGTGGAAGGTATTAAGAATATATGGAGTGGAGGGGAAATTGTTGAGTGCTGTGAAGAGTATGTACGAGGGAGCTAGGGCTACGGTGCGAGTGGATGGTGAGCTGAGTGAGTTCTTTGATCTCAATGTGGGACTGAAACAGGGGTGTGTAATGTCTCCATGGCTGTTTAATATATATATGGATGGGGTCGTAAAGGAGGTACAAGGTAGGGCAGTGGATGTGGGGGTGGCCCTAATGAATGAGGGTGAGATTTGGAAGCTTCCGGTATTGCTGTTTGCTGATGATACAGTATTGTTCAGTGAAGATGAATGGGAGTTGCAAGGTTTGGTGAATGAATTTGGGACAGTGTGTAGGAGGAGGAAGCTGAAAGTTAATGTAAACAAGAGTAAAGTTATGGTGTTTGAGAGGAATGAAGTCACAGAGTGTGCAGTGAGGTTGGATGGTGAGGATATGGAGAATGTGAGTGCATTCAAGTACTTGGGTAGTGTGATGAGTAAGGATGGAACTTTGGGGGATGAAGTACGTGAAAGGGTACAGCAGGGAAGGAAGGTTGTTGGCACACTGAAAGCAGTGATGAGAAATACTTGTAGGGAGGTGAGTATGGAAGTTAAGAAGTCACTGCATGATGGTATTGTGATCCCTACCCTGACGTATGGAAGCGAGGCGTGGACCTTGCAAGAGGGGAACAAGTCAAGAGTGAGAGCAGTGGAAATGAGTTACTTGAGAGGAGCATGTGGAGTGACATGGAGAGACAGGTTGACGAATGAAGAAGTGAAGGAACGTTGTGGGGTAGATGTGGATGTGGTTGAAAAGATTAGGAGAAATACACTGAGGTGGTTTGGACATGTGGAGAGGATGGAGAATGAAAGACTGACTAAGAGGGTGTATGTAGGTGAGGTGGAGGGAGGGAGAGGGAGGGGTAGACCGAGGATGAGGTGGAGGGATGGAGTTGAGAGGTATATGAGGGAGGGGGGGGTGAGTTGGGGGGAGGGGAGTCAAATGGTGGGTGACAGAGTGACTTGGAGGCGTTTTGTCTGCGGCCACCCTTTGCGGGATTAGGGCGTCGGGCTATAGATAGATAGATAGATAGTCTATAAAGATAAGATTTCCTGACACTTAGTCGAATGAATAAGGCACGTATTAGTCAAAATAAAAGTCAGCAAGTGATAAAGTGAATAATTAGTATATAAGTGTGTGAGTGAATTAGTATATAAGTGTGTGAGTATTATGTATGACGTAACATTCCTTGCGAGGGTATTTTCAGGCGATATTCTCACGCTCACTTGAATAAATAATGGCAGTAAGTATCTACAGTGCATTGGAGGGGTGTAAACGTGTGTAATGTAAGTGAGAAAATATAATTGGAGTGAATAAATAAAGTAGATGATGAAACACGAGTGTTTGAGATCGTGGTTGCTACGTGAATAGGCGCTAGCATATCGCTAAATGCCCTCGTAATGAATGAAAATAATTGAAAACCTTCACAGTGGTGGGGGAAAGGTTCTATGTAAATGGGAAAATAATTGGAAGGTGATAAAACAATTTGGTATGTTGAAATACGAGTCATAGCGAGTGTTAAACACTAAGCTGATGTGCGCTAAACTTATGCTGCATGTCATCATAATGAATGAAAACATCTGAAATCACTTACAAACAGTTGTAATTGGTAAATTGTCATTGAAACAGAAGTATACAAGTAGAAAAAATGATCGGTAGACTCATAACAGAAAATTAGCAGATAGCATGATACGACTCGGACCTAACTCGCTATGCTCGCGCGATGGTACAATGCTTATTTTACCTATATATGTGTCTGAAATCCATTATATTGTTACTGTTATTGTTTATTAGTACAAATTCAATAAATGTAGAGGTGTTGTGTGTTGTTTGTCCCATTATTCCTTACCATAGAAAACGTTAATGCATATCCAGCCCATTACAGAATACGATACCTGCGGGGGGAAACCGCACCTGTATAGACCACTTATAGACCACAGAGACCACTTTCTTCAAGATTTTCCATAGTTTCTCGACCTAAGCGGAAGTTTCGTAAGAAATTTTTTTTTTCCAAAAAGGCTCGGGACTGGGGGATGTCATAGGTGCAGAAAGGCTCGGGACGTGACGGGTTAATGCTTTCACTGAGTGATTTATTGTGAGCCTATATCACTCACTTTCTTTCTGTTGACTGTTGAAGTTAGGCCACGCCCTACTTTCAGCGAACACGGCCATCTCTCGCCCCTTTCATAGTTTGAAGTCAGTCAGCTTTGAGTTGCCTCGAGGGTAGGACTGTTTGTGCCCAGCTTAGAGCAGCACCTCCGTTGCACAGCAAGTTCCTGAATCTCCACCTAGACGGTGAATTGGCGAAGTGGGCTTAGTGAATTGCAGCATTTGATGTTCATCATGGGCGCCCAGTCTTTTTGTTCGGCTCCCCTCCGCTGATCAGTATTTCTGTTTGTTTTTCTAGACTTAACCCGCTGCGTCCCGGAGACGTGAATTCACGTCCTCACATGATGTGCACCCATATCCCGGAGACGTGAATTAACGCGGCAACATTGCAAGGTCCCTAATTTGCACAATTTTCAATTTTCGCGAGTGATTTCGCAAGTGATTTTTGGCACGTATATACGGGACACCTTCCTCTATTCCTCTACAAGATGCCAAGCAGGGACAATGCCTTACACCTCATAACTTCCCCCCCCCCTGCATGCCATTGACTCAGCAATTCACCTGTTACCAGTGACCTGGCCAATAAAGACATTCAGGGCCAGAGTGATTCCCCAATCGATGACAATGTGGAGGACAAAGTTTACATAGCATTAGAGGAAGAAACAGCCAGAAATGATGATCAGGTAATGTGGGAAAAAAAAGGTCATGAATGGTGATGAGTTACTGACTGAAACAATGCTTATAATGCCTATATTACCGTTTGAAAACCAATATACTCTTGTACTACATATAAATTCACACCAAGTAAATAAATAAATACTGTTTATGAGTGGATAAAATAGTTACCCTCCCATAGAACTCGTTTTCTTTAGGGCCAGCCTATTAGAAAACCCAGTCAGGTAAGGAGGTACTCGTACCTGTATCGAGTATTTTAAACCTCAGGTGAGCGATTTCTCATGAATTTTCGATGTTTCTCACCAAAAGCGGATGTTTGAGCCAAAAAAACAAAAGGTCCAAAAATGTCGGGACTGGGGCTTACCACTGCCCAAAAAACGTCGAGATGGGGTGGGTTAAGTGTGTTTAGCTTCTGAATAGGCGAGTGAGTGTATTCTCCTTGTTATCTTGAATTCATTCTTGAGATTCATATAATGTAAATTTATTTCATTGTAATCAATAAATTTAC
The DNA here is from genome assembly GCF_032717465.1 of Coenobita brevimanus. Lineage (NCBI taxonomy): Eukaryota > Metazoa > Arthropoda > Malacostraca > Decapoda > Coenobitidae > Coenobita > Coenobita brevimanus. Next base: position 26,148,866 of record NC_137055.1, read on the forward strand.
AGTTCTTTTCTTTGACCTTAATGTAATTAGACACGTGTTTTACTTCTCCAAATTAAGCTGAATTTAGTTCCTGCTCCTAGTTTGCACAAACTCTTTACATTATTCATAACTGGTACTTAGGCCAGTTCTTTTGTATCATGCTTAAATCCGTTGTGCCAGTCAGGACTTAAGCACCGGCAAGAACCTGTTTAGTACAGTATTATTAGCATTAGTTATTTATTGTCAGGGGTGGAGTCACTTTTTCAAGAGGCTAACAGCACTAACAAACAGCATGCGTGAGTAACTAGTCTTTGTTGTGTACTGTTGAGAAAGTTTATAAATTCTTGTCTTTAGAGGATCGGCGAAGTGAGCCAGCATAAAGTAAAACTTACTACATGATTTTCACAAGTTAATTCCTTGTCTCTGTTTTCAAGTAACATTCAGCATTATTAATTCATAAATTCACATCCCTCCATGAAAATGACCTCCCCGTGTTGGGCTTCATGGAGGGTGGAGGGATGGGGGAATGAAGTTCTTTTCTGTCTGAAATATGGCCAAGAGTTCTCAAAACACTGTTGATGACACTGCCTCTGCCCCAAGACATTCTTCAGACTCTTCTCTTATTGCCACCCTGGAGACTTTCCAGGCCCCTGAGGACTTTCTTCTTCCCCAGAACTCAACTGGGACCAGGAGGAACTCCCGTTGGGTTGGGTTGGCTCTGGAGTACTCCCCAGAAAACATGGTACCACAGTCATATACAAAATATCTAGTGCTGAAATCCTGTGTGGGTGATCAGTGACAGAGATTGATATTTCTGAGTTATACCGTGCAATTTTGTCAGCCTTTAACCCCTTAACCGCGGGTATTGTTTTGGTCTGACTGTCCTCTCCCGCGGAGGTTTCAGCCAAATGTAAACAAACCTTTAAACCTTAATAACTCTGCACAGAATAAAGCTAGAGAAAAAAATAAGGTACCATTAGAAAGTAATAACCTTCAGCTTTCCATCGATGTACAGTAGGTTTCATGACTTTGTTGACTTTCACAGGCAGAGCCGTTAGAAATGAGGGGTGTAAAATCACTATTTTACGCCCCACACACCAGTACCAAATGCCAACCATTCCCTGATAATAGTAATATAAACATATATGAACACTGCCCATACGATAAACACCCACTCTGTGTTCACTGAGGTAGGTAAAAGGCACTTCACTGCGGCTGCGCCCGCACTTCACTGCGGCTGCGCCCGCACTTCACTGCGGCTGTGCCTCACTTCACTGCAGCGTCACCCGCTCACTGACGTTTTGGGCAATCTTTTCATTATTTCTAACTTCTAATATTATTTTACATATAATCTGGGCAATATACATTATATTTACATAGAACTTATTACTATATTGCGTCACTGTCGCATCACAGAATTACACAAGTGCCGCAGATTCTCTTATTACAATATCACTTATTATACTGGCCAATATTTACATTTTTTCTAGGCAAAATATCCCTTATTACTACATTATCCATTATACAATTATTGGTAAAGCACGTCACTGTCGCATCACTGTATATCACTGTCACTTTCAGTATTTACTCAGAGAGTGGTACTTGGCAAAGCACGGAGTCACACAGAGAGCGACTTGGCATTCCAGGCACTGGTGTGTGCTCATTTTTCTCGTCCGAGGCCTCCGTGTGGTGTTATGACATACTCTGCAGTGCCCCTGTGACAACCTGCCACCTGCGGTAAGAGGCAATTTCACAAGCTGGTGCCAGCTCATGTAATTGCGGCACTCAAGACGGTCAGGTTGTGTGTCAGAGTGTCGCCTCGGGATCAATGCCGTCACTAGACCAAATCGTGCAAGCAGCTGCTGCACGACAGTCTTGGAGAACTGTCTCAGGGATGGTTGCCTTATGCCCCCGACTTGTGTCTTGTAGAGGATGAAGGCGTTGAGCATGCACATATCGAGCATGTGCAGGCAAGCCTTCCTGTACCATCGGGTGTTTCTCCTGAGACAGTCTATTTCGCCAATCATCATATCAGACTTATCAACAAGTCTCATGTTGACATTGTAATCAATGACGGCATCAGGCTTCATGATTGGCTCTCCCGTCCTGTAGCTGACCTTCCCAGTTCTCTGCAATTCCCCCTTGTGGATGGTGCTGATCATATTCACGACCTTCTTGTCATGCCACCTGATCGCCAGAAGCTTGTCTGACTTCTTCAGGTGCACATCTCCCTTGGAGGAGGAGGATGCTTCTGGGAAACTTGGCCACTCTTTCCTATAGCTCCGTACAGTGCCAACAGTGTCAATGCCGTGTTCAGCCAGGTATTTGGAGAGTTTCGGTGCTGTGTAATAATTGTTTGTGTACAGCACATGATTCCCACCAAAATACCTCTCCATCAGCACTTTTACAACGGAGCCAGAGAAGCCAAGGGGGTCTTTCCTGTTCACGTCCATTGTGCTTGCAGAGTAGATGACGAAATCAAGGATATACCCCATCTCACAGTCACACAGCACAAAGAACTTTATCCCAAAGCGGTGGCGTTTGCTGGGGATGTACTGCATGAATTTGAGACGTCCTCTGAACAATACCAGGGATTCGTCTATGACGACTTTCTGCATAGGACGGAGAAATCGCATAAATCGATTCCTAATCCTGTTGAGAAAATCCCTCACTTTCCACAAAGGGTCAGTTTGGGACGGGTTTCCAATGTCAGCAAAGTGCAGGTATCCTAGCAGCTGTCGGAACCGATCCCTTGACATATACTTCCCGAATATTGGGATAGAAGTAATGTCATCCACGAGCCAGTACTTCTCCAACTCATGTCTCTTTATATGGGGCATCAAAAACATCAGTGCAAAGAACACATACAGCTCTCTGATCCCGACAGGCAACCACGACACTTGCTTTGGTGAGCCAATAGGTCCCAGCCCTTCTGCTGCACACTGAGCTGCATACCTATTGGTCTTATCGCTGACATGCTACACGATTTTGTCATCCATGAAGGCCAGGAAGTAGTCGACAAAATCATCTCCTGCGTTGCATGGAAAGGCAAGCTGTATTCCAGCATTTGTCATATCAAACAGCGGATTGTGTGGCTGAAAATCTGCACTGTCAGACCAAACAAATGCATCAACTTTCCCTGTGCATGGTTCAGTGGAAGTGGCAGGTCGCATTGCACTCGTTTCCCCGTGAGAAGGAGCTGAGGTGGAGGCAATGGGTGAGGCAATGGGTGAGGCAGGAGGTGAGGCAGGAGGCGAGCGGGAGGGGGGTGAGGCAGAAGGCAAGTGGGAGGGGGGTGAGTGCGGGGGCGGTGAGTGGGGGGGTGGCGAGGGTGAGGGAGCTGAGCGGGGGGCAGGCGGGGGGGTCACTGACCTGGTGCATGGTGAAACTTGACCCTTTCTTCCCCACTTATCACCTCGCTTATCGCCCAGCTTTGCCCTCCAACTGCCACGCATCCCCTTTGTTCTAGGCCGGCCTGCCCTGCCTGCACGGCCTGCATGGCCTGCCTTCCCTCGCTTTGCAGGCTCTTGGAATTCATATTCCTCAGATGATGTAGACTGAGGAGAGGGCACGGCAGAAGATGAAGATGATGTGAGGGCAATAGGGCTAGGGGAACGGGAAAGTGATGGGAAATGCTTACTAGGGCCTGGTGTAGGAGACGTAAGTCTGAGCTTCACTCCCTTCCCACGTGCAATACCAATTTTCCCCATAGGCACCTTCCCTTTCCCAGAGTAAGTTGGGGGTGGTGGGGGGGAAACTACACGATCACTTTCATCACTGTCACTGTCAATGGTAAAGGGTTCACCACCAATCACTGCAAAATTGTCACTACTTGCTGTAAGTGTATCACTCTCACTGCCACAATCCAGAGTAGTACTTACAGTTTTGTCCAGCTCTGTTGTAATTTCTGGAGTGCTCAACCCCTTCTGCCTCGCCGTCGGCAGTTCCTTCACCGGTGTAGAGGTCGAAAGCACACTAGCACTGATCACTTGCGAGGAGGAAGCGAGCAACGATGAGTCGGGGACAGAGCGCCATTCTCACGCACAGAGCTGGACAGATACTGACTGATGCGGGTCAGGGCAGGGGTGGGGGGGGCCCCCTCGGGGTTGGAGGAGGGAGGTGTGGGATGGCTGGCGTGAAAGAATTCGACAGCTACTCTTGTGTGAGACAATTTGCACACAGGAAAAACGCGTGGTGTTCAAAATATTCACGATCATTCCAGAATGACACCCGCGGTTTGGTCCAGTTTTGTCAATGTCATTCTGGAATGACACCTGTGGTTAAAGGGTTAAGAAAGAACCTAAATCAGGGGGATGAAAGCATCCTTACTGAGGTCTCCTAACTGGCACAGAGTTCCCGCATGATGTCTTTAACCTCAGTTTCTGGTGCAGAGGTTTCATGTGTTCCACATATTTTAACTGATATAAGGGAGTATTATTTCATCGTGACCTCCTCTGACTCTCGGAGAGCAATTGTTGGAGCTGCGATCTGCTGATATGGTGAATGTAGAGTGCCTGCAGAAGAAGGTAGATGGTGTCTTGACCCCGACTCCGACCTTGTTCCTGACATTTGACAGGTTGACCTTGCTTGCCTCTGTGAAGTTGGCTTAGCTATCACTTCCTGTGAAACCATATGTGCCAACCCCAAAGCACTGCTTCCACTGCCAGGGGTTTGGACATGTCAGCTGCTTTTGCTGCCATGCACAGGCTGGCCTTCCTGGTGTCTGTGTCTCCTGTGGTGGACCAAGTCATACCAGTGACTGTCCAGGACCATCATAACTGCTATCACTGTGGGGTCCTCATGCTGTAACTTCTAATAATTGTCCTAGATACTGCCTGGAAAAGGAGATTTGTGAGAGGGTTTCATTTCCTGAAACAAAGAGGAGAGTCCAGACATGCTACTTCCAACCTGGGATTACAGTACCTATGCTTCTGCCCTTTCTGGAGGACCTATGCGTCGTTCTGTGTCAAAGAAGTCGCCCTGACCGATTATTATGCCCACTTCCCCATCTTGTGATTTGCTGGATGCTGTCCAGGAATTAGTACTGAGGGTCAAATGATGTTCACTCACACTCTACTCCAACTGTTTCTGTCCCTCCAGCTGTTTCTCTCCCTATTTCGATAACTGAGAGCTTGCTCCCTTCCGTGGTGGTGGCTGACATCCATATTGATGTTACTTGTTCTGAATCAACCAAACCCTCTGACGTCCCTCCTGTGTGCAAATGTCGCTATGGCTCAGGATTTTCAGGAGTCCGGGCAAGTGCATGCTTGGGATGATATTTCACAGATGGCCCAACCCCCATCAGATGATGCTGATGCCTGGGTTCTTGATGCATCTACTCAGCTACATGAAACTTGACCTCTCAAAATCCTCATACTGTGGGATGCACTACTAATTGTACTCCTTCTCGTGATGTCACTGGCTACTCTAGTCAGTCAAAGGTATCTTCCAGTCCCCTTGCCAAGTCATCTCTTGCTCCGCGACAGAAGAAAACCATTTTCCAGCCTTCTTCTTCTTCTTCCTCTGCTGTCTTCAAAAACAGGCATCTCGGATTCCCCGTCTAAGGGGTTAGCCATGGTTAGGAAATTGTTTAATAAACCTGACACTCAGCCAAGTACTCGGAAACCCATCAAGGTTCCCAGTGTCCAGAAACCTGGTACAGGGAGTGGCCAGATATAATGCCACTCCACAATGGGATTTATAATTCCATGAAATGTTGCAGTTTTTCATGCTAGTTGGGAGGAATTGCTCAGTCTTTTTGCCCACTTTTCCACATTATGTATATGCATCCAGGAGACCATGGTTGGGGATGCTGCACCTTCCTGTCCTGCTGGTTACCATGTATTTTATTCTGATCCTCATGTTGGCCAAGGACATTATGGCGGTACTGCTCTCCTAGTTCACTGTGATGTCCTATTCACTTGCCTGAGTCTTTCAGCTCCACTGCAGGCTGTAGCCATTCAGATTTTCCTTCATTGTCAATATACAGTGTGTAGTCATTACTTTCCTCCTGGTGTTTCTGTGGAGAGGGTACACCTTGCCCGACTTGTTCATTTCCTTCCATCCTCCTTTCTTTTCCTGGGTGATCTGAATGGCTGTCACCCACTGTGGGGCAACAGTATGACCAACCCTAGAGGTGCAAAACTGGCTTTTTTGGTAGAGGATGAGGAGCTAGGAGTGTTGAATTCGGATGAAATGACACTTTCATAGTCAGACTGGCTTTTTCACTGCCATTAATTTGTCTCTACGCTCAGCTACTTCTGTTTTAGATTTTAGGTGGAGTGTGTTGCCAGATCTGCATGGCAGTGATCACTTCCTGATTATTGTATCTTCTGCTGAATGCGAGCCACAATGTTGTCTCCCTTTCTGGCGCCTGGATAAAGCAAACTGGCAACTTTTCTGAGAGTTATGTTCCACTGGCCACACTGTAGATGGTTTTGTTAATGCTGATGAGGCAGTGGTTTATATAACTGATGTAATGTACTCAGCAGCATTTTTATCTATTCCCAAGACCTCTGGTCAATTTCCTAAATGTCCAGTTCCTTACTGGACTCCTGAATGCGACTCTGCAGTGAGGGCCAAACGAGTCGCCTTCTCTCGGTTTCACTACCATCATGGGGACACTGAATATTTGGTGGCTTTTCAGAGGGTGTGTGCTCAAGGAGGCCAGATGGTCTTCATGGCGGGAGTACGTTTCCTCCATTCACTCAAGGACTCCTCTTACCCAAGTGTAGAACTGGGTCAGAAAGATTTCTGGCAAATTTTCTGTTCCTTCCCCTCCTGTTTTATCTGATGCTGATGGGACTGTAACTGACCCCTTTGCTTTGCTGAAGCATTTGTCCAGCATTTTGCTGGTGCGTCAAAAAAGGACACAGATTCGCCTTCAGCATGCCAACGTCAGTGCTTGAAAGCCTGTAGCCTCAGCTTCACATTTTCTGGAAGAGAGTCTTACAATGTGCCCTTTTCTGTTTCTGAGCTTCGTGCAGCTTTGTCACTGTGTCATGATTCGTCCCCTGGCTGTGATGATATTCCATACGCCTTTTTACGTCATATGTCTGATGAATCTTTTTCCTTTTAACTGGCGCTGTACAACAGAATTTGGTGTAATGGCGAGTTTCCATCTTCTTGGGGTGTTGCTATAGTTTTCCCCATCCCTAAGCCTGGAAAGGATCATCTGCAGGCTACAAATTATCATCCCATCTCTCTGACCTCTTGTGTTTGCAAGGTGTTGGAGAAGATGGCAAATGGCCAGCTCATATGGTATTTGGAGAGGGGCAATTACTTATCACCAGTCAAGTATGGCTTTCGTAAAATGCGATCTACCATTGATGCCCTACTGTCTTTGGAATCTTCTACCTGTGAGGCTTTCTCCACTAACCAACACCAAGTTACTGTCTTCTTCGATCTGATGAAAGCACACGACACTGCCTGGCATCATGGCATTTTACTTTCATTTCATGAGTTTGGTCTTAGCGGGTATATGCCTATTTTTATTCAGCAATTTTTATCTAATCGTTTTTTAAGGGTTCGATTGGGTGGAGTGCTTTTTAATGCTCGTGTGCTTGAAAATGGATTACCACAGGGGAGTATCTTTAGTGTTACTTTCTTTGCTGTGGCCATCAACAGTATAATAGGTGTACTTCCCAATGGTGTGCGAGGCTCATTATACGATGACCTCTCAGTTTCCTTCACTGTATCTAGGAGGTCTCTGATAGAGAGGAAGTTGTAGCTGGCTCTAAATTGAATTTCTGAGTGGGCTGAGTCTCGTGGCTTCTGTTTTTCTTTACAAAAGACAGTGGTTATGCATTTTTGTCATCTTTGGGGGGTTCACTCAGACCCTGACTTGTATCTTTATGGTCGAAGGATATCCTGTGTGGAAGAGACTCGGTTATGAGGTCTTCTGTTTGATAGACGACTATCCTGGGTTCCTCATATTCGTTTTGTGAAGGCAACTTTTATTATGGCCTTGTGTCTTCTGAGGATTTGAGGACATAATTCTTGGGGTGCTGATTGTCAGACCTTCCTCCTCTTGCATAGATCTCTTATCCTGTCAGGACTTAAATATGGGCATGAGGTCTACTCCCGTGCAACCGAGCCTGTCTCCGGATATTGGATTCTGTGCATCATGCTGGTGTACGATTGGCAACTGGGGCATTCAGGTTATCCCCAATTTCTAGTTTGTTGGTGGATGCTGATGCCCTCCCTTTGGCTTTGCGTCACCAGTCATTGATGATGAGATGTTGACATCATCTTCACCGCCTTCAGGACTCTGTTTCTTGCGCCATTTTTCCCCAAGATTCCCAGTTATCTGTTTATGAATCCCATCCGAGTTTCCTGAAGCCCTTTGGTTGCAGAGTCTGATCTGTTATGTTAGCCCTCTCTGTTCCGAGACTGGCAGTCTGTTCACATTAGGTCCCGAGGCTGAGTTTCTGGCTACTACCTCGTGTAACATTCTGTAGGTCCATTGTTGGCAAAAACGTCTTATTTCCCTCTCAGGTGTCCCTCTCTCTCTCTTTTTAGAGCATGCCTCCAGTCATGAGGGTTCTATCCCTATCTAAACTGATGGATCTAAGACTGATACTGCAGCAGGCTTTGGTGTTGTCTTCATTTCCTTCAGTAGGGAGGGGTAGCCTTCCTAGTGTTGCTCCAGTGTATACGGCGGAACTGCCTTCAATTTTATTTACTCTCCAAATTACTTTTACACTCCCCCAGTGTGCTTTTGTGGTTTTTACTGACTCCCATATTGCTCTCTCTGCACTGGAGTCTTCTAATGCATCCCACCCACTGGTTTTATCAATTTTTTTAATGGCATGTTCTTCTTGTTCCTCATGGCCAGTGTGTAGATTTCTGTTGGGTTCCCACACAAGTTGGTGTGATGGGCAGTGAGAAGGCAGATCCTCTAGCTAAAGCTGCGTCATCTCGACGGCAACCTATTGACAACCTGGTTCTCGCTTCTGATGTAACATCTTACTTGCAATACGTGATTCATATGTGTTGGCAGAAACAGTGGGATGGTGTTGCTCATATTAAGCTAAAAGAAATTTTTCAGAAAGTGACTGTGCCGAGGGTTCTCCCCTCCATGCCTCGATTCGAGGTGGCTCTTACCAAGCTTCCAATTGGACACTCACAGCTAACGCATGGGTTCTTGAGTGGTGGGACTCAGCCATACTGTGATGATTGCCTTGTTCCCCTTATTGCCTGTCACTTGCTGGTTGAGTGTCCAAGTCTGGGGGACCTGCGTCAGAGATTCCTCCATAGGCATAAAGGGGCAGATGCCAACTGTCTATCTTTGATGCTTGGTGGAGCCTCTACGATTTTACTGATGTTTTTAGTTTTCTTCAGGGGGCCGGCCTTCTTCAACATTTATAAGTAAGTGGTGTTTTGTAAACCGTTCTTCTATTTTTGTGTTTTATTTCTAGTAATGAATACTAACTTTATTTTGAAAATGCAGATTTTAATTTGTGACGTCCATTACCTTGTTGTCCGGCGGCATATGACCCTGGCAGTTGCACAGCCAGATTCTAATTATATTCAGTCAATCAATCAATCAATTTTTTGCAGGCTGAAAGTATTCTGTCTCTCCTTAGTCTCTTCTACAGTTAGTATTAGAGCATTCTTCTAGTCATGGAGGTTCTGTGCCTGTGTATACTGATGGCTCTTAATCTACCTCTGGTGTTAGCTTTAGAGTGGTGTTTCCCAATTTTAGCCATGGAGATAGTCTTCCTTTGGCTGCCTCAGTTTTTACTGCAAAGTTGTTCGCTATCGTTTTAGCTCTGAAGTTGATGTTTGTTCACAGTAGCTATTATTTTAATATTTTTAGCAACTCTCAAGTGTTGCTTTTGGCCCTGGACTCTTTTAACTCTTCCCATCCTATAGTTTTAGCTATTTTGGAATGGCTGTTCCTCATTCGTCGTCGGTGGAAGAGAGTGGGTTTTTGCTGGGTTCCCGCACATGTTGGTGTCATAGGTAATGAAAGGGTAGATGCACTAGCTAAGGCTGTGGCTTTACGACCTTTTCGACCCGTGCGTGCTCCTTGTCCTCTACCTGCTACTGATTTGTGCCTCCACTCTTGTCTGCTGTTTGTGCTTACTGGCAGTTGTGGCGGGATAGCATTCCTGTCAACGAGCTAAAGAAGTCAACAAGCTCGTTTCTCAGAGAGTATGCCCTACAATGCCTCATAAGTTAGAGGCTGTTCTGGCTCGCACTCGCATTCGACATACCAGGCCCTGGATTCACTAACGGCCGCTGGGTGACAGCACCACACAACGTCGTACGGGAGTTAGTGATCACCCCTCAAGGGCGATTCACAAACGCTGTATTTGGCACCCTTCCAAGTCTCTTCCGTAGCGAGCAGGGATTTTCAGGGGAAAATTTACTTGACCAATCAGCAAGCACCGATCTATGATGTGACTGAATTTAAACAGACCACACCCTCTCCCTTTCTCCTCCCTTCCCCCTCCTTCTCTCCATCCCTCTCCCCACAAAACAAGTACATACTGTACTATGCGCTTATGCATTTACGCACATAATCATGTACGTACTTAAGGACAAAAGTATCCCAAGGCGGACTAAGGTATTTACGTATATACGAATAAGAGTATTCATGTACATACGTACTTACGAGAATACTTACATAAGTACGTACTTATGTACGAATGTCAACTAATGTAAGCACGCACTTACGTACTTACGTGAATACTTAGGGAAGTAAGTACGTGAATACTTACGTACGTGAATACTTACGCAAGTACGTACGTATGTATATACTTCCGTAAGCACGTACCTACGTGCGTACGTGAGTATGTACATGAATGCGTTAGTATGTACATAGGTGCGTACGTAATTACGTGCATAGGTGTGTACATAAGTACGTATACATGTACGTACGTAAGTACGTACATGGGTGCATTCGTAGGCATGTACATACGTTCATACATAAACACATGTGTACGTATATTACGTACATACACGCGTACGTACTTATGTACGTGAATTCTTACACATGGATGTACATATGTACGTACTTCCATAAGCACGTACATACGGGGATAAGTAAGTATGTACATAGGTAAGTACATGAATGCTTTAGTTCGTACATAGGTCTATCTATCTATCTATTGCCAGACGCCTCAATCCCGTTTGGGGTGGCCACAAACAAATCGCCTCCAAGTCGCTCTGTCCCCCGCCATTTCACTGCCCTGCTCCCAACTCACACCCCCCTCTCTCATATACCTCTCCACCCCATCCCTCCATCTCATCCTCGGCCTCCCCCTCCCTCTTCCCCCCTCCACCTCACTCACATACACTCTCTTCGTCAGTCTTTCACCCTCCATCCTCTCCACATGGCCAAACCACCTCAGTGTGTTCCTCATAACGCTTCCTATCACATCCACATCAACACCACAACGGTCCTTTATATCCGCATTCGTGAGCCTGTCTCTCCATGTGACTCCACAGGCTCCTCTTAAATAACTCATTTCCACTGCTCTCACTCTTGACTTGGGTCCTTCCAACAACGTCCAAGCTTCACTTCCGTACGTTAGAGTTGGTATCACAATACTGTCATGTAGTAACTTTTTCACTTCCATGCTCACTTCCCTGTTTCTTTCCACTGCTTTCCAAACCTCCATCCTTACTCATCACACTACCCAAGTACTTAAACGTACTCACATTTTCCAATTCCTCACCATCCAACCTCACTATACATTCACTGACTTCACCTCTCTCAAAGACCATCACTTTACTCTTCCCTACATTCACCTTTAGATTCCGTTTCTTACACATTCTCTCAAACTCATCCACCAAGCCTTGCAGGTCCCCTTCGTCTTCACTCAACAACACAGTATCATCTGCAAACAACAGTACAGGGAGTTTCCAAACACTATCCTCTCTCACCAGGGCCACTCCAACATCCACTACCCTACCTTGTACCTCTTTTATTACCCCATCCATGTACAGATTGAACAACCATGGAGACATGACACATCCCTGTTTCAAACCAACTTTCAAAGATAAAAATTCACTTAGTTCACCATCCACACGCACTGCAGCCTTCGCACCATCGTACATACTCTTCACAGCATTCAACAACTTCCCATCTACTCCATATATTCTTAACACTTTCCACAATCCTTCTCTGTCCACCCTGTCATATGCTTTCTCCAAATCCATGAAAGCCGCATACAACTTCTTTCCCTTCTCTAGAAACTTTTCCACTAAAGATCTAAGAATGAATATCTGATCTACACAACCTCTTCCCTTCCTAAAGCCTCCCTGTTCTTCTCCAACTAATTTCTCTGTTCTTTCTCTAACTCTGTCAATAAGTATCCTACCATACACTTTTCCTATTATACTAAGAAGACAAATGCCCCTATGATTACCACACACTTCTTTTTCCCCTTTTCCTTTGTACAAGGGAATAATTATACCTGACTTCCAATCCTCCGGGACTCTACCTTCCTCCCAGGCCAATCTGCACATCTTCCACATCCATTCTACTACTATCTCTCCCCCATGCTTCAGCATTTCACCACACACTCCATCAATTCCTGGGGCTTTCCCCGATTTAACTTTCTTCATTGCTTCCACAACTTCTATCCTACTGATTTCTTCCTGTCTTCTCACCTCCCTCCTTCTCCCAGCCATTCCCCAGCCACTTATACTTGCATTACTTCCATCCTCTACGTTCAATAATTCCTTAAAGTGTTCTCTCCATCTGCTCACTTTTTCTCCCTTCTCCACTAGTAATCTACCATTTTTATCTTTCACTCCCCTGCTAACTTCACTTCCACCCTGTCTTACTCTTTTCACCTCATTCCAGAACATTTTCTTACAGTTCCTCCACTTTACACTCAAATTCCTTCCAAACTCCTCATCCACTCTCTTCTTACTCTCTCTTACTAATCTTTTCACCTCTCTCTTTCTTTCTACATATAACTCTCTCTTCCGCCTCTCAACTTCTTCCACGCCCCTATTTCTCATCCATTCATTGTATGCTTTCTTCTTTTGTGCCACAGCCTGTTTCACCTCTTCAGTCCACCACGCTGTTCCTTGCACCTCCCTCCGTCTTCTCTTCCTTCCACACACCACATCACATGCTGCACATATTTCTTCTGTAAATATCCTACACACACCTTCCACGACTCCCATCTGCTCCAATTCATGATTGCCCAATCGTTCTTCCACTTCTCTCTTATACTCTGCCTTTTTCTCATCCTCTTGTAACCTTTCCACTCTCCTTGCAACTACTCCTTCCTCTCGTCTTTCCCTTCTTCTATTCCTCCATCTTACTTGAATTTTAATTCTGGCCACCACCAAGTAGTGGTCAGAAAGTCCACTCCCCCAGCCTCTATAAACTCTTGCATCCATTACACATCTTCGCATCCTTTCATCCACACACACATAATCAATCATTGCCTTCCTTTCATTCAGTTCACCACCCACCCTTCTCATCACTCGCCATATATACCTGTGGAACATTTTATGCCTGAAGAGGGTATTGGCTATCACCAACCCCCTCCCAGCACAAATGTCCACTAACGCACTCCCATTCTCATCTATCTCAGCAGGCACACCCCACTCACCAACTATTCCATCCACCCTCACATTCCCAACTTTACCATTCATATCACCAATCAAAAACACTCTCTCATTCCTTCCAAACTTTTCCATGCACACTTCCACATTTGTCCAAAACTCTTCTCTCACTTTTCTAGCACGATCTTGTGTTGGCGCATACACACACACAATCGCCCACATTTGTATTCCAACTTTCAACTTTACCCACACAATCCTTGACCCAACTGATCCATACTGTCTTATGCTCCTCTTCCATCTTTTACTCACAACTATACATACTCCTTCCTTTGACCTTTCATTCTCACCTACTCCTGCACATATACCCCATCGATACTCCCATTCTCTCACACTTTCTCCTCTCCATTTGGTTTCAGTTATTCCACATACATCCACTTTCGCACCCTCAAGCACCTGGACAATCTCTCTCTCTTTCACCTCATCATTCGCTCCTCTTACATTCCATGTACTCATTACCAAGTCCTCTGTCCGGTCCTGGGTCGTCATCGTTTGGTCAGTCCTCGTCCGAGGCTTGTTGTTTGTTTTTTAGTTAGTTGTTTTCCGGGGAGGGGCACTAACCCTCCGCCAACTCTTTTAGTCGCCTTTTACGACAAGCAGGGATACTGGGGGCGTATTCTTGAAAAACCCCCCTACCCCCAGGGGTACATAGGTGCGTATGTAAATACATCCATGGGCGTGTACGTAGGTACATTTACGGGTGCATAGGTAGGCACGTACATATATTCACACATAAATACATGCATACATAATTATGTACATGGATGTGTATGTAAGTACATACGTAGATCCAGACGTATGTACACAGGCGTGTATGTAAGTACGGTACCTAAATAGGTACGTGTACATTCCTTTTATGGCGCACATCTCACAATTGTTTTGGTCGGGGGTCATGTAATCGATACAATGTGCCTCTAATGCCGAATCACGATCTTGTAAGGGTGGTCTGGAGGACCCTTAGCGAAAGGGAGATGCTATGACAAAAAATGGCGGCTGACACAGTTTGTGCATGCCGGTGTAACTCTAAAAGAGAGCGGTGTGACCAGTAAGGGAGGCGCCAAGAGCATGCGACAGTTTGTGAATCCGGGCCCAGGCTCACACATGAGAAACTCATGTGTGGAGGCGTGCAGCCATTCTGTGATGACTGTTTGGTTTCCCTTACTGTCAGACACTTGCTGGCTGAGTGTCCCAGTTTGGGCAACTTATGCTGGAGGCTGCTGTTGAGGCATCAAGGGGAGGGTGGTGTTTACTGTCTCTCTGTGATGCTTGGGGAAGAGCCTGGTACCCCTGGAGATGATGTATTTTTATTTCTGATGGAGGCTGGCTTCCTTCACCTTTAATGATTACATTGTTTTTACTTTAATGTCTAGTTTTTTATATGGAGTTTTGCTTTTTAATGTTTTTATATTTCTACTGCCTATATTTTTGTTTATATGGCACCATATGACCTTGTTGTTGCAGTGCCATGTGTTCTATCAATCAATCAATCAATCAGTCCCTATTCTCTATAGCATTGGACAGTATTGTGCTGCTTCCCAAATGCTCGTGGCTGAACGTCACATACAGCTCACCCTGAAGTCTCCCATTGGGTCACTATACATGGTTTCCGTTTCTTGCCAACAAAAATGGTGGATTTGCATTTCGGCCGCTTGAGAGGTGTTCAACCGGACCCTGACCTCCAATTGTATGGCCATAGGGTGTGATGTGTGAACAAGACAAGATTTCTTGGACTTATACTTGACAGGAGGCTGATGTGGATTCCTCATCCATTCATTATGACTTTCATGCCTCCGAGCATTCTCTCTCCTACGAACTCTGTCTCACTTATCTTGGGACACTGATTTAACTATCCTGCTCTGCCTTTACCGTGCCTTAGTAAGGAGCAAATTGAATATGGGTGTACGGTACACTCTTCTGCTACTGAGGCACGGCTACAACCATTTGATTCGATCCATCTTGATGGGGTCCATCTGTCAACAGGGGCTTCCCAGTCATCCCCAATCCCTAGTCTAGTGGTTAATGTGAATAAGTCACCACTGGATCTCTGCCAACAGTCCTTCATGGTGCAGTGTTGGCACTGCCTTCGTTGTCTTCCTGCCTCATTGTGTTGTAAGGCTGTCTCTGTGGTCACTCTTTTCCATTCTTATAACACCTACCCTCGCTATCCACACCCGTTTGGGTACAGATTGAGGGTTCCCGTGGGGGAGTTGGGTATTGAGTCCTCCTCTGTCTGCCCATTGCATGTTCCCCAAGTGGTGACCTGTCTTCTCCCACAGGTATGACCTTGTGTTTACTTCCCTGAGAGGAAGATCTCTCTTACTCACAGGTGGCTCTTGTCATATTTTTTAGAACATTCCTCTGCTCACAGCGACTCGATCCCTGTATATACTTATGAATCCAAATCCCATGCAGGGACTGGCTTTAGTGTCATTTTTAATGATTTTAGCCATGATGGGTGTCTCCATCCTTCCAACTCTGTTTTAACTGCTGAACTTACTGCTATTTTAGTTGCGGTTGAATTGATTTTTAGTTTCCCTCCAGCTTCTTTTACCATTTTTGATGACTCAGCCAGTGCCCTGCAAAATTTGTCTCATGGCTTCCTAACATATCCCTTAGTCCCGCCTATCTTTGAGTGGCTCCTTTTATTATGAAGGCATGAGTGCTCTGTACAAATGTATTGGATCCCTGCTCACATGGGAGTTGTGGGCAATGAGCATGCTAACTCTTTGGCGAGAGCTGCTTCCTCTCATCCTTCTTCTCCTCATTACCGTGTCCTGTCCAAGGTGCTATGTGCAGCCTCTGTGGAGGCTGTCTGCTTCTGCTGGCAGAGGAGGTGGGATGTGGTAGGAGCAAAAAACTCCACAGCATTCGTTGGGACCTGGGTGAAGGGGAGTATGTGGGCCTGTCCCAGTGGTGGGAGACCACTCTGGCCTGCCTCCAGATTGGCCACACCAGGCTGGTTCATGTTTTTTTTTTTTTTTTTAATGTAGAGCGTGCCTCCTCCCTATTGTGATGACTGCCTGATTCCTTTGACCGTGTGGCATCTTCTGGACTGCCTCGGTCTTGGAGACCTTCTTTGGCGGTACCTTTCTCGGTGCAGAGCCAGTGACGGATCATACCTTCTCTCCTCAGTGCTCAGGGATGAAGCTTGTGCTATTTGGGGGGGGGGGATGTTTTCCTTTGTGCTGTGTTCCTGCTTTCTTCACAAGTTGTAGGGTTTTATCATAATTTAGTCTGTGTTTAGTGGTATTGTCCTTGTTTAACCTTTATCTTTCCATCATTTTTAGGTTTTGGTTGACTCTTTACTCTTGGTTTGTCTTATGCATCGCTTTTTTTTCTGCTTTTTATGGTTTTTATTTTTTTTGGCTTTCTTTTAATGTCTGTTCGGTGGCATGTGACCTCTGCTGTTGCGCAGCTATGCCACGTTTTCACTAATTAATTCATTCATTCCTAATAAGAGATCAACCCCAAGCAGATGTAACTCATCTCCTAGGTCAGGGGTTCCCAACCTTTATTTACCCATTACCCCATTTTCCACACCTCCCTTCACTCATTACCCCTCATTGCTTATGTTTCCACAATTGCATTTTAGCTGCTTAACATTTTGATGCCTAGATTTTAGTTTGAATGTAGGACTTAATTAAAGGTTAGGCTAAAACCAAGAGAGTTATTGCAAGGAGTAATTTATTTTTATTATTAACACTGATACCAAATAAACATGACTTTAAACATTCATCTCTGAATTTTAGTATAGGTCTGAAAGTCTATCATAACTGGTATGATTTTTATTTTATTTTATTTTTTTTTTTTGTTACCTCCCCCATTACCCTTCACAAAAGACCAAATAACCCCACTTGGGGTAATTTACCCCAGGTTGGGAACCCCTGTCCTAGGTCATCACTAACTTTGCCCTTAATGACCACTGTTCGGGTCAATCTTCACCAAAGGTATGGAAAAAAAAACCATTAGCACCCATCGACACAATAGAGTTGTTAGTTAGACATTTACGTTGGGTTTGGATTAAGTAGCAGAGACCAAGAAGCATCAGTATCTCGCAACACTTTCAACTTATGCCAGTCATCTCGATAGTGACCTCCGAATGAAAGAACGGGCGTAAAAACCTCTCTGAGACACAGGACATATCACAGGTTAAGATCAGCACCTTGAATCACACGAGCAACCTTACCCCTGTCACTGTGCCAGCAACTTCAGCTTTTGATTCGGGCAACGTATCAGTGGCTTTCATTCTCCTTTCATCCCTTTTTGTTTTTTTTTCCGACATTTGTCTGCTAAAAGTCTGATTTACCACAGTATGTATAAATTCTTTTGTTTACATTACTTTTACCTTGACGCTGGAAAGTGGTTTAGGCACGGGGAAGAGTCTGGGTACCGTAGGGGTCTTGTTTGTTTTCATTTTTGCTATATCTGTCGAGTACTTTTGCTATTCTTACTGCAGTTATTTACTTATATGGCATCCTATTATGAAACTGTAAAGTAAGGACATTCTCATCCGCCAGAGTAGCAGTCTCCGAGTTTATTGACCTTATTATCCTTCAGATGGTCTGCAACATGGGCCTCTGTCTTCCATAAGAAGTTTTCCATCAAGACTAACCCTTTAACCCCTTAAGACCGCAATTGTTTCAGGCAGGGTATCTCTCACAACCGCAATTCGAGGGTGTTTTGGCGACTTTCACCAAGGGTAAATTGACTGTGTTCTGGCTAAAGAGGAAGAATTTACACACCTGACAACGCAATCCGCACCCCCGTAGGCCTAATGGTTACTGCACAATCGCGCGTCAAAGTTCAAAAAATGTTTATGATAGTTACCCCTCGCAAACAATCGAACACATGAAAATTTTGATAACTACCTATTTTTCTTATTGAAACAGGTCATTTCAAATTGTTTTGTCACACCAACCATGAAAACAGGTGTATGTAGGTGTGGGGAGATTACTAGACTGTGGGGAGATAAAGTAGGCTGTGGAGAGTAGGCCTATAGGTACGGGGGTTGGAAATAACCAGCTTTTCGCATGAAAAGAAAGCACTTCAGTGTGTTCTGTAACATCTACCATGAAAACAGGTGTGTATGTAGGTGTGGGGAGATAACTAGTGTGGGGAGTAGACCTACAAGGCCTTGGTGGTACATGGGGAGAAAAATATTGTCAACAGCCAAATTCTCTTGTGGAAACCCTCCATTTCAATGGGATTTGTCATACCAGTCATAAAAACAGGTGTGTATGTAGGTGTGGGGAGATAAAACAGGTGTGGGGAGTAGCCCTACAAAGCCTCATAGTAAACCAAAACTAACACAGACGCAAATAAATGTTTATAATCATCAAGGACATCAAAATAAAGTTGAATAATGCTATAAATGCATGCATAAGAAAGAAAAAAAAATATGTTTCCAATTTCTCCTTTTACTCGTTACACATTTTTCACATCATTACAATTATCACATTATCATTACACTTCATCACACTTATTATTACAGTTTCGGCAACAACTAAATTCTCTTGTGGAAACTCTGCATTTCATTGGAATTTATCACACCAGCCATGAAACAGGTGTGTTTGTATGTGTGGGGAAATGAAACAGGTGCGGGAAGTAGCCCTACGAGGCCTCATAGTCTTTCGAAAACTAACACAGACGGACACTACTCATAAGTGCTAGAGCAGGTAGGGAGTATGAAAAAAAAAATAATAATAATAAGATGCATCGTACGTAGTACATCATACAGCATTCTCCATCTATGTACGTACAGAAACTGGTAGGTATGAAGTGAGAAATGAGCAGAGTGAGGTGTAAAAATTTGGGAAGAAGTAGAAATAATATGAAACAGGTACGTACATCAGGCCTGACACCCGGGGGCCTGTTGGGGGTTGGAAGGGTAGCGAGGGACAAGGAGGGAGAGATGGGGTGGGGACTAGGAGGGGAGGGACGAGGCTAGAAGGGAGGTAGGAGGGGCAAGAGAAGGTGGGAAGGGACGCAGGTTGTTGTGGGAAGAAAGATGCAGTTGCGTGGAGGGGTGGGAGAATGATGGGGGACAAGGAGGGCGTGAGGGCGTGGAGTAGAGGGTGGCATGGAGGCGGCTGAGAGGGGGGTGCCCCCCCACCGCCCGGGTTGGTCCGATCCCCCCTCACGCCACATCAGGGGCGAGTTCTCATTGGCCTGAAGTCATAATCGGGGTGGAGCAAGCGCTCTGCAGTTTATTACAGGCCGCATTCAATTGATGCGATTAGGCATTTTGCCATCAAACTCAAATTGCATCAATTGATGTGGTTAGGACTTAAGGGGTTAAGAGACTCAGAATCAGCAACTTCCTTACTCATAGCCAATAATTAGAAGTAGCGTGTCTCTTAAAAAACTCTGCATGGATCTGATTTGCCACTTATGGGATTTGCAAAACCGGTGTCTGTATGTCTCGGGCTGTAGTTGATAGCCATTAATATTGTTATGCTAGGTGTTTTAAGGGCTGGCTTCCCAGCCCGTAAACGCCTAGTGTGTAGCGGGGCTCTCTCTCTAGACCGGATCTTAGACAAATAGGAGAGAGATAGGACACAAAACTCAAGGCAACAACCTTACACATGTATTACTAAGTTGGACAGTGGGACAGGTAGATGTCACTGATACAGATACACTGGACAATTACAACTCTTATGTCTAGATATGGGTTATCAGTTTCGCGAAGGATACTGCCCGGATCAAAGTGAATAGCACTTAGGGCAGAGGTTTATGTATTACTAGTTATGGGAAGTCTAAGTTTTATATATTCATGGAGTCGCTGATATTGTTTCCTGTTGGTAAGTGTTTCTTTGGCACGGGTCTGGATACAGTTTTAGTATTAGGAGGTGTTATCTGGTGGTAGCATATTCACTATAACAGACCTGTTTCTCACTGGGTGGCCATGTTTGTGGTTGCACTGTCACTGTTACTCACTCCTCCACTTTGGTATTATCACTGACTTCTGTTATGTAGTTAGTTCACTGCTCTGCCTCTGTGTTACTGGGTCACAGACACTGTACTATCACTGTCACTCCTTTCTGATCTGGGCATCGTGGCGGTCAGCTAAAAAGGCGGCGGAGGTGTCACAGCCTTACTACTGACTGGGCTTGGTTCCGCCGGGGGCCTTTACATCCAGGGGTAACGAGATCACGTGCAGGGTGTCCTCTCTCGTCCGGGGCTGCGGGCGGTGAAAGGCCCCACGCTCTCGGGGCTGGAGGGCAGGAGTACGGCCCTCAGGGCTGGGGCTGAATAACTGCCTGAACTTCTCACTCAGGTGCCTGATGGAGGACGAAGATCTCCGACGTCGGGGTGTGGGGAGTTCCCGCCCGGGAGTCCTGGGGGTGGTCCGGGGTTCCTGAGGGCTGCAGTCCCCGGTGCTTGGCAGCGCCGTCAGGAAGGGGCTGCGGCACAGGCCTGCATTGGGGTCTGTCAGGTGGGTCGTCTCCAGAGCTGGTTGCAGGGAGCAGAGGCCTGGGGAAATCACGGGGCCTCTCCAGTACTCTTCTAGGCTTGGGACTCCCTCTGTGTCGTGGATTGGAGAACAGGCGTCAGCTTCTGACGGAGGAGCAGTTACAGGCCATCTCCTGCCGTAGGGCCCAGCTACTGGCCGTGGCCTTCTAGGGGCGTGGGTCTGCTACCAGCAGATCCAAGGGCACCTCCGGAGCAGCTACAGGTCGTCTCCTGATGAAGGCGGGAGCGGGTACAGGCCATCTCCTGATTTCCATCAGAGCGGCTACAGGCCATCTCCTTCAGGAGGGTTGAGTGGCTACAGGCCGTCTCGAGAAGGGCACCTTCAGAGCGGCTACAGGCTGTCTCCTGATGAAGGCGGGAGCAGCTACAGGCTATCTCCTGATTTCCTTCAGAGCGGCTACAGGCCGTCTCCTTCAGGAGGGTTGGGCAGCTTCAGGCTGTCTCGAGAAGGACATCTTCAGAGCGGCTATAGGCCGTCTCCTGATTCCCCTCAGAGCGACTACAGGCGGTCTCGAGAAGGGCACCTTCAGAGCGGCTACAGGTCGTCTCCTGACAAAGGCGGGAGCAGCTACAGGCTATCTCCTGATTTCCCTCAGAGTGGCTACAGGCCGTCTCCTCAGGAGGGTTGAGTGGCTACAGGCCGTCTCGAGAAAGGCACCTTCAGAGCGGCTACTGGCCGTCTCCTGACAAAGGCGGGAATGGCTACAGGCAGTCTTCTTGTTTCTCTCAGAGTGGCTTCAGGCCGTCTCCTTCAGGAGGGTTGAGCAGCTACAGGCCATCTCAGGGGTGCTGGCAGGAGCTATAGGAACAGCTCCAACCCGAAGCTGGTTGAGGAAGGCTCACCCGGAAGGTAGTCTGGTATTCCTGCTATGGTGGCGGCAGGCGAGCTCCGGGTCATAGGGGCATGCAGCCCTGGCAGACTTATGCCGTTGTCGCTCCGAGTCCTGCCACGCTGTCATTGCTCCTCTATGGGCTCCTTGTGGGGGTGTCAGGACGCCCCCTGTGGCACTATACTGCATTTTAAATATAGCTAATTTTAAAGCCACAATCCTGCATCTCAGTAGGCTTTACTAACATAAGTAGTGAGTGTGCAGCCAACTGAGGCTGTTTGAAACATAATAGGTGACTGCTCTTCAGACCAATCCATGCCATTTGTATCCAGTTCAGATAAAATAATCATCCACTTTATCTCCTGTGTATTGAGGAATCAAATTATTGGTGGTAATGACCATAGGGAACGAAGTAGCAGAGACGGCAGTATGTGCAGTTTGTACCATTCGATATTCATGGGCATGCCCATGGCGCCATTGCTCAAGTTGAAGTTTGAGTTTTTCCAGATTGAGCAGCTGTCAAAAGAGTTAGATTTACCACTTTAGTAAAATCCTGATGCGTAGATTCCTCGCTAATAGATTAATTCTTTAGCCTTCCCTTCACTTTGCCTGGTCCTCTTCTGTCCCTATATCAGTTGCTCTCGATAGGTTGTACCCTCTTTGGCCATGTCAGCAAGAGCGGTTTTACTCAAGTTATGGGTGCTGACAAAGACAAGGTAGCTGGCGCCACCTGCAGCAAGAATGCAGCCACATGTAATTTGTCTTTAGTTAAATTATGAAAGTCTGCTTTGGCTGCTTTGCTAGAAAGAGAATTTTGTGCATCCTCTGAACATATAATACGCATGATTACGACTCAGGCCGAATAAGCAGTTAGTTCACACGTGAAACTCCTGGTCACGGCACCATTTTGTTACTTGTGTGAGGTGACAGACATTTAGACTATAGATTCCCCCAAAATACATCACAGAACACGCAGGTTCTTAAAATAACGGGGATGTAAAAGCCTAAGAAAGGATATGTATACCTGCAGAAATCTGAACCCGCTACACGTCAATTGACTGATTGGCTATACATGGTATCCTGCTGTAGTAAAGCACAGAATTTATTAATTGAACTACTTCGCTTGTAATGGTGATCCTGGCTGTTTGCGATATTTTTTGTGTAGTTATTAAGGAAAAGAAAAAAGAAATAATCGTCTACAAATGTGTATGCACATTTGGTAAATAATTATTTGCACTAATGTTCCTCACAAGCTTTTTTCATAAAGGTGTTATAGAATTTTATTAGATAACATATCAGAATTGGCAGGATCTTGCTCACAGGCTTGCCACACGATAGCGTAATGCCAGCATGAATATAATATTTGTTCAGTAAAACTCAGGTTATATATAATGAATGTGCCCTTCAAAACATGGAGATTAATACATTTTTATTGTTAAAGCAACGGTTGGCATAATGAAGGTAACTCTAATTATAAGTGACGACAGTTTGCCATCCTACTTGGCCACCACTTCACAACACCAGGTCGAAGGCCAGTCGGATCAGGGTGACCAACTGGTCCATCCCATATTACCTATACATATGATACAATTCTTTATTAACACTTAATTTATTAGTTAGTGGCCTCATGTTACCAACTCTAACGTATGGAAGTGAAGATGGACCTTGTTGGAGGGACAGAAGTGAAGAGTGAAAGATGTGGAAATGAGTTATTTGAGAGGAGCATGTGGAGTCAAATGGAGAGACAGATTGACAAATGAGGAAGTGAGGGATCGTTGTGGTGTAGATGTGGATGTGATAGGAAGCGTTAGGAGAAGCACATTGAGGTGTTTTGGCCATGTGGAGAGGATTGAGAGTGAGAGACTAACGAGGAGAGTGTGCGAGAGATAGAGGGAGGTAGAAGAAGGGGGAGGCCAAGGATGAGATGGAAGGATGGAGTGGAGAGGTATATGAGAGAGGGGTGTGTGAGCTGGGAGCAGGACAGTGAAATGGCGGGGGACAGGATGACATGGAGGCGATTTGTTTGTGGCCACCCCTTAATGGATTAACCCTAGATTGGTAATCTTGATTTTGTTACTATATTAGGTAACGTGGGGTCTGACGGACCCCACTGAAAAAAAAAAAAAAAATCTGTTTGAGATATTTCAAAATGCTTCAATACACAAATAATTCAACCCCTTATCTGTAAATAGGGCCAGAAAAAATAAAGTTTAATTGAAAAAATTTATAATTTTCTAAAGTTTATACATGAATGATTAAATTTTAGGTATAAAAATTTTAAAATTAAATCTTGCAAAATTGAAAAGTAATATTGTGATTCCTTGGGTGGTCTGCAGTAGATCGATGTTGGGACCTTCTGTATACAAAAGGAGAAAGACAGCAAATTGAAATAAAAAAATCACAAGAGGGCTCAACTGAGGTTACATTATAGGTAATCTGGGGTCTAACATACCCCAATGGCTCTATAGAGCAAAATCAGAGCCAGGCACAGCTATGACCCCATCATCCCCATGAAGAGCATCACTAGGCAGGAAGGTAATGAGACGGACAGATCTGTAGACCTTATGCTCATATTTTTAAAAATTAAATTTCGGGGACTGGGGTTTCTGAGACCCCACATTACGTATCTAGGGTTGGCATCTGGCAATAGATAGATATAGACCTCATGTCTCCCATAATGAAGAGAATGCTACTGTGAGGTGTAAGGCTAGCAGATCAACCCCACCTGAGTCCCGTACAAAAGTGATCTCCATGCAATACTCGTATTACTATCATAGCTTCTTCCATATGCAACAGGAAATATTTGGTGGAAAATAATAGAAAAGTGAAGGATGGAGTCATCAGCATATGAGTGGATAGTGTTAGATGTACGGCTTAGAAGGCCATCGATGAATAAAAGGGACAGAGTTGGTAATAGGCCAGAGCTCTGAGGAACACTCCTATTGATTGCTCTTGGAGAAGAACGGTGGCCGTCTACAAGAGCAGCTATAGAACGACCAGAAAGGAAGTTAGAGATGAAGGCACAGATAGAAAGATAAAAATCGTAAGATGGCAGAATAGAAATTAATCAATTATGCCATCGAAAGCCTTTGAGATGTAAAGTGCAATGGCAAAGCTTTAGCCAAAGTCCCGAAAGGAGCATGACCAGGAGTCTGAAAAGGTAAGATCGCCAATGGATTGTCCCTGGCGGAACCCATGCTGATGATCGGAAACAAGGTCGCGACAGGAATGCTGCTTTAATTTATTTATTTTTTGTTAAGAATATATTTAAACACTTCCGAAATATAGAATGTTAAAGCAGTTGGGCGATAGTCAGAGGGCTGGGAATGTTCACCTTTTATAGGACAGGTTGAATGAAAGCAAACTTCTAGTGATGTCCGTGCTACCCAGTCCCACATTATTGACTTAATACTAGCTGGTATGGATTTATTCATACCAAGTCAACAGTTCAGTAAAAGATCGAACACTCCAAAATGGTTTGATAGCAACTGTGCGAGAGCAACGGCCCAAAAGTCATTAGCATCTAATTCTTACTTAAAATCTAAAACATCGGAATCACTCTGTCAATTTAAAATTGCTAGAAACCATGCAAAAGCTGTAATAAATCTCGCTAAATCAAACTTCCATCAAAATGAAGCATCAAAACTAATTAACAACCCTAATGACAACGGAATATTCTGATCAATTTTCAATTCTTTCAATAATAACTTTAAAAAGTCATCATCCATTCCCCCACTAAAATCTTCAGATGGCAACATTATAAATGTCCCACCTGGGAGAGCAAACACCTTTGCCAGTACTTTTGCCAGAAATTCTACCATGGAGGATGTTAGCCGGAACGTCCCAGCGCTAGAATTTGACTCTCCTGAAACTGTTCCACTTAAAATACAGACAAGATACGTAAAATCCATCCTAGACAATATACCAACCAACAAAGCTCCAGGCCCAGATGGAATTCCTCCAATTGTTCTGAAAAAATGTTCCCCAGAACTTGCCTCTGTTTGAGCTAAATTATTCAGACGATGCATCCGGACTTCTTCATTCCCTAATTCATGGAAAGAAGCCAATATCCACCCAATTCTAAAGAATCACAGTTCCTCTGACCCCTCTGATTACAGACCAATAGCTGTCACATCTAATCTTGGTAAATTACTTGAAATTGTAATTAATAAACACATAGTTAAACATCATGAATCCAACGACTTAATTAGTGATAGACAATATAGTTTTCGCCACGATTGACATACTCAATCTCCTGACTCATACCATCCACCAATCAATCGACCAACATGGAGAAACTCATGCAGTAGCCCCTGATATTTCTAAAGCTTTCGACAGAGTGTGGCACCGCTTCCTGCTGTCCAAACTCCCTTGTTATGGACTAACGTCCTTTGTTCCTCTGCTGTCCTCATATCTTAGTGACAGAAAAATAAGAGTAAAAGTAGATGATGTATTTTCCAATTTCCACTCAGTTAATCCCCGCGTCCCACAGGGATCAGTTCTGGCACCAGCCCTGTTCCTGGTTCATATTAATGATCTCTTTTCTGTCACTCGCAATCCCATCCATTCATATACAGATGACTCAACACTTCACAGTTCATTCACACTCAAACACTCATTTACAAAGTCTAATATATATGACTCAACACTTCACAGTTCATTCACATTCAAACACACATTTACAAGTCTAATAGCTCTAACTCTCAACTCAGTACAGCCATCTCCATAAATCAAGACATCTATGATCGATAAATGGGGACAAAACAACCTTGTCTCATGTAATGCCAGTAAAACCAAATATATACAATTTACTAACAGACAGGTATTGCCAGATTCGTATATTACCTCCAGTGCTACTGATAGACCTCTCATGTCAGATCACTTTTTTTTTTTAATGCTTGGAAGAAGGAACCAAAGGCCACGAGCCTGCAAACTGTTCCTTCCAAGAGAAAAACGAAATGCAAGAGAGAGCCAAATTCAAGATTCGATCACCTCGAGATGCCTGGACACACTGCGTTTGAAAGACTGGAGATCATAGCTAGCAGAAAATACAGACAGAGGGAGACAGTTCCAGAGCTGAACTGTTGCATAAATGAAGGACTGGGAGTAACGGTTAACTCTTCCATTAGAGAGTTGGACAGAAAAGGGATGAGAGTTTGCTGATAGACGGGTGCCACGCGCCGGTCGTAGAGGTGGAGGGATGCAAACAGACAGTTCAGAGGAGCAGTGACCATTGACGTAGCGATAGAAAAGAGATAAAGATGCAACAGTGCGACGAAGAGACAGAGGTTGAAGGGAGCCAGTAAGAGGAGGAGAGTTAATGAGACGAATAGCCTTTGACTCCATCCTAATGAGAGGAGCTGTGTGTGGGGGGAGCCTCAAAGAAACTTGGATTACTGTACAGAGTCCGTAACTTCTTCACTGATGGGCAGTTACCTATAATTAATGACTCATGTGCGCTCTCAGCTTGAATAATGCTTACCCTTGTGGAATGGATGTGGAGAGGTTGCATTAAACGACTAGACAAAATTCAGAATAAAGCTGTTGAAATTATTAATAACCTCGCTGTTATAAATAAACTACCTCCCCTAAAGGAAAGAAGGAATGTTGTCTCCCTTGCATTATTTTACAGATGTTTTTATGGCAAATGCTCAGATGAAGTTGCGTCCATTGTGCCGCCTCTCGATGCCTTCGCTCGTGCTACACGGGCATCTGGTAGTGGTCATGACTTGAATGTCACACAGCCATACTGTAGAACTTCTGCCTATCAGAATTCCTTTCTTCCTCGAACTGGATCTCTCTCGAACTCGCTTCCCCGGAGTTGTTTCCCCCCAGCATTCAACCTACAGCTGTTCAAGTCCAACTGCTACAGATATTTTATGAATGGAGGACGCCAGTAATCTCGTGTATGGATTATTTTCCTTTATTCATATGTCTTCCTACCTCTGTTCTGTTATTAAAAAAAAAAAAAAAGGAAATGTACAAGTAGACATACAAAGGCGAAAGAGTTTGCTAAGGCAAAGTGTAAGCACAGAAGCACAGTTCTTGAGGACAACAGGAGGTTTACCACGTCAAATGCTCACAACTCTTACAGTAATGACAGTCAGTAGCTGGACACGCGTTTGCTGTCTGTTTTAACTCTTGAACTTTAGGAGGCTTTCCAGTGGCAAGTGAAATCATCTGGGGAGAGTCAGAGTAAAGTAGAAAAGTCATTAAAAGTGGCTGAAGGGTTAGTGGAAATGGACCATGTTTCTTAGCCAATAGTCTTGGAATTCTTCACAGTGAGGTATAAAATCGTCTGGCGTTAGCCATAGTAAAATATATAAATTTTCAGCAAAAATTTAAGGTTTAATGATACAACCAGCATTGCTCTCATCGGAAAAGACAAGAAGCACCTTTCCTCTGCCCTCTATTACTCCAGTATCAATGTCTGGCGGGGGTCCGTGATAGATTATGAGAGAAATGTCCTCAGTGTTCTGGCTTTGTTGTCACCTGGTGTAACTCCGGGAAGAAAATCACGCTGTTGCAGTGAGGGTGGCTACAATATATCGTGCACCACTCGGAGTGAACTGTCATTACCACTCGGCCCCGGCAAACGGGTACGTATCGGCGGCCCCTGATGACTTTGGGTGAGGGGGAAGGGGAGAAGGGGTGGGGGAGCGAGTGACAGGCAGGAGAGAGAAGGGAGATGACAGTAAGGGGAGGGGGGAGTGGACGATGAGTTTGAGGGCAAGTCTGAGAATGAGGGTGAAACTGAGGGTCAATGTGTAGCAAATAAAAGCAGATGATTGAAAATAGAGGGAGGTGAGAGTGATTGCTCAATCTTCCTCAGAATCGTATCTCGGGATGATGATGAGCTGGAGAAAGAGAGAGGGGGAAGGTGAGGGAAGAGTTAGAGTGAGGGAGAAGTGATGGTGGGCAGGGGGTAAGAGAAGGTCAAAGAAAGCTGAAGGCGATGAGGAAATTAGCCTGAGCAGGAGGTGAGTTAGAAATTTAAAAACACGTACAAAGGAACAAAAACAGATATAATGGCCCTTTCCAGGATGTTTGTCAAAGAGAAAACTATGACTGTAAAACTGAATTCCACAATACGAAAATAAGAATAGTTCGACAAGAAGGGTAATGGTAACGCTGAAAATGTAAGGGTAATGGAGAGGGGAGGGGTAAGGGACAGATGGAAAAGCGAGGCAAGGGCGGGTTTGAGGGGAGATAAGGATGAGTTTCAGGGGAGGTAAGCGTGAAATGGAGGGTGAGGTGTGATGAGTGTGAAAGTGTCTTCTGAGTAGGGTGTTCAGATGATACGACTTTGTGTAGCAGGTCTTTCTCTTGAGGCGTACAATATACTTATTTTGTATTTTGGATATTGTATCACATGCATTGTGGTATTATTATATTTAGCAAATTACACGCAGTGCCATGAATCTACCAATGAACCAATAACTTAGAGCCACATTTTTGTGAGCATGGATTTTCTCTGTTTTCCATTTTTCAACCATATAATTTCCATGCTACACATCTGTATCCATTGGTATGTCAGTTATATAGTAAAATTACCGACTTTTTCCGCCTACATAAAATACAAGATAATAATGTGATATATCCAGATACAACTTGTAAGGAGTTGCCGAAACCTTCAGTTGCCGAGAATTCTGGCCCTAGGACACAATACACACTCCTATAAAACTTCATCTCCCGTCTGGCAGCGTCCATCACAGGAGGTTATGGTTATGTTCGGGGCTTTATGGACGAGTAGGTATCACCTCATTCACTTCTTGCCTTTCTCAGCATCATATCATCCTCTGGGTTTTATCCTTAGTGAGATTTTTTTTCTGTTTCTTTTGCCGTTGTGTTACACAGTCGTATAAAAGGATGGAAGATCATTTGCATGTAGGAAATAGTCTTATTCATATAATAATCAATGATGAGAGGCAAACACCAGGGTTATAATCATTCAGCAGTATGTCAAAATTTTAGAGAAGTAAATGGAATAGCAAAACAGACAATACTTCGTAGTTTATAAGGTAATGTGGAGCTGATTATTTTCGGTGATGACACGAAGAAACATGCGATTTCCATTATTATGACGGAACTGGACGAGAAGGTAACGAACAATTTTATAGTAATTCTCTTTATGTTTACCTAACGGGAAAAGGCAGGTATAGCGAAATGATAGGGAATTTTAATACAGTATTTGTCATTCGTTGAAAACACACACACACACACACACACACACACACACACACACACACACACACACACACAGAGTTAAATTGCATTTTGATCATACTAACAAATTGTTCCCAGAGAAAACCTCATGTACCATAAACTATTATTGGTGATAGTTATCACCACAGTTACCGTGTTGTGTGATCCTTAAGTGCAAAAGAGGAAGAACACAATTCGTTGGAATTAAAATGTTGCCAAGCTGTGTGTTAAGCAAATGATTGGTAGGCATGGTATCCGACAGATAACTGATTAACTGTCAAATACCTTTTTCGAATTTCTACCTCGCACTGGACGGTGTCCGGCTAGGTATTGTTTTTGGTCGTTTGTTTCTTTCTTTGTGTCTCTGTTTCAATGTTTCTTTGTTTGTTAGCAACATTACGGAAGAACGGCTGAATGAAATTACATGAAACTTTTTTAGGATATGTGGGGACTGGTCCAAGAAGGAAGTGAGTACATTTTGGAGGTAATTGAGTGACCTGAAAATTCAGAATCAAGGTCACAGATTTTCTGAGGGCTATAACCTGAAAACGGTTGATTTACGAATATCAGCATACAGGAACTCCCATACGGGTTTTCATTTGGCACCAAGACAGTTGACCTTGAGTGACCTTGAAAGGTCAAACTCGATGTCACGGATATTCAGGGGGCTAGAACTCGAAACTGGTTGAAGTTAAATTTACTATTATCAGAATATAGGAAGTCCCATATGGGTTTTTAATTCGTACATAACCTTCAAAGTCGTTGATATTTTGGGAGGTAACTCGAAACTGGTTGAAGGAAGAAATATTTACAGTACTATTATCAAGATATAGGAAGTCTCATATGGGCTTTCATTTGGCACCATGACTTTTGACCCTGAGTGACCTTCAGAGGCCAAATACAAAATCATGGATTTTAAGAGGGTTATAACTTGAAATTGGTTATATCTAAGTGTCTTCTTGTTTGAAAGGTGAAATGCAAGGCCAAGGAGTTTCACATGGTTGGTGGAAGTTGAAGTTAGGGAGATAATTACTAATATCAACATTAGAACTCATTATGACTTATTTTACAAATTATTAGTGTGGCCAGACAACAAGATCCAATTCATTTGCATCATTACTGTAGACTATAGTTATTTATCGACACAAAATGGCAGTACCAGTTCAGTGTTCAGCACCAATAGAATGACTGCTGCCTGGCGAGGTTTGTTGTGGCTGGCACCACTTGTTATACCTGCATTCCCGTAGAGGGAGATGAATGTTTTGATTCTCTCTCTCTCTCTCTGTCTCTCTCTGTAGGTCTGTCTGTCTGTCTGTCTGTCTGTCTCTCTCTCTCTCTCTCTCTCTCTCTCTCTCTGTCCTGTGTGTGTGTGTGTGTGTGTGTGTGTGTGTGTGTGTGTGTGTGTTCTTACCCAATTGTATCTTTACAGGAATGAGTAAAGCTCGTACTGTCCCGTGTCTTAAACCATATTTATCGTACATATCCTTAAATTTGTGAATTGTTTTGGCACACACTATTACATTCGGTAGTGCATTCCATTGATCAATTGCTCTGTTTGGGAAACTGAATTTCCTTACGTCTTTATCACCTCTCTTCTTATGCAGTTTTTTGCAGTGTCCTCTTGCTGATGCTTCCCCATATGTTAAGTAATCATTTATGTCTATTTTCTCCTTCCCTGATATGCATTTATATAGCATTATCGTGTCACCTCTTTTCCTTCTCTCCTATAGTGTTGGTAGATTCAGTTTATTTAGTCTTTCTTCGTAGCTTAGGCCCCTTAAGTTTGGTATCCATCTTGTAGCGGCCCTTTGAACTTTTTCTATCTTGTCTGTGTGTTTTTTGAGATGAGGATTCCAGACTACTGATGCATACTCCAGGGTTGGTCTAATGAATGATGTTATTATCCTTCTTAGCATGTCTTCATTTATGTATGTGAATGCTATTCTCATATTTGCAAGCAGTGTATACATGTTCCATACCTTCTCGCTGATGTGGTCAGCCGGAGATAGTCTGTTATTCATAATCACACCTAGGTCCTTCTCTCTTTCTGATGTGTATAGGGGTTTATTTCCTAACGTATAATCCCAATCAGGTCTTTTTCCACTTTTACCAAACTTGATTACATGACACTTGTCCACATTGCATTCCATTTGCCATGTATTACTCCATTCATGAAGTTTATTTAATTCTTCTTGTAGCTCTTTACAAGAGTCTGTGTTAGTAATTCTCCTTTGTATTTTTGCATCATCTGCAAACATATTCCGATAGCTTTCATTTCCAGTGTTACTGTTTATATCATTTATATACACTAAAATCATGATTGGTGCCAGCACTGAACCCTGTGGTACTCCACTAGTCACTTCTTTTCATGATGAGTAGTTTCCCCTTAGTACTGTTCTCATTTCCCTTTTTATGAGAAAATCTTGCATCCAACAAAACAGTTTGCCTCGAATTCCTCCTTGATGGTACAGTTTCCATAAAAGTCTTTGGTGTGGTACTGTGTCAAATGCTTTCTTGAAATCTAAATAGATACTGTCCACCCATTCTTCTCTTTCCTGTATTGTGTTTGTTACTCTGTCATAGTAGCTCAACAGATTAGTAACACATGATTTTCCTTTTCTGAAACCAAACTGTCTTTCTGTTATCATGCAGTGTTTTTCTAGATGATTTACCCAAGCTTTTCTTATAAGCTTTTCTATTACCTTGCTTACAACACTGGTCAGTGATACTGGTCGGTAGTTGAGTGGATTTTGTCTATTTCCTTTCTTGAATAAGGAGACAATATTTGCTTTCTTCCAAATATCAGGTAGTTTACCTTGACTCAAGGATTTCTTGAAAATTAGAAATAATGGTTTACTTAACTCCTTTGCACATTCTCGTAGTACCCAACATGAAATTTCATCAGGACCACTTGCTCTTCCTCTGTCTAATTTACTTAACTCCTCCTGTATTACTTTTTCTGATATTTGTATATCTGGTAGTATGTGTGGACATGCATGTTCCACATAGTCCCTCTCCAAATTTTTTTCTTCTGTAAAAACTAATTGGAAATTCTTATTTAGTGCTTCACAAATATCTTTCTTTTGTGTATAGGTGATTCCCTCGTCCGTAATGGATTGTATTATATCTTTTACTTTGGTTTTGCTTCTGATGTAGCTGTAAAATAGCTTTGGTTGATCACTACTTTTATTTATTATATCCTCCTCAACCTGTTTTTGGGCTTCCCTCCTTATTCTTGTATAATCGTTTCTTGCCTGTTTGTAATTATTGTACGCCCTTTCACTATTGTGTCTTCTGTATCTATTCCACAACAAATCTCTTCTTTCTTTTGATTTTTTACATTCTGTATTGAACCATTTCTGTATTTTCTTATCTGCTTCTTTCTGCTGTGGGATGTACTTCTGGACTCCTATTTCATAAAATTCACAGAATTTTTTATATACAGCATTTAAATCTTGTCCTCTAAGCTCATTTTCCCAATCATCTTCTAAGAAATACTTCTTTAGGTCTTGATAATTTCCCTTTTTATAGTTTAGGCTCTTTTTGTAACTTTCATTGCTGTTAACTATGTCATATGCTATCATGAATTTGTAATTTAATACTGCATGATCGCTTTTGCCTAGTGGAGGGTGATATATTAAACTGTCAGTATCATTTTCTTGCCTAGTAAATATTAGATCTAGCACTGAAGGTACATCGAGTCCTCTTTTTCTGGTGGTTTCCCTCACGTGTTGCGTTAGGAAAAACTCTTGCACGAGATCTAGGAGCTTTCGGTCCCA
Organism: Coenobita brevimanus; assembly: GCF_032717465.1. Lineage (NCBI taxonomy): Eukaryota > Metazoa > Arthropoda > Malacostraca > Decapoda > Coenobitidae > Coenobita > Coenobita brevimanus. Next base: position 26,182,725 of record NC_137055.1, read on the forward strand.
ATAGCTTTCTTGGCTAGTTATATCTAGAGTATTCCAATTTATATTTGTATTAAAATCTCCAGTTAGTATAATTCTTTCCGATTTCTCTTCCATTTTATGTAGTAATGATCTTAAACTCTGAATTGTACTCTCTGCCAGGTCCTCATATTCGTCTCTTTCCCATGTGTTTGATCTGGGTGGCATGTACAAATTGGCTACAATTACTTTCCCTTCAGATGTGTTGATCTCTACTGCAATCATTTCTACTTGTGATGGTATATCTAGTTTTATTTCATTGACTTTTAGATTTTTCTTAGTTAATATTATAATTCCTCCTCCTTTTTTTAAATTTCTGTCTCTTCAACATATATTGTATTCCTCTAAGTTTAGTATGTCATTGGATATCCTTGGTGTTAATTTTGTTTCAGTTAGGCATATTACATGTGGTTTATTTTCTCTGACATAATCATTCATCTCTAGTAATTTAGATACCATTCCATCCACATTTGAGTACATCAATTTTATCATCTTGTTTATATACTTGTCATGACATGGTTCTACTACCTTCCTCCTTTTTATTCCCTCCTGTTTGTGTACCACTTTCGTACCTGCAATCCTATTACTTTGTAAAAAAATGTGTTCTTCTCCTCTTCTGATCTTCCCTCATTTTTTGTTTTTGCTTCCTCCCTCTTCTCTTTCAGTAATTCCAGTTCCTCTTGTGTTAGGCATCTTTTTATCCATACATTTCTGAACTCCTCTTTTTCCATAAGATTCTTTGCATTTTTTAGTATCTCCTCCACAGTGTTTACACTCTGGAAAGTTACCTTTAAAGGTCTTTTCTTGCTTTTCTCGTATTTCCCTAACCTTTTGTGTTCCTCTTTATCTTTACTACAGATTTCCTCTAATACTTCTTTCATACTTGGTGGATGAGTTTGGGAGAGTGTGTAAGAAACGGAACCTAAAGGTGAATGTAGGGAAGAGTAAAGTGATGGTCTTTGAGAGAGGTGAAGTCAGTGAATGTACAGCGAGGTTGGATGGTGAGGAATTGGAAAATGTGAGTACGTTTAAGTATTTGGGTAGTGTGATGAGTAAGGATGGAGGTTTGGAGGGTGAAGTGCTTGAAAGGGTACAGTAGGGAAGAAAGGTTGCTGGTTCCTTGAAAGCAGTGATAAGAAACAGGGAAGTGAGCATGGAAGTAAAAAAGTTACTACATGACAGTATTGTGATACCAACTCTAACATACGGAAGTGAAGCTTGGACATTGTTGGAAGGACACAAGTCAAGAGTGAGAGCAGTGGAAATGAGTTATTTAAGAGGAGCCTGTGGAGTCACGTGGAGAGACAGGCTGACGAATGAGGATATAAAGGAGCGTTGTGGTGTGGATGTGGATGTGATAGGAAGCGTTGTGAGGAACACACTGAGGTGGTTTGGCCATGTGGAGAGGATGGAGGGTGAAAGACTGACGAAGAGAGTGTATATGAGTAAGGTGGAGGGTGGAAGAGGGAGGGGGAGACCGAGGATGAGATGGAGGGATGGGGTGGAGAGGTATATGAGAGAGGGGGGTGTGAGTTGGGAGCAGGGCAGTGAAATGGCGGGGGACAGGGCGACTTGGAGGCGATTTGTTTGTGGCCACCCCAAACGGGATTGAGGCGTCTGGCAATAGATAGATAGATAGTGTGTGTGTGTGTGTGTGTGTGTGTGTGTGTGTGTGTGTGTGTGTGTGTGTGTGTGTGTGTGTGTGTGTGTGTGTGTGTGTGTGTGTGCCCTCACAGGAACCATCTTCTCGTGCTTAGGGGCTTGTGAACTCTGTAAATCTGGTGGCTTGTACCTATGGGGAGAGATCCCTGCTGAACTCAGCTGGAGGACAGGGTTACCCTTCCTGGAGGGGCCATCAGTGAGGGGTCAGACTAAGTGTTCCCAGGTCCATTGCCTTGAGGAATGCCCTTGGATGAGTTATGGCTACTGGAGTAAACCCCGAATGATTAATCCATAACTGGAGTCCCATGGAAGATGGGGCCTGAGAGACAGAGCTCCTGGCATACTCCTGCTGAACTGTTCAGTAGATGGTCGCTATGAATCTTCATGCCATCATCATAGCCTGAGAGGAGCCAACTGTTGTGATGGTAAGGACTGCATACCGTCACCATTACACCCAGTCAGTTCATTGTGCAAGCCCACTCCTAAACTCACCTCCCATTTCATCCACTCATCAAAATCAAAAGACCTTTGGTGACAGGATAGGGTGACAGTGACAGGTCAAGGATGTTGCTGGAAGTTGCTAGCCTGAGTCCTGCGCATAGGCAGGAGAAGGCCCAGTAGTCGCTGGCATAATGGCATACGAGCATGTCATGCCTTTGGCAGCATCCACTGTGACTAAGCAACCAGAAACAGACACCCAACTGCTTACCCATCAGGTACGGGTTTAGAAAGAGTAACTTAAACATTTGCTGCTCAGCAACACCTGGACAGATAACCTTGTCTGTCAAGGCATCTCATATTGCAGTCGAAAAAACAAAAAATCCTTCTGACTCATGTTACGTGGAATATAAGAACCTTGCTTGATACTAACCACAACACGAGCACACTACAGAATTGCCCTTATTGCCCATGAACTGAAAAGATATAAAATTGATGCTGCTGTCTTGTCTGAAACTCACCTCTCAGATATATATATATATATATATATATATATATATATATATATATATATATATATATATATAAAGCTAAAATATGCCAAAAATTTCTGTTTGGGTGATTGTTACCAGACTAGTTACTACTTTAGAAGATCAATCTCAGTTGCAAAATTTGTTCTTTATATATAGTTTTTTCTGATACTTCATTTTTTGAAATCGGACCAACTATTCCTGAGATGATGCTGAAAATCTAAAACACAAAGTTTTGAGAACTAAGCACGTAAAGAATAAAAGAGGTTTTCTCATCTTGCACATCAAGTTAAGTGATGCTACGTCATTTCTTGTATCTGACAAAGTAAAAGCCCTCTCAAGTGAAGGAAAATACAACTTCTTGACAATTTTCAGCCACACTTTGAAAGTGTGTTTCCAGGATGCAGGACGGAGACCCAACTCATCATGCAACCCACCACCACTTTCCACAACATCCACCCTCACTGGAAAGTGGTTTTTCATGCATACATTTTAAAAGGCACCAGCTTCATAGTCTGTAGACACCCTAGTCTTCCTGTTCCTCTTCTTGGCAGGTCTTGTAGGAGTGAGTCTTTTCATGTCCTGAGTAGAGAGGACATTGAAGTGAGTCTTTGTGCAGCTATACGCTAAGGTACTAAGCAATGAAGACTGCTTATATCCAAAGCTGTGAACCAAAGCTGAAAACTGGATCACGAACTTCACCCTGCTGTAGCCATTAAACTTGATTTTTTTGCACTTGGTCCATATTTTGGAGTGCATACTCTCATTGGGGTTTCGGTTGCAGCCTTTGAGGCACCTCTTCAGAAGCTCAGATGTGGGCAGATCCTCAAACACTTGTCTGATCAGCTTCAGTTTTTCCTTTGGTAGTCATATGTACACTTTCATATCATCATGAGACTGTGGCTTTTCTACTTTGGCCAGTGCCCTATTGTAAAAGCAGTAACTATCCTCTCCTTTAGGGCAAAGTCTGTGGCAAGGGTTAGCATCCATGCGTATGGCATGACAATAGCTGGCCATAATCCTTAGCTTCATAGTCGTACTGTCAATACTGACAGTATCTCTTACAGCCTTGCCATAATACTTGGTCAGCTTCTTGATGACAAAATAAGTTGGTAGTTTCCTCCTAATTTACTTTTCTTCGTCTTCCCTGTTTTCGTTTCAACGATGTCCACCTGCTCTTCTTTCAGTTTTCTCAGGCGAGTCCCAAGTCTCCTGGAGGTGTGATTTTATTTTTCTTTATGCGAGGAAGAAGGAACCAAAGGATGAGCCCCTAAAACAGTTCCTTCCAAGAAAAAACAAAAACAATACAAAAGAGAGCCAAACTCAAGATCCGTTCATTTCGAGATGCCTGGACACACTGCATTTGAAAGACTGGAGATCCTTCCTTCATCACTTTCACATTTTCGTATGGGCCCATTTTTACCATTCATTTCCAGGATGGCTTTGTAGGTACTGGAGTCACCATCGCCCACCATCACTGCATACCTGAACTTCTAATCCAGCGATCGACCCCACGATCTTCTGGCACACTCTGCCTCCATGCTTCCTGCACTACAAACATAGTTTTGTTGGCATGTGTTTCTATGGATCCCATTTTTCCAGGCTTCAAAATGAGCATCATTTTGCAATTTGTTTTTCCTCTTCACACAAGTTATGTACATGTTTGACAGTACTACAAAGTCGAAAACATAACCTGTATTTACTTCCTGTATTTACACATGTTCCCTACGTGACAGCAAGTGGGTTGGCGGAGGGTTAATGCCCCTCCCCGGAAAACAACTAACTAAAAATACGAACAAGAAGCCTCAGACCAAGACTGACCAAAAGATGACAACTAAGGTCTGTACAAGACATGATACGGATGACGACCTGGAATGTAAGGGGTGCAAATGATGAGGTGAAAGAGAGAGAGATTGTCCAGATGCTTGAGGGTGCGAAAGTGGATGTATGTGGATTAACTGAAACTAAATGGAGAGGTGAGTGTGTGAGAGAATGGGAGTATGGATGGGGTATATGTGCAGGAGTAGGTGAGAATGAGAGGGCAAAAGAAGTGTGTATTCTTGTGAGTAACAGATGGAAGGAGAATATAAGAGAGTATGGATCAGTTGGTTCAAGGATTGTGTGGGTAAGACTGAAAGTTGGACTACAAATGTGGGCGATTGTGTGCGTGTATGCTCCAACGCAAGATCGTGCAAGCAGAGCGAGAGAAGAGTTCTGGACAAATGTGGAAAAGTGCATGGAAAAGTCTGAAAGGAATGAGAGAGTGTTATTGACTGGTGATGTGAAGGGTAAAGTAGGGATGTGATGGTGGATGGAGTAGTTGGTGAGTGGGGTGTGCCTGCTGAGATAGATGAGAATGGCAGTGCTTTAGTGGACATCTGTGCTGGGAGGGGGTTGGTGATAGCCAATACCCTCTTCAGGCACAAAATGATCCACAGGTATACATGGCAAGTGATGAGAAGGGTGCATTGTGAACTGAATGAAAGGAAGGCAATGATTGGTTATGTGTGTGTTGATGAAAGGATGCTAAGATGTGTAGTGGATGCAAGAGCACCACTTGTCAGAATCAAGGTCCAAGTAAAATGGAGAAATAGAAGAAGGGAAGGACGGGAGGAAGGAGTAGTTGCAAGGAGGGTAGAAAGGTTACAAGAGGATGAGAAAAAGGCAGAATATAAGAGAGAAGTGGAGGAATGGTTGGGTAAATATGAGTTGGAGCAGATGGGGGACGTGGAAAGTGTGTGCAAGATATTCACTGAGGAAATATGTGCAGCATGTGAGGTGGTGTGTGGGGTGAAGAGAGGACGAAAGGGGGTGCAAAGAACAGCATGGTGGAATGAAGAGGTTAGACAGGCTGTGGCACAAAAGAAGAAAGCGTATAATGAATGGATGACAAATAGGGGCATGGAAGAAGTTGAGAGACGGAAGACAGAGTTATATGTAGAAAGAAAGAGAGAGGTGAAAAGATTAGTAAGAGAGAGTAAGAAGAGAGTGGATGAGGAATTTGGAAGGAATTTGAGTGTCAAGTGGAGGGAATGTAAGAAAATGTTCTGGAAAGAGGTAAAGAGAGTCAGACAGGGTGTTAATGAAGTTAGTAGGAAAGTGAAAGATAAAAATGGTAGATTACTAGTTGAGAAGGGAGAAAAAGTGAGCAGATGGAGAGAACACATTAAGGAATTGTTGAACATAGAGAATGAAAGTAATGCGAGTATAAGTGGCTGGGCAATGACTGGGAGAAGGAGGGAGGTGAGAAGACAGGAAGAAATCAGTAGGATGGATGTTGTGGAAGCATTGAAGAAAGTCAAAATGGGGAAAGCCCCAGGAATTGACGGAATGTGTGGTGAAATGCTGAAGCATGGGGGAGAGATAGTAGTAGAATGGAGGTGGAAGATGAACAGATTGGCCTGGGAGGAAGGTAAAGTCCCGGATGATTGGAAGTCAGGTATAAATATTCCCTTATACAAAGGGAAAGGGGAAAAAGAAGTGTGTGGTAATCATAGGGGTATGTGTCTGCTTAGTGTATTAGGAAAAGTATACGGTAGGATACTTATTGACAGAGTTAGGGAAATAACAGAGTAATTAGTTGGAGAAGAACAGGGAGGCTTTAGGAAGGGAAGAGGTTGTGTAGATCAGATATTCATTCTTAGTCTTTAGTGGAAAAGTGTTTAGAGAATGGAAAGAAGTTGTATGCGGCCTTCATGGATTTAGAGAAAGCATATGACAGGGTGGATAGACAAGGATTGTGGAAAGTATGAAGCATATATGGAGTAGATAGGAAGTCGTTGAATGCTGTGAAGAGTATGTATGAGGGTGCTTAGGCTGCAGTGTGTGTGGGTAGTGAACTGAGTGACTTTTTCTATGAAGGTTGGGTTGAAACAGGGATGTATCATGTCTCCATGGTTGTTCAATCTGTATATGGATGGGGTTATAAAAGAGATACAAGGTAGGGCAGTGGATGTTGGAGTGGCCCTGATCAGAGAGGGCAGTGTTTGGAAACTCCCTGTACTGTTTTTTGCAGATGATACTATGTTGTTAAGTGAAGACGAAGGGAGCTGCAAGGCTTGGTGGATGAGTTTGGGAGAGTGTGTTAGAAACGGAATCTGAAGGTGAATGTAGGGAAGAGCGTTGTTATTGTCTTCGAGAAAGGTGAAGTCAGTGAATGTACGGTGAGGTTGGATGATGAGGAGGTGGAAAATGTGAGTATGTTTAAGTATGTGGGTAGTGTGATGAGTAAGGATGGAAGTTTGGAGGATGAAGTGCTTGGAAGGGTACAACAAGAAAGAAAGGTTGCTGGTTCCTTGATGGCACTGATAAGAAACAGGGAAGTGAGCATGGAAATGAAAAAGTTATTACATGACAGTATTGTGATACTAACTCTGACGTATGGAAGTGAAGCTTGGACGTTGTTGGAGGGACACACGTCAAGAGTGAGAGCAGTGGAAATGAGTTATTTGAGAGGAGCCTGTGTAGTCACATGGAGAGACAGACTGACAAACGAGATGTGAGGGAGCATTGTGGTGTGGATCTGGATGTGATAGGAAGCATTAGGAGAAACACACTGAGGTGGTTTGGCCATGTGGAGAGGATGGAGAGTGAGGGACTTACGAGGAGAGTGTATATGAGTGAGGTGGAGGGGGGGAGAGGGAGGGGAAGGCCAAGGATAAGATGAAGGGATGGAATGGAAAGGTATATGAGAGAAGGGGATGTGAATTGGGAGCAAGGCAGTGAATTGGCGGGTAACAGGGTGACGTGGAGACGATTTGTTCGTGGCCACCCCGTAAAAGAGATTAAGGCGTCTAGCAATAGATAGATAGATAGACTTCCATAACAATCCCGAGGCCAGTGTGGGATTTACAGTATGTTCTCTAGTCATCCATGTTCTGTCAAATGAAACTTCAGTGTCAATTACTCCATCTTCCTCTGGCTCGACTCCTTTCACCATGTAATATTCACAAATATTCTCGTCTCTCTCTTTTCTGATGCTCTTGTAATGATCCTTCTTTTCTCGAAAAGTAGTTTGCATCTTTGCAGTATCTTGTTGTGCCGAAAAGCTTGACTCCTAGGGCTCCTGCAACATTCTTGAAGCCAGCATATCCAAAATAATTTATCAATGGCTGATACACCAAAATTTTGTCATTCACTGAATAATCTTCATCGTCGTCACCTAGATTCAGGTCTTCATCACAAGCATTGCAGGACACACCAATCTTTGTAGTGAATCCATTAGAATCCCTCACAGACATTGGAACAAACGTTCGCAAACACTTTCTGAAGTTGCTTTTCTGAGAAAATATACTTTGTCTCCTCATGTGGGACGATATTATCCCCTATACGTATAATTTTTTCCATCTGTTGTGTAGCAGTTGTTTGAACTGGTGATTGTAAAGTTGATGGAAGAGATGTCTGACCTTGGGGAAGTGGTGAATGGAAAGTTGAAGGAAGAGAAGTCTGATCTTGGGAGACGTGTAGTTGACCAGGTGAATCTTGCGGGACGGGTTCTGGGGCCACGTGGTGTATGGCTGAGTTAGGCTTCAGTTTCTTGTTTCTCTACGATCATTTTTCTTCCTTTTTCTTCATGAAGGAGTCATGCTTTACTCTTCCTAGGCATTGTTGATGGTATTTGCAGAAGGTTTCAGTATGCAGACCGCCGTAACCACTCAGCATGCACAAGGAGCTCAAGGAGGGCACCTATACTTTCTCAGGAGTCTTGTCAGACACTGTCAATCTCGCGACTCGCGAGGGACTGCGTGATGTAAAGGTTTGGAGCCGATATTGTACAGCAGGGTGTAAATTCATATATGTAATGAAGTAAATTATTGTAGGTAGTTTATATTATGTACCGTAACTACATCTTCACTGATATACTCATGATGCAGTCTGGCCAAACGCTGCATATGAATATCAGAATTTTTTTTTTCCAGCCAAACTGGAGCTCGTACGCCTGGCAGCTGCTTCCCATAGCTGGAGTACACGTGAACGACCGTTTTGGGAATTTTTCCGTTAACATCGCCCCTTAACCTACCCCATCCCGGCCGATTATTCACCACTGCCCCCCCCCCCAATCCTGGCAGATTTTGGATTTTTTTTTTTTTTTGGCTCAAATCTCCGCTTTTGGTTAGAAACGATAGCAGATCACAGAGCAAGTGCATACCTGAGACTAGAAATTGTCAAAACAGGTATGCCATTGCACACCTGGTACTGTATTCTGAAAAGGTGCTTGGCTGCTGTCCTGTTTTCTATGGTTGAGGTACGTATTGGAAATCACTCAGAATTGGTAGATATTTATTAATTTGGAACAAAATAACATGTAGTACAAGAATATATTGGTTTTCACACAAAAATATAGGTGAAATAAGCATTGTTCCACTGAGTGAGCATAGCAAAATCACCCAAATCGGTCACATATGATTTGCTATGACTGTTGTTTCAACATACATTTCATTTTTTCTACTTACATAAAGCTTTTCCACTAACATTATACCAGTTTCCACTTTACAGAACTGTTATCATATGTTTACAGGCCTTACGATTATATTTAGCATAATATTAGCGTATATAGTGCGCAAACTCGCTATGACTGTTGTTTCAATTTACATTCTCTTTTTTCAACCAATATAATACTTTTCCACTAATATTATATCCAATTCGACTTTGTAGAGCTGTTATCATATATTTACAGGCCTTACAATTATATTTAGCGTAATATTATCGCATATGTACAATGAAAGACAAAAAGATAATTTACACCAGGTGAAAAACAATGAACACCCAATCTCTACTACTGCATGTTGCAAATGGTTTGATTTTTCCACTATATGTTCGTCAAACTTGGGAAGATAGTTGAGTCTGTGTGTGTAGTGAGTGAACTCGTTATGACTGTTGTTTCAACTTACACTCTATTTTTCAACTTATATACTAACATTACACCCATTTCTATTTTATATAATTGTTATCACATATTTACAGGCCTTACTATTATATTGAGCATCATATTATCGCATATGTACAATGAAAGACAAAATTATCTTCCCAGTTCCTTCCAAAGATAATTTACACCTGGCAAAACACAATGAAAACCCAATCCCTACTACTGCGTGTTGCAAATGGTTTTATTATTCCACTATGTGTTAGTCAACTTTGGGAAGATAGTTGTGACAGTAAGTGAATTCACTGTGACTGTTGTTTCAACTTACACGCTATTTTTCAATTTATATAACACTTTTCCACTAACATTACACCCGTTTCCACTTTATATAATTGTTATCACATACTTACAGGCCTTACTATTTTACTGAGGGTCATAATATCGCATATGTACAGGTCTTATGTTTATAGTGAGCATCACGTTATCGGAAGCACACACAGTATCAGTAATGTAACAAGATGTGATATTCCTTGTCAGGGTGGGGAGGAGAGGGTGATGGGTGAGGTTGGGAAGGTGGAGAGCGGTGCCCTTCCCCACTCGCGCTCCTCTTCCCTCTCTCTTTTCCTTTCCCCTTTCCCTTCCCTCTTCTTCCTTTCCCCACATCAAGGGGCTGTGGGGAAGAAGTGCAGGAATACTGCGGGACGAAAGATGTGCTAGGGAGTGGCTCCTTCTCGCCTGCCTGCTGCCCACTTACACCACATGCTCACGCTGCTTCCCTCGCACCACCACTTTCCCTTTCACCACTCACTCCCGCCACACCACTTTCCATTTCACCCCTCACTCCTGCCACACCACTCGCACCTTCCCCAGACACCCAGAAGGACCATACTTTATTTTCCTTCTTGCCTCACCTTGCCTGCATATACGAACCAAAAATCGCGCGAAATTTGAGAAATGTGCAAGTGACGGACCTTGCAATTGCAAAACTTATGGATACATCATTGGGTGTCACTGTGACAAAACGTGGGAACGTATCCATACGTTGTCGGGACGCCCTGGGTTATCGTAAGCAACAATGACCTTAGATTGCCTTCCTTATGCTTGGAACACAGTCTCATCATCACCAACACCAAATTTCAACTAAAAATTAACACAAGACCAGATGGATGCACGCATGATCTAGACATTGGCACCTAATTTACTACGTCATTGTAAGGCAGCAAGATTGAAAAGTTCTTATATCCCTAGCTATGAAAGGTGCCAAGTGCTCAACAAACCATAACCTTTTTCTCACCAAATTGCAACTTGTCTTTCACCCAGAAGGGCACCGCAGTCCATCCTCCAAAAAACTAAGTTGTTGTAGTAAAAAAGATGTGGCATCTTGTAACACCTGCAGCACTAGTACAGACAAGCTCTCAATGCCCATCACTTGATCCAAACACCAATGCAACACAGTTAGATGCAGAGTGGCTGAACATTAGGACACTGCTTTAAAACATTGCAAAGAAACCCTAGGTTTCTCAGCCCACAGCCATGAAGACTGGTTTGATGAAAATGCTGATGGCATACATGACCTTGCAGTGAAGAATGGAGCTCATAGCAACTGGTTGGCTAATCCTGGCCCCTTAAACCTAAAAATTGAGTTCCAGAATCTCTTGAGTGAAACCCAAACAAAGCTGTGTGACATGAAGAACAAATGGTGGGCTGTGCAAGCAGAAGAGCTGCAAAAACTGGATGATATCAACGACTGAATTGGGTCCTACATGTCCATTAAAATCATCTTTGAGCCAATCAAACACAACATAAGCCCTGTTTGATGATTACAGCTCCTGAAAGACAACCAAGCAATCTTAAAGAAACGGGTGCAACACTTCAGTTCCATGCTGAATCTTTCACAGTATCCTTGATAACATCCCAAATGCACCTCAAGGGGCAGATCTCCATGTCCCACCTATGCTTGCAGTAACTATTCAGGCCATCCAGTTTCTAAAAAGTAACAAAAGCCCTGGCACTGATGGCATACCATCTGAACTGATCAAAGAGGGTGACCAGTTACTTCATCAGCCCCTCCATAATCTCTCACACTGACTACCTGGAACCACCAACAAAGTCCATTTGAATGGCTTACTTCTGATATTGTAACCATCTACAAGAAAAAAGGGGACCACACAAACTGTGACAACAGGAGAGGTATGTCCTTGCTTGTCAATGCCAGCATAGCATTTGGCAAGATAATGTTATCCAGGCTGACAAAATAAAAATTAATGACTATGTCAACACTTTCTGAAAAACAATGTGGATTTTGAAGGAATGAAGTATCTGTGATGTGATATTTGTTGCGTGACAGGTAGGAGAGAAATGCCATAAGCAGACCCATGACTTGAATATTGCGTTAATTGATCTTGCTAAATTTTACACTGTCAACAGAGAACTTTTATGGAACAATCTTTCAAAATTTGGAGTTCCAAACAAATTTCTTACCATCCTAAAAAGCCTGCATTACAGCATAAATACTCATGTGTCCGTAAGTGGGAGCAAATCAGAACCCTTCATTGTGGATGTGGACATTAAGCATGAATGTGTACTGGCTTTTGTTATTTTCAACATCTACCTCACTTTGGTCACCTGTTTAACCCCTTAAACAGCCACCGGCATCGAATGATGCCTTACTGTAGTGAGGCCCGTGGTGCTGAATCAGCACAATCTGTAAAAAAATGTGGACAGTTCAAGGAAGTGAACGAATATCTGGTAGATGTTGACACTGACCTACTCTGCCCTTCAAACCACTCTGGCGGTCAGTATATCTAGTGTATCAGTCGTATGTGGGCGTCTGACTTTCACACCTCTCAAGGCAAGCTGCTGCTACCCAGTGAAGGGCAAGGACCAACAAAAGTAGGCATAAATGCCCAGAATACGTTGCCATGTTTTTACAACTGAGAGGCTACAGCAAGAGCGAAAGCTCACCACTTGGCAGTGTCACAGATATCATGTGGCTACCTTCCCTTCCTGATTCCCTGTTTACTACACCATTGTAAAGTACTAAGTTTGTAATAAAAGACTTGTAAACATTGACAAGATTATGTGTAAAGAACTATTTATAGAACTATTTGTGATTATATAGTAAGTATAACTAAGGAGGAGCAGTAGTGTAAGATTGACAAAGAAAATAAGTGTTAGTGTATGTAAGAAGAAGAAAGTAAGTCAAGGAATGAGAGAAAGTGTGTTTCCCAGACAGTGACTACTCATCAAGGTTTACTTTTGACCTGGGAAGGGAGAGTGGAGAAAGAAGTATCCTTGTGCTCACTGCCCAAAGCCTACAACCCTACAGGTGTAAAATGATATTTTTTTTTTTTAGCCAAGTCATTTTCATTGTCTATTTTTTTTTTTTTTTGCGGTGCTTTCCCCTAATGTTTTTCTATTATTTGCCAGAAAATGGTTAATTCCTCGTTTATTGTGCTAAGAACCATAACTCACGACCTCACCATTCCTTACCCCTTCTTCCCCAGCCCACCATGCCAGTAGGAGGGGTAGGCAGCCCCGCCCAGGGAAGTACTACTGCCAAGGTAACGGGAGACTCAAGGAATAGCCTGTATTCCATTTTCTCTCCTAGGCCTTAGTAATTGGTTACACTATTTCTACCTCACACATCAGAGGGCACCAGGCTGCTCTCCCTACACAATACACACATCCACATTATATCACATTCTCTTAAACCAGCTATCCTCTCTCCATAAAACACCGATCTTGTCATTACATATCATACACATTCTACAACACATCCCGCCTCCTCCCCCATCCATAAAAAGAACCATGGCTGCTGCTTTACAGGGAATTAGTGCAGTAGTTTCTCAGATGACCTCCACCAGCAGGGCTGGGTTGTCTGCGCAGGGCTTTCCCGGTCTTCATCAAACGATTGTGCCACCTTCAGTGTTGTGGCGCCCCCAAACTGCTCATCAGTGCAGTGAAATTTTCTTCTGCAATATAAGGTGACTTCACTCCAACATCAACTCTGTTGACAATTTCCTCCAGTTTGAATCTCCAGATCTGGTATTTTTGACAGTGACTCAAGTAAGCTCCTCCTCTGATTTAACTAGATTTAATTTTCCTGGTTGTATCTTGATTCAGAATTTCAGACCGAAAGGAGGCATGTGTTTCTTTATTCCCAAATTCATGGAAAGAAGCCAATATCCACCCAGTTCCGAAGAAAGGAAGTTCGTCTGACCCCTCCAATTACAGACCAATAGCTGTCACATCTTCTCTTGGTAAGGTATTTGAAACTTTAATTAACCCGCGCCGTCCCGAGGACGTACTTCCACGTCCTCACGTTTTGTCACAGCTAATCCCGAGGACGTACTTCAACGTCCTGCAATTGCAAGGTTCATAATTTCCACAATTTTCAATTTTCGCGAGTCATTTTTGGTACGTATACACGGGACACCTTCCTCAACAAGATGCCAGGCAGAGACAATGCCTTACCCAGCATGACCTCCTCCCCCCCCTGCATGCCCTTTTCTCAGCAATTCACCTGTTATCAGTGACCTGGCCAGTATAGCCATGTCATGCCACGGTACGAAATTCAGGGCCAGAGTGATTCCCCTATCAATGACAATGTGGAGGACAAACTTTACATAGCATTAGAGGAAGAAACAGTTAGAAATGATGATCAGGTAATGTGGCAAAAAAAGGTCAGGTTAGTGAGTGAACCAATGCTTATAATGCCTATATTACTGCTTGAAAACTAATATACTATTGTACTACATATAAATTCGTAACAGTAAATAAATAAATACCGTTTATGAGTGGTGTGAAATAGTTATCCTCCCATAGAACTCGTTTTCTTTGGTGCCAGCCTGATAGAAAACCCAGTAAGGTAAGGAGGCTCTCCTACCTGTAATGAGTATTTTAAACCTCAGGTGAGCGATTTCTCTATGAATTTTCGATGTTTCTCACCAAAAGCGAAAGTTTTAGCAAAAAAAAAAAAGGTCGAAAATTGCCCGGGATTGGGGGGTACCAGTGGTCGAAAAGTGGCCGGGACGGGGCGGGTTAATAAGCATATTGTTAAACATCTTGAATCCAACAACTTAACCCTTTCGCGCACGATAAGTTTCAATAAGTTTTCTGATCCCGGAATTTCGACTACGAAGCCGCCCGGCCGGTGAGCGCGCGCGCGGCAAATTTGAGCAAATTTGAGCGAATGAAACACATTCTTGCCTTATTTTCGCCCCCAAAAAATCAATGTATTCCCATGAAACCTATGTCCAGGTATGCATGGATGTTTGTTCTATCTGATAAACATGACCAAAACACAGGAAAACAACAGCACAGAAAGTTATGAGCCCTGGAAGGCATGTCGAGTAAACATTTTTGACTTCCCAACATCACCGTTTGAATGTTTTCCATCCTACAGGAAAATGATCTAATATTTTTTCATAGAGAATTTCATCAGCTTTCTAACGAAACCAATCTGGTTTAGATACGATGTATACTTTTCGAGAAAATGGTCAAAAACTGAGAGCCATTTTCGAAAAATTTTCACTGACCTCTGAGAGCTAAGTTTTCCCAGGGACCTAACGTTTTTATTACATAGTAATATGCCCCCATTATCCAGCTTTCCCACTGTGACGGGAAAACCCCATACGCCTCATAGTTCTCGAGTAAATCGAAAAAAGGTACAAGGCACTCCGTGCGTGATTGACTTTCGTGATGCGCGCATGGCGTACGCAATGTTCCCGTCTACGTAACCACGAATTCTTATGAGAAATATTACATTTTTATGTATTGTACATATATAGAATTTCCTGCTCTTCATCATGGTTCAAACGTGAAATCGATACGTCCAATAGTTTCCGAGTAATTGGCAGAGAAAATGAGAGTATTACTACGAGCCTTTCTCAATGGTAACAGCCGGGAAGAGACACTCATTTCCACCGTCTTTTATCGCACAAAACGTAACATAATGCTTACATTTTGGTATTGATCATACGTAGAATTTAGTGGTATAGATCATGGTTGTTACAGAAAATCGATAAGTCAAACAGTTTTCGAGTAATTGGCCGACAAAGTGAGGTTATTACTCCGAGCGCTTGTCACTGATAACAAATGCGAGGAAAAACATTTCCCTCGCCTTTTAACACCCAAAACGCTACCAAAGGCTTACATTCGGGTATTGATTACACGTAGAATTTAGTGGTATTGATGATGGTTGTAACAGAAAATCGATAAGTCTAATAGTTTTCGAGTAATTGGCCGACAAAGTGAGGTTATTACTCCGAGCGAATGTCACTGATAAACGCGAGGGAAAAAAAAAAACATTTCCCTCGCCTTTTATCTCCCAAAACGCTACAAAAGGCTTACATTTTGGTATTGATCATACATAGAATTTAGTGATATTGATGATGGTTGTAACAGAAAATCGATAAGTCTAATAGTTTTCGAGTAACTGGCCGACAAAATGATGTTATTACTCCGAGCGCTTGTCATGTCACACAACAACCGCTAGGAACAAAAACATTTCTCTCGCCTTTTACCCACCAAAACGCTACCAAAGGCTTACATTCTGGTATTGATCTTACGTAGAATTTAGTGGTATTGATGATGGTTGTAACAGGAAATCGATAAGTCTAATAGTTTTCGAGTAATTGGCCGACAAAGTGAGGTTACTCTTCCGATCGCTACCAACTTTTACACACACTGTTTCTTCCTCGCACACCGGCCTGAAGACTATGCTACTAACTTTCTTTTTCCCCTATCTGTACAGACTATTACATCTTCCATGGATGTTTTTCTATTGTTATAACCTACTACACATAAACATAACTCTTCTATAGTTACTGCTGTGGAGATTTACTTTCTTTCATGTGTAATCTGTAGGAGAAAATGGATATTTGTCTGAAAGTGTGAGAGGTAATGGTAATAGATTATTACATATATCAACAAAATTTGCAGAACTCACTTCCTCCAGGGGTGTTGATCCAGTTAGACCACGGATTTGAAGATAAGGAGTTATGTAGTGTGTGTGTGAGTCAGCTGCTCCCTGAGAGTATGAGGCAACGCTATTTTTAGCACACACCACACTCGTTCACGGAAACTCGCAGCTTGTTTGACGTATATTTCATACAATTCCATACGCATTTACACTATCAGAATCACAATAATTCCAGCCCTAAAAACACCGGTAATTCTCCCTCCCAACTTCAGGTTTGCCCCTTCACAACACTGTTTCATGCCACACATAACGCTTGCTGGCTCCATAATTTCACCAAGCCATCCACAGTATGTTTCACACAATATATATTTATGCCTTGGCTTCATTTATATACGTATTTCCACTCACGCCATACGGCCTACGGGGGGGTGGAGTGGTGCAACCCCGCTACACTGACCATGTGTCTGGCTCCAAGGCCCAACGATTGCTAACGGCCAGAATTGCTTTTCAATACATATATGAATGTTCCATCAACAATATCACATCACTATATGTTCACATACAATGTATTATCTCACTGATTCAATAGGGTCTTTGCCTTGGGCAAGAGGAGGAGAATTATGGACGATTTAAAGGGAACCACGAGCTGTCAAACATCACTGGCTGACTGCTCAACAAACACTGAGGTTGGAGGGAGCGGGCTGAGGCTGATAAGGCAAAGCAGTGTTGCCAATGACTTACCTCCAGTAGGCCTTGGCTACCCTAAGACGCGCCAAAAAATCACGCAAATCGGCCTATAAGTTTTTTTCTGACGAATATTTTTGGGCCTTGAAGGGGCCTTAAGGACGCGAGTCGCGTGACTGTGTCTGGCGGAGTGCAAGCCGACATCACGCGAATCGCGCGACTGTGCCTGAAAGGGTTAATTAGTGATAGACAATACAGTTTTTGCCGCGAAAGATCCACCATTGACATACTCAATCTCTTAACTCATACGATCCATCAGTCAATTGATCTTTTTGGAGAAACTCATGCAGTAGCTCTTGATATCTCTAAAGCTTTCGACAGAGTATGGCACCATTCCCTGCTCTCCAATCTCCCTTGCTATGGACTAACGTCTTTTGTTCCTTTGATTTCTTCTTATCTTAGTGACAGGAAAATAAGAGTAAAAGTAGATGATGTATATTCAAATTTCCACTCAATTAACGCCGGCGTGCCGCAGGGATCAGTTCTGGCGCCAACCCTATTTCTGGTTCATATTAATGATCTCTTATCTGTCACTCACAATCCCATTCACTCATATGCAGATGACTCAACACTACATAGTTCATTCACACTCAGACATCCAATTACAAAGTCTAATATCTCTACCTCTCAACTCAGTACAGCCATCTCCATTAATCAAGATCTATCTACAATCAGTGAATGGGGACAAAACAACCTTGTCTCTTTTAATGCTAGTAAAACTAAATATATACAGTTTACTAATAGGCAGATATTGCCAGATTCTTACATTACCTTCAGTGCTACTAATATTCCCATCTCCAAAAGTATTGAAATTCTTGGTGTCTCACTTAACAGTGCCCTCAGCTGGACCTCTCATGTCAGATCACTTGCTAAAACCGCCTCAAAGAAACTTGGATTATTGTACAGAGTCCGTAACTTCTTCGCCGATGAGCAGTTGGCTATAATTTATAAAAGTCATGTGCGCTCTCAGCTTGAATATTGCTCACCCTTGTGGGATGGTTGTGGAGAGGTTGCATTAAGACAACTAGACAAAATTCAGAATAAAGCTGTTAGAATCATTAACAACCCTGCCATTGCATATAAACTACCTCCCCTGCAAGTAAGAAGGAATGTTGCCTCCCTTGCATTATTTTACAGATATTTTTTTGGCAAATGCTCAGACGAAGTTGCGTCCATGGTGTCACCTCTCCATGCCTTCCCTCGTGCTACACGGGCATCTGGTAGCGCTCATGACTGGAATGTCACTCAACCATATTGCAGAACTTCTGCCTATCAGAATTCTTTCATTCCCCGAACTGCATCTCTCTGGAACTCGCTTCCCCAGAGTTGTTTTCCTCCAAATTTCAACCTACAACTGTTCAAGTCTAACTGTTACAGATATTTTATGAACAGAGGACACCAGTAATCTGGTGTATGGATTATTTTTTTTCCCCATTTGTTTTTCCTTCCTCCGTTCTGTTATTAAAAAAAAAAAAAAAAAAAATGTGTTGCCTTGTTAAATCAGAAATTGCCAAGGACGAGATTAGTAAATTTAACTGTCCTTATTTCGACTATTCTTTATACAAATTAAATTCTTTTGGTAAAATTAAGTATTTCTGTTGTGTTTATCATTCCCCTAATGCTCCTCCAAAGTTGAGTTTATTAGGCTCTCTATCTTCACAAATAAGTGTCCTCATCATTAATACTTCATCAGAAATTACTCTCCTGGGTGATTTTAATGTCCGTGAGGTTGAATGGCTCACTTATTAAACCCCACTGTGGGGGTCATCTTGACGTGGTGGCGGGGCTTGTAGCGTGGTCAGCAGTGTCACTTGCTTTGGAGGCACGCCTGCCTTCATAGGGTTTGGCATTTGTCAGCCCATTGGACCAAGAACCCCTACATCACTGGTGGAGGAGGCCTGCCGAAGACGTTAGTCCCTGCCCATCTGCAGTCTAAGATGGGACTGTTGCCTCCCCAAGTGTTTGCCATATGTGTGGCATCACATAATGCTGGGGGACAGAAGTCTTGGGGGTTTAGTGATGCTGCACGGTGTGCCTGCAGCCAGCAATACACCCCTTTGGTCCCTTATTCTGGTAAGACGGGTGGCCTGGTTGGGCCCAACCATGCGTTGGCTAGGGTCAAGTGGGCACTGGGGGGTCTAGTGGCTCCTATCGTCCTGGAGTCACCCTTGTCCTGGTTCCCCAGTGGTTACCCATGTACAGTATACTCTTCAGCTACCTCTAGGGTTGCCACTGGTGTTGTCCCTTGCATAAGACCTCTCCTTGTTGGGCTCCGTGGTGGGTGGAGGGGTGGGGGAATGAAGGGTATTTGTTTCTACATGGAGGAGAATAATACTAAATCTGTTGACAATGCAGCACCTGGCCCTGACCATTTTTTGGACCCTTCTTCTTCAGTGATAGTCACTCTGGAGCCTTTCCAGGCCCCTGGGGAGTATCCTCCTCTGCCCCAGCGTTCTGTTGGGGCTGGGAGGTGTTCCTGTCGGGTTGGTGTGGCTCTGGGGTTGATCCCAGATGAAACAGTGCTGGCATCTTATACCAAGTATCTGGTACTGAAATCTACATTAGGTGGGTAAGTACTAGATACTGACATTTTTCAATTACACCATGCCATTGTTTTGGCTTGTGGTCAGGAACCAAAACTCTGTTCCCACGGGGATGGAAGCCTCCTTCTTGAGGTGTCCTCCCCTGAAGAGAGTTCACGATTACTGATGTTGATTTCTGTCTCTGTTGCAGTTGTTACCTGTTTTTCTCATGATGCTTTTAATTGATGTAAGGGTGTCATGTTTTCCCATGACCTTCATCGATACTCAGAGGCACGGTTGTTGGAGGAATTGTGGGGTTCTGGTGTGGTAATCATTGAGTGCCTGCACAAGAAAATAGAGGGTATCTTGACTCCGACACTGACCTTGTTCCTGACATTTGACAGGCGAACGTTGCCAGCATCCATGAAACTAGCATGGCTGTCAGGGATGGTCATTTAGCCGATTTTGCTGTTGTGCACAGGCTGGCCTTCCTGGTGTCTGTATCTCCTGTGTCAGACCAAGCCATACCAGTGACTGTACAGGATCCCTTAAATGCTATCACTGTGGAAGTCCTCATGCTGTCTCATCTAAAAACTGTCCAAGATACAGGATGGAAAAGGAGATATTGCCCATTCGTACATTTAAGAGGGTTTCCCTTCCTGAAGCAAAAAGGAGAGCCCAGGCTCTTCTTTCAGCCCAGGTTTTCTTGTGCTTCTGTCCTTTCTGGAATGCCAGTGCCCACACTGTATCTCAAAGGAACCCTCGACCCATTCCAGTGCTCACTCATTCAGCTTGTGATTTGCAGCATGCTGTCCCTATGGTTAGTACTGTTTGTGAGATTTATGTTTGCCTGACCGCTCCTCCAACTGTTTCCACTACCACTGCGGTGGCTAATGGTTTGCACACTTCTGTGGTGGTGACAGATGTCCATGTTGACTAGACTCCTTCTCCTGCCTTACCCAGTATGACTGAGGCTCTTTGTGTACCTGGCAAACGTCACCATTGCTCGTCAGAGTCCTCTGAGCCTGAATACCGGCCACCAAAGGTCTCTGTTGACGACCCTTGTGTCGACACCTCTCCTATCCCTATGCCCAGCAGGCTGAGGGATCTAGCCAGGTGACAACTGAATCTGATGGTTCACCTCTGGTCCGGTCCCCATCTGGGGATGTTGTTGGACAACTTGCTGGTGCTTCAGATCTGAAGCATAGGATGTCCTCGAATTATTCGAGTCCTATGGACTCTACTTCCACTTCTGGGGCATCTGGTGGGGGCACTGGCAGTCATACATCTCCAAAGACAGCCCCCAAGTCACCTTCCAAACAAACTGGTATGCCCACTCCAAGAAGGAGTGTTGTAAAAATTACTTCCTTGTCCTCACGTTTGCCTTCGGATGTTCGACAGAGGGTGTAGGTTTCTGGTGCTGGGCAGGCTCCTCCGAAGGGCCTTCATAAGGACTGGTTCAAACCCGCTTACTTGTCAGTATAGTCTCACACTTAACCATCACCCCTTCTCTATGGGTTCTATCATCCGGTGGAATATTCGGGGTTTACGTACTAACTATGAGGAACTGTGTCATCTTGTTTCTCAATTTACACCTCTGTGCACGGCATCCAGGAGACCATGGAAGGCGATCTGTTCCTTCTGGTCCTTCTGGCTACCATGCCTTTTATTCTGATCATGTGCCAGACCAAGGCCTTCATAGAGGTGCTGCCATCTTCCTTTCCCAGGATATTTTTCCCCACAATGGATGGTGACCATTCTTATCTCCTAGTAAAAGAAAAGGAGAAGGAAGGCCATGAATAAGGTGTTTCAGTCCTCCTAGTGCTACTGTTGAAAGGGAGGACTGGAACACCTTATTCATGGCCTTCCTTCTCCTTTTCTTTTACTAGGAGATAAGAATGGTCACCATCCACTGTGGGGAAAAATGTGAGGGTAACCCTCGGGGTGTCATGCTGGCCTGTTTAGTGGAAGATGAGGAGTTCGGCATTTTCAACTCCGACAAAATGACTTGTGTCCATAGCCAGACTGGAACTTTTACTGTGATTGATTTGTCCTTATGCTCAGCTGATGCTCTTTTAGATTTTGCCTGGGATGTGTTGCCAGACCTTTATGGCAGCGACCATTTTCCGTTAATGCTAGTGCAGATGGACCTCAGTCCCAGTCTTCCTCACTGGCTTCTGGATAAGACTG
>NC_137055.1:26209612-26325895 GCF_032717465.1 Coenobita brevimanus
CATTTCATTAACTTGCTGCATCAAATGCCTAACTATAAAGATCTGATCATTGCAACCACGTCCCTTTCTAAAACCAGCCTGTTCATCCCTCAGAATACCCTCAACCACCGGCTCCAACCTATTTAACAACACTCTACTGAAAACTTTCAAAGCTATCGGTGACAAAGAGATTCCCCTCCAATTACCACATTCACTCAGGTCTCCCTTCTTCGGAACTTTAACAATTACACCATTCTTCCAAACTGATGGTAGTAACCCCGTCACCCATATCTTATTGAATAGCTTGGTCAAGATCATTATTAATCTATCCCCCTTCACTTTAAACATTTCCGGAAATAAACCATCCTCCCCTGGTGCCTTATTATTCTTTAACTGTTTTACTGCTTTCTCCACTTCTGCAAGCCTCAACTCTCCTGTTTCTATATTTAAATCTTCCTGAGCAGACGGTATATCCTCTTCTGGTGGTATTGGTCTATTAAGAACTGTCTCAAAATGCTCTTTCCATCTGTTTTTAATATCTCCATCTTTGGTCAATAAATTTCCTTCCCTGTCTCTAACTGGTATTTCCTTGCGTTTACCTGCATTACCACTCGGTTCTCTAATCGATTCATATGCTATTCTTTGACTCTGTCCATCATTTTTGTTTATTAAGATTTCAGTCTCTGCAACCTTTTCATCCACACATCTTCTTTTATCTCTCCTAGCTAACCTTCTTACTTCTGAATTCAAACTCCAGTACGCAGCTCTTGCTAATTCAATCTCTCGTTCATCAACGCATTGCATCTCACTCCTTAATTTAGCCTCACCTCTCTTTTTTATCATATCCCACGTTTCCTCTGATATCCATTTCTTTCTCCTGAATCTATGTCTCCTTCGTACATTCAGCAGTCTCATGCAAAACTTTGTTCACATCCTCCCACATCTCATCTACACTTCTCTCCCCCTCTTCCAACGTTTCCAACACCAAAAATCTATTTCTGCATTCTAATCTGAATTCCTCATTTTCTTCTTCCCTTCTAAGCTTAACAATATCGTATCTACCAACACCAGATTTTTCCTTCTTCTGATTTTTAAGTTTAAACCTTATTTTTGCAATGCTAAGTTGATGGTCACTACCAATATCCGCTCCCCGTTTAACATGAACATCTAGCAGAGAACTTCTATGCCTCCTACTGATAGCGATGTGATCAATCTGATTTTTATATTTTCCACACGGCGACACCCATGTTGTCTTGTGTATATTGCAATGCTGAAAGAGTGTGCCCCCGATGACTAAGTCATTTGCTAGACAGAAGCTTCCAAACCTCACTCCGTTTTCACTCATCCTACTACCAACTCCCATCTTACCCATACATGCCTCAAATCCCTCATTTGAATAACCCATTACTGCATTAAAGTCTCCAACACAGATCAAAACATCATGTCTAGGTACCCTTCCTACTCCTTCTTGCAACTTTTCATTAAATGTGTCTTTCCTTTCATCGAGTGCATCATTAGTAGGTGCATAACACATAAACAGACTGATGTTGCCATGATTTGATTTAAACCGTGCGTATAACAATCGCTCATCTATAGGATCCCACTCACATAAAGCCTTATTTGCCTTACAACCCAGCAACAATCCTACTCCCTGATAATGCATTCCATCCTGTCGGCCAGATATCAATAAACGTATACCATCCTCCAAATCCAACTTATCGACTCCAGTTAATCTAGTTTCAGTCAGAGCACAAATATGAAGTCCGTAATTTTGAAAAACCTTCACTAACTCATCGATTTTACCGTCATGATTTAGCGTTCTCACATTCCAGTTACCAATTTTAATTGTATTTCTTGCATTAACAAAGGAATTAGATTGTAATTGAGGCAACCGTGAGATTCTTAGCACCCCCTGCCCATTTAAGGGCTGCACGGGACTGGGGGCCATTATTGTTCTTTCAGAGTCCATCAAGGTTTCTTTGGCTAACTTCCTGAACACCTCGCCATTGTGTTGCAGTCGCAGTAGGCAGCTAACTTGCCTGATTGCCCACACCCGAAAGACCCAGCTATGCTGTAGCCAGTCACGTGCCAGCATGCTTCCCAGCCAGTTCACTCTCAAGGAATTCCTCTGCCTGAGAAAGCAACCACCCCCCTGCTCCCGAGGGCTTTTGATCTGTGTAGGTAGAGGGCAATCACTCCCTCACTAGCCATATACAGTGTATATACAGTGTATAGGCTACACTCACCACATAGTCAAGCATCTTGAAATCAATAAATTGATCAATGATCGGCAGTATGGATTTAGACAGGAATATTCAACTGTAGATATTCTTTGCCTTCTTACCCATCAGATTAACAAAACAGTAGACCAACATGGTGAAACACACACAGTAGCACTTAATATTTCAAAAGCATTTGACAGAGTATAGCACCATACTCACTGGTTCCTCTAATTTCTTCTTATCTTCATAGGAGAAAAATACGGGTCATGGTAGATGGAATTTAGTCTCAGTTTCATTCCATAAATGCTGGCGTACCTCAGGGATCAGTTTTGGCGCCAACCCTCTTTCTCATTCATATAAATGACCTCCTATCTGTCATGCACAACCCAATACACTCTTACGCTGATGACTCGACCCTTCATAGTTCTTTCACATTTACTACCTCCTTGACACAATTTGATATATTAAATTCCCAAATAAACACAGCAATTTCTCTGAACCATGACTTTTCTCAAATTAATCAATGGGGACAAAGAAAGCTGGTCTCATTTAATGCTCAGAAAACTAAATACATTAATTTCTCCAATAGAAAGAATCCCTCAGACTCTCACATAATTTTAAATGATGTCAGTATTCCCATATCCACTACAATTGATATCCTAGGTGTTACTCTAAACCCCAACCTAAGCTGGACAGCTTATGTTAAATTCCTTGCTAAAAATGCTTCTAAAAAACTGGGACTTATGTACAGAGTTCGTGTGTTTTTCACTGACGAGCAGATGGCCACAATATACAAAAGTCATGTGCGTTCTCAGATCGAATACTGTTCACCACTGTGGAGTGGATGTGGAGCGGTTGCATTGAGGCAGTTGGACAAAATTCAAAATAAAGCCATTAGATTAATCAATAATCCTGTCATAACGCAGGACCTTCCTCCGTTATCAGTACACAGAGATGTTGCTTCTTTAGCACTATCTTATTGATATTTTTACCGTAAGTGCTCTAACGAACAGGCTTCAATTGTGCCTCCCCTTCACATTTTCTCACGAAATACTCGGGCAGCTGGGAGCGCCCATTAATTCACACTCTCTTCCCCACAATGCAGAACCTCTGCTTGTCAAAATTCATTTATCCCCAGAACTACTACTCTCTGGAATTCACTTCCTGGGAGTTGCTTCCCACATACATTTAATCCTCTCGATTTTAAATACAATTGTTATAAGTATTTTATGAATGGAGGATGCCTTCAAGCACATGGACTTATTTTTTTTTCCTTTGTTTTTCCTTCCTCAATTTATTATAAAAAAAAAAAATGACGCTCCTTGGTATATGTGGAGTAAACATTACCTTAGCTTTATTCCAGTTCATCTTTAGCCATACTTTGAGACTTTCTCTGTTCAGGTCATTTTACATTTCTGGTAATGTTTCTGCTGTTTCTGAGATTAGGACAATGTCATCTGCAAATCTTAAATGGTTTAGCTTTTCTTCATCTATGTTTACTCTTTTGTTTTCCTAATATATATATAGAAATATAGATATATATCTATATATATATATCTATATATATATATTTATATATATATATATATATATAGATAGATAGATAGATAGAGAGAGAGAGAGAGAGAGAGAGAGAGAGAGAGAGAGACACACACACACACACACACACACACACACACACACACACACACACACACGCACATAGCTTTCTGAAGCATTTTCAGAAAGCGCTCTCTCTCTCTCTGTCTCTCTAGATATAAAAATTATAATAATTATAATAATAACAAAACCAAGGATATGATTCTGTTCTCACATGTACAGCAGATGCGCAGAAGGGGGCCAAGTATCAAGAAGCTGATGCTTACCATGCCGAACTAAATTTTCGTGCTAACGTTGCAAGCAATTGAACTAGAACTTTCTAAAATGCAAATGGACAGTCACATACTGCGCAGTCAGAGCACAAAAGCTAATAACTTCATCAACAAGTCAAACTTAATTATGTACGTCAATTTTGGTGGGAAATAGTCGATTTTTTTTTCTTTTAAGTACACCTGCCCATGTGCAGGACTGCATCCAGGAGTATATTTTCGTAGCATGTTTCGCGTCATTCGGCCGTGGAAAAGGTGATTTAGCTTTACTTATCAGTCTTTGTTGTTTGAATCTATTTACCTGCGGCCTAGTTTATTATAAAGAAATTAATTTTATAACTTGGCCACCGGCAACTAAATGCTAGAAACTGTATTTGCACAGAAGGAGTTGGGTAAACATCTATCTATCTATATACCTAGGCTGCTTCCCCAAGGAAAGGGAGGTAACCGAGACAGGACGACACATTCCCCATTTACCCCATTTACTCATCCATACAAACACATTCATTCCCATCTTAGCTCCAGAGGGGAGAAGGGACAGATCCTCACCGCACCACACCGCACAAGGGTCAACTGCGCAGTGCAATCAGTGACATCCGCAGCAGGGCCCGACAGCAGAGCTGGTTTACCCCTGCCACATCATAATAGACCCATCCCCTTACCAGCACCTGACCTGGCTAGCTGATCAGAACAAATGTGGAAGAATATCCCCTCAGGGCTGCGTCATCATTTATTCTATCACAATTTCTCTCCATTTATTTCTGTCATGCACAGCCACTCTTCCTTACTCAACAGACATCCCTCTCACATCCAGCACTCTCTTCACACTGTCCATCCATCCTATTCGTGGTCTCCCTCTCAGCCTTACACCTCTCTCATCAGATCTACTTATCTTTTTCACCAATCGCTCATTATCCATTCTCTCCATATGCCCAAACCATAGCAACACCCTCTCCTCAACGTTATCAGCCATCTCCCAAACAACTCTAGTTCTTTGCACTTCATCATTTCGCACTCAATCCATACGCGTCAATCTACACACACTCCTCAGACACCTCATCTCCATTACTTTCAAACTTTTCCTCTCTGCTACACACGTTCCATGTTTCAGCCCCATATAACGCAGTCGGTACCACAACACCCTCATACAGCCTTTTCTTTATATCCATTCTAAGCGAATGACATCTAAACACCTTTTTCATTCCTCCCAGCACCTTTCCCACTTCATTCATTCTAAATTTCACTTCTGCATCTATTCTTCCATCCACAGCAACATGTGACCCTAAATATTTAAAACACTGTACCTCCTCAAGCAACTCACCATTCAAAACTATATTCATCTCCCTGCCATCTACGAACCTCGTACACTTCATCACTTTACTCTTATTCTCATTTACTTTCAATTTCCTCCTTTCACACACCCATCCAAACTCCTCTACCAACTGTCTCAATCTCTCCTCTAACTCAGCCACCAGTGCAGTATCATCTGCAAACAGCAGCTGCTTCAGATTCCACTCTCCACCATCAATATTCACCAGACTCAGACCACCACCAAAAACTCTTGTATTCACCTCCCTTACGACACCAGTCATATAAATATTTAACAACCAAGGTGACATCACACATCCCTGTCACAGCCCCACTCTTGCAGGAAACCAATCACTCACAGCATTTCCCACTCTTACACACTCTCTACTATTTACATAAAAACTCTGCATCCCTTTTAGTAACCTACCATCAAGTCCATACAATCTTAAAACAGTCCACAAAGCCTCCCTATCATTTCTATCATACGTTTTCTCTAAATCCATGAATGCCCAAAACACATCCTTGCCTTTCGCTAAATGCTTTTCGCACACTTGTCTCACAGCAAACACCTGACCCACGCATCTGCTCCCTCTCCTAAAACCACACTGTTCATCAACAATCACTCCCTCTGTACCCTCTCTAACTCTCATAAGTAACACTGTACCACACACCTTACCTACAACACTCAAGAGACTTATACCCCTATAGCTAGTACATTCATACTTATCATCCTTGCCTTTATAAAACGGGACCACACAAATTGGCACCATACCTTTCACAAAGCACACATTCAACAATGTTACTAACCAGTCAACAATAGTTACTCCACCACCCTTCAGGCATTCCACAGCACACCCATCCATACCTGCAGCTTTCCGTGTCTTCATCTCCTTTACTGCCTCCTGCACTTCCTGCACTGTGATCAAAGAATCATTCAACTCTCCCAACACATTTATTCCTTGCACCCTCCCATCCACCACAATCTTAGCGTCCCTTTCTTCCTCTACATCTAACAATCTTTCAAAATACTCCACCCATCTCTTCCTTACTGCATCCATCTCAGTTATCATCCTTCCATCCTCTGCTTTTACTCGCTCTTCCTTAACAGACTCTCCCTTTCGCACCATTTTTACCTCCTTCCAGAACATTTTCTTATTCTGTTGAAAATTCTCAGTCAGCTGCCTACCCCACCTCTCATCTGCTGCCACTTTAGCATTACGCACGGCCTTTCTCGCCCTATTCCTCTTTTCCTTATACCTCTTATATGACACCTCATCCTTCCTTTGCAGCCACACTTCATATGCACGTCTCTTCTCAGCCACAGCCATACTTACTTCCTCTCACCACCATTCACTTCCTTTTCTTACACCACCACCCACACGTCTCACACCACACACCTCTTCTGCATGCCCCACCACAGAACACTTAAACAACTGCCATTCCTCCTCCACACTGCCATTTTCCTGATCTTTCACTGCGTTCCACTCATCATTCAATTTCTCCTGATACTCTATCATTTTCTTTCTTTTATCCAACTCACTCACTTTCAAAACCTCCCTGCCACACCTAACCCTCCTAGTTCTCACCCATCTCTTACCTACTCTTAACTTTTCCTCCACCAGGTAGTGGTCAGACAGACATACCTCCACCCTCTCCTCTCAGAACTCTCACATCCAACAATCTTTCTATTACATTCCTGGCCACAACCACATAGTCCATCGAAGCTTGATATTATTCTGAACTTAATATTCTGAGCCAAGCATATATTTTAGAGGAAGCGACGTTAATTGTAATTAAGTCTTGATTAATTACCACATCACAACACCGTACTCCATGATACTATATGCTTCAGCCCAAAGATGTTACCTTTTTTTGTATGGATAGAATTTACATTTTTAATGTAAGTACATATATAACAGCATTCAGTAACCCTTTCATTGCAATAATTCTACATGAGATTAAATAACATCGCCTCGAAGTGCCATCATTGTAAAGATGATGTGGAAAACTGTAAAAACATTCAATATGAGAAAATTGAATTTCTCATACAAAGAAAGAAAATAAGTCTCCATAACTCCTTGTGCGTGATGACCTATTACAATTGTAATCTTCCTTTTACTGTCCGTTAGCTAAGACTTGATGGAAGCCTCGTTGTGATTTGGCTACAAATTCGTCTCCACCAACCCTTTCAATTCCATTACTTATATACTGTAGTCTCCTTTGACCCTTGCAGGACATTAAATTCAGTATTTAATTCTCCATTAACCTCTCCACTACAAATGCATCTTTTGTACTGCCTTGTTAATTAGCCAGAGATCCGAGTGGGAAGAGTGTTTTCTAATGCCCGTGCACTTGAAGATGGGTTACAGCAGGAGAGCATCCTTAGTGTTACTTTCTTTTCCAGATGGTGTACGTGGCTCACTATATGTAGATGACCTCCCAGTTTCCGTTACAGCATCTAGAATATCAGTGATAGGAAGTTGCAGCTGCCTCTTAACCTCTGCCAGGCTCATCACCTCATATGAGGTGATATGCAGGCAACCCCTGGCCATGCTGATCGCCTCATGAGGCGCTGGGTTTTGGCGCAATAATTTCAATCATGAGGAAGCGTCAGTGGTTTCCATGGGAACATTAAGTCTCCCTCTAAACCATCAGAGCTGTTGTCAAACCCTGCCCTACTGCAGCTGCCAAATACCACATATTTAGTAATTTAGATAAGAAGGCCACCCCTGGTTTTGCTGATCGCCTCATATGCGGCGATTGGTCTCCGCAGTGGCGTACCGAGGGGGGGGGATGCCCCCATGTCCAGCCTAATGCAAAAAGAAACTATCTATCTACCTAGCCATATATATATATATATATATATATATATATATATATATATCCCCTGGGGGTAGGGGGGTTTTCAAGAATACTCCCCCAGTATCCCTGCTTGTCGTAAAAGGCGACTAAAAGGGTTGGCGGAGGGTTAGTGCCCCTCCCCGGAAAACAACTAACTAAAAAAACAAACAAGAAGCCTCGGACAAGGACTGACCAAACGATGACGACCCAGGACCGGACAAAGGACTTGGTAATGAGTACATGGAATGTAAGAGGAGCGAATGATGAGGTGAAAGAGAGAGAGATTGTCCAGGTGCTTGAGGGTGCGAAAGTGGATGTATGTGGAATAACTGAAACAAAATGGAGAGGAGAAAGTGTAAGAGAATGGGAGTATGGATGGGGTATATGTGCAGGAGTAGGTGAGAATGAGAGGGCAAAGGAAGGAGTATGTATAGTTGTAAGTAAAAGATGGAAGAGGAGCATAAGACAGTATGGATCAGTTGGGTCAAGGATTGTGTGGGTAAATTTGAAAGGTGGAATACAAATGTGGGTGATTGTGTGTGTGTATGCGCCAACGCAAGATCGTGCTAGAAGAGTGAGAGAAGAGTTCTGGACAAATGTGGAAGTGTGCATGGAAAAGTTTGGAAGGAATGAGAGTGTTTTTGATTGGTGATATGAATGGTAAAGTTGGGAATGTGAAGGTGGATGGAATAGTTGGTGAGTGGGGTGTGCCTGCTGAGATAGATGAGAATGGCAGTGCTTTAGTGGACATTTGTGTTGGGAGGGGGTTGGTGATAGCCAATACCCTCTTCAGGCATAAAATGATCCACAGGTATACATGGCGAGTGATGAGAAGGGTGGGTGGTGAACTGAATGAAAGGAAGGCAATGATTGATTATGTGTGTGTGGACGAAAGGATGCGAAGATGTGTAAAGGATGCAAGAGTGTATAGAGGTTGGGGGAGTGGACTTTCTGACCACTACTTGGTGGTGGCCAGAATTAGAATGCAAGTAAGATGGAAGAATAGAAGAAGGGAAAGACGAGAGGAAGGAGTAGTTGCAAGGAGAGTGGAAAGGTTACAAGAGGATGAGAAAAAGGCAGAGTATAAGAGAGAAGTGGAGGAACGATTGGGCAAATATAAATTGGAGCAGATGGGAGACGTGGAAGGTGTGTGTAAGGTATTTACAGAAGAAATATGTGCAGCATGTGATGTGGTGTGTGGAAGGAAGAGAAGACGGAAGGGGGTGCAAGGAACAGCGTGGTGGACTGAAGAGGTGAAACAGGCTGTGGCACAAAAGAAGAAAGCATACAATGAATGGATGAGAAATAGGGGCGTGGAAGAAGCAGAGAGGCGGAAGAGAGAGTTATAAGTGGAAAGAAAGAGAGAGGCGAAAAGATTAGTAAGAGAGAGTAAGAAGAGAGTGGATGAGGAATTTGGAAGGAATTTGAGTGTAAAATGGAGGGACTGTAAGAAAATGTTCTGGAGAGAAGTGAAAAGAGTAAGACAGGGTGGAAGTGAAGTTAGCAGGGGAGTGAAAGATAAAAATGGTAGATTACTAGGGGAGAAGGGAGAAAAAGTGAGCAGATGGAGAGAACACTTTAAGGAATTGTTGAACGTAGAGGATGGAAGTAATGCGAGTATAAGTGGCTGGGGAATGGCTGGGAGAAGGAGGGAGGTGAAAAGACAGGAAGAAATCAGTAGGATAGAAGTTGTGGATGCAATGAAGAAAGTTAAATCGGGGAAAGCCCCAGGAATTTATGGAGTGTGTGGTGAAATGATGAAGCATGGGGGAGAGATAGTAGTAGAATGGATGTGGAAGATGTGCAGATTGGCCTGGGAGGAAGGTAGAGTCCCGGAGGATTGGAAGTCAGGTATAATTATTCCCTTGTAGAAAGGAAAAGGGGAAAAAGAAGTGTGTAGTAATCATAGGGGCATTTGTCTTCTTAGTATAATAGGAAAAGTGTATGGTAGGATACTTATAGACAGAGTTAGAGAAAGAACAGAGAAATTAGTTGGAGAAGAACAGGGAGGCTTTAGGAAGGGAAGAGGTTGTGTAGATCAGATATTCATTCTTAGATCTTTAGTGCAAAAGTTTCTAGAGAAGGGAAAGAAGTTGTATGCGGCTTTCATGGATTTGGAGAAAGCATATGACAGGGTGGATAGACAAGGATTGTGGAAAGTGTTAAGAATATATGGAGTAGATGGGAAGTTGTTGAATGCTGTGAAGAGTATGTACGATGGTGCGAAGGCTGCAGTGCGTGTGGATGGTGAACTAAGTGAATTTTTCTCTTTGAAAGTTGGTTTGAAACAGGGATGTGTCATGTCTCCATGGCTGTTCAATCTGTACATGGATGGGGTAATAAAAGAGGTACAAGGTAGCGTAGTGGATGTTGGAGTGGCCCTGGTGAGAGAGGATAGTGTTTGCAAACTCCCTGTGCTGTTGTTTGCAGATGATACTGTGTTGTTGAGTGACGACGAAGGGGAGCTGCAAGGCTTGGTGGATGAGTTTGAGAGAGTGTGTAAGAAACGGAACCTAAAGGTGAATATATGGAAGAGTAAAGTGATGGTCTTTGAGAGAGGTGAAGTTAGTGAATGTACAGCGAGGTTGGATGGTGAGGAATTAGAAAATGTGAGTACATTTAAGTACTTGGGTAGTGTGATGAGTAAGGATGGAGGTTTGGAGGGTGAAGTGCTTGAAAGGGTACAGCAGGGAAGAAAGGTTGCTGGTTCTTTGAAAGCAGTGTTAAGAAACAGGGAAGTGAGCATGGAAGTGAAAAAGTTAGTACATGACAGTATTGTGATTCCAACTCTAACGTACGGAAGTGAAGCTTGGACATTGTTGGAAGGACACAAGTCAAGAGTGAGAGCAGTGGAAATGAGTTATTTAAGAGGAGCCTGTGGAGTCACGTGGAGAGACAGGCTGACGAATGAGGATATAAAAGAGCGTTGTGGTGTGGATGTGGATGTGATAGGAAGCGTTATGAGGAACACACTGAGGTGGTTTGGCCATGTGGAGAGGATGGAGGGTGAAAGACTGACGAAGAGAGTGTATGTGAGTGAGGTGAAGGGGGGAAGAGGGAGGGGGAGGCCGAGGATGAGATGAAGGGATGGGGTGGAGAGGTATATGAGAGAGGGGGGTGTGAGTTGGGAGCAGGGCAGTGAAATGGCGGGGGACAGGACGACTTGGAGGCGATTTGTTTGTGGCCACCCCAAACGGGATTGAGGCGTCTGGCAATAGATATATATATATATATATATATATATATATATATATATATATACAGTATTTATATATATACAGAATATACAGTGCTCGACAAAGGTATTGCGCGCGTATGTCAAGGCACGCAATACTTTTGGCATAAAAAGAAAAAATTTAGCCAGATGTTTTGGGTGATAACATGATGTCATGGCAGTCTGAGGCCTTACTGCGCGCCGGTTGGCTGGCGCCTCAGTTGCCTGCAGGCTGCGTGAGAGAGGAGAACCCGGCCGCTCCTCCCTCTCTTGTTGCGCCATTTTTTACCTAGTGACCCGCAGTGTTTTTGCTTTCACTACTTTACTATGGACCCTACCCGTGAATTGTTTAGTGGAATAATATCACAGATCATTGCTCTAAAGGTGGCAGGCCACCCCACGAAGGAAATTAGTGATTTGGTTGGTGTGGCTCAGTCGACAGTGCGGAGGTGGTGTGCCTGTTACCGAGTGGAAAATAGTGGTGACGTTCCTACAAGGAAACCACGGTCTGGTAGGCCCAGGAAACCTTCCCTGAGGTCTGTTAATGTGCTAAAACGTGCGATGGAGTCTAATCCTCGTGTGACTGCAAGAGAATTAAGGAGAGCAACCCAGAAGTGTTTGGCGAGGTTTCAGTGAGCACGGTTTCTCAAAGAGTCTATAAACTTGGTTACACAAGCCACAGGCCTGTGAGAAAGCTTCTTCTTACACGTAACCAGCGACTTCATAGACTTGCCTTTGCTAACAAGTACCTTACCTGGGGTGAGGACCAATGGTTGTCAGTGTTGTGGTCTAATGAGGCAACATTTACTGTTACATGTAATCGAGGAGCGCGCATGTACCGGCGCAGAGGTAGTGACCCCCTTGACCCCCGTTACGTGGAGAGCACAGTTAAACACCCTTATTCACTAATGGTATGGGGTTGTTTCTCTGGTAAGGGTTTGGGGAAGCTTGTTGTGCTTCCTAGGAACTGCAGAGTGAATCAGGATGTTTACCTGGAGCTGCTTTATGATCATTTACCTGAAACCTTCGAGCTCACAGGTGCATGAGTGTTTCAGCAGGACGGTGCACCTGCTCATAAAGCCAAATCTGTCACCAACCGGTTTCGTGACTGCGAAGTCTCCTTCAAGAAAGACTGGCCAGGCAATAGCCCAGACATCAACCCGACAGAAAACCTCTGGTACCTCATAAAGAAGAATCTCCAAGGGAAGGACGTGAGCTTTCTGCCTATGCTGGAAGCAGACATTCGTGAGTCCTGGGCAAGTATATCACCCCAGCACCTGAGAAACCTTGTCCTTTCACTTCCACGACATCTCAGGTCTGTGAAGAAGTGCAAAGGAAACCCTACCAAGCATTAAAGGTAATTATAATGCATTATTGACATGTTTTTCCATAGTTGAAAGGTTTGTTTTGTAGGACGGGTGCAGGGCGCGCAATACAGGGTAAGCTGTTAATTCACGCGAGGGTTACGTTCCCAGAAGGCGTGGCTCAATCGGTAGAGAGGTGGCTTGTGGTTCTAATGGACCCGGGTTCAAATCCCAGCCGGGGCAGGGAACAGTTTCAGGATTTGAATTTCATTAAATCAGGCTTTTCTGATCTACCAGAAGACCCGCCGACATGTCGTAAAAATATCCCCGCTAATACCAATACACCAGTCCTGCATGAGACAGCCCTAGCATGTATTCAATATGGACGGTGGGTGTTAGCGCCGAAGTGGTGACATGTAGAGGTGTATGATATGTAGGAGGACTGCTGGGCCTTGATAGCAGGCTGTGAAGCCTATGTCGAAAGGGACAAAAAAAAAAAAATGTGGTAAATTCACGTATACGTTCTGCCCATGTGTGCACATAATTATGCATGTCTACTAAGTATATTACATCTGAATAATACTGTTTACGCACTACATACACCTTATAAACTAGCATAAAGTATGAAAAACAAAAAAAATGTAAGAAATTTAACACTGAAACCCGACAAGCACAGGCGTAGGTGGAGACATTTCAGCAGTCTGGTGCACATGCCCTCACTGCCTCCCATATGCTACATTCTGCCTTCTTTATTGTCCAAACAGTTGACTTGTTCACCCCAAACATACGGTTCCGAGCCAGTTCACAGGCGTAGGTGGAGACACTTTAGCACAGTCTGGTGCATTAGCCATCACTGCCTCCCGTATGCTACGTTCTGCCTTCTTTATTGTAAGAACAGTTGATTCACCCCAAACACACGGTTCCAAGACAATTCACCATGAAGTCAATTCACCATCAAAAAATGGACTATTCCCTGTCATTCTATAAGTATACTTATTATTGATTAATTAACACTTTAATAACTAATTTTCAGGGGGATTTTATAACTCATATAAGTAAAAAAACTAGTGTACTGTACTTGCTAAATAAACTGGTATGTAAATAAATGACGGGGAATCGTCCTGATGGAGAATTGTCACCGACATTCCTCCCTTAAGTTTGTCTAACACTTTAACTTTCTCTGTCAGCAACATCACTTTACGAGTCCGTTTTGGTGTGTTACCACATGCATCACTAGCACTACTCTTAGGCCTCATGTTGGCAGACAAGGCAAGCGATCACTAGAAGGCAGAAAAATAAGCCACAAATAACGATTCGCGAGTCACGCATGGTTCGACTTCGGAGTCAAAATGACTGTGTGGTGTGTGGTAGACCGACCTCCCCCCCCCCACACACACATACATATTTGTATGCACACGGGCAGCAGGTAGGCATTTTTATATTTTATTTATTTCTCTTGTATATTTAAATTATTTATTTGAATACTATAATTTTGTTTTAATTATTGTACGAAAAATTCGTGGATAACCGAAATCGCGTGAAAAACGTTCGCGTGAATTAAGGGATTACATGTACTTTTGTCGAGCACTGTAAATATATATATATATATATATATATATATATATATATATATATATATATATATATATATATCTGTATTGGCGGACACAAGGGGTGCTGTGGTTTTACTATAAAGTATGCTTGCACCCAATCTGCTTGCGCGGGCCAATTACACTTGGCTCACAGACTACACACACATCCAAAGCCACTCCAACACTACAGTTACACTTACAAGCACTTCTCACCCTACAAACAATCTCTACCAGACAGCCTAAGCCACTTGGTAGAGATACATTGGCTGTATCGTCCCGACTTCGATCGGGATAGACCGGTCCTGGAGTGGATACTCAAACGGCTGATGATGTTCATGAGATATATATATATATATATATATATATATATACATACATTCTCTCTCTCTCTCTCTCTCTCTCTCTCTCTCTATATATATATATATATATATATATATATATATATATATATATATATTTATATATAAATATATATATATATACATATATATATATATATATATATATATATATATATATATATATATATATATAATATCTATATATATATAGAGATATATATATCTCTCTCTCTCTCTCTCTATATATATATATATATATATATCTCTGTATATATATAAGTATATATATATATATATATATATATATATATATATAGGCTGCTTCCCCCAAGGAAAGGGAGGTAGCCGAGACAGGACAACACACTCCCCATTTACTCATCCATTCAAACACATTCATTCTCATCTTTGCCCCAAAGGGGAGAACGGACAGATCCTCACCGCACCACACCGCACAAGGGTCAACTGCACAATGCAATCAGTGACATCCGCAGCAGGGCCCGACAGCAGAACTGATTTACCCCTGCCACATCAAAACAGACTCATCCCCTTACCCGCACCTGACCTGACTAGCTGATCAGACCAAATGCGGGAGAATATCCCCTCAGGGCTGCGTCATCACTTATTCATTCATATATATATATATATATATATATATATATATATTAAGTATATTAAACATATAAACATTAAAATAATACTTTCTCAGATTACTTAAATTCCCCCTACCTACATATGCTGTAGTGATGTATCGGATACCAAATTTTGCAGCTCTGCGGAGGTGAAGGCGGAGCCAGATCTATTTCTCATAAAATACAGTTGTGGATAGAACTGCGGAGATTAAGATATTAATTTTGGCAGACGCAGACACAACTGTGGATTATTTTTACCTCCATGTCCGCGGTTGCGGAAGCGAACGCGGATTTTTTTTTTTTTTTTACACATTATGAAGCAGAATTGGCTTTAGTCCAGATATGCCTATATATTAACACAGCATGTGCAACTATTGCGACAGAGAGAGAGAGAGAGAGAGAGACGCAGGGAGGGAGAGTGCTAATAGAGAAAAAACAGAAAGAGGAAGAGGGACTGGTAGGTGAGAGGAATGGAGAGGAGAGTTGTGGATGAAATAGAGAGAGAACAAAAAATATGGCAAAAAGAGAAAGGAGAAATATTGGATGGGTGGAGATGAGCAACCTCTGGTGTTCTTTGACGTGGAGGCGGATTATTATGCGGAGCTTTTGTTATCTGAAAACACGGTGGCGGATAATGATGCGGAGCTTTCGTTGTCTGAAGACACGGACGCAGATAGTAATACTGACATTATTTTCACTGCGGAGGCGAAGGTAGAGGCGGAGGCAGATATCCGACACATCACTATGCTGACAACAAAAACAGTTTTAAAATCCAGCTTAAATAATGCATACCTGAATAAACTGCTTATGTATTATACTCAGTGGTATCTCAAAAATGACAGTTTTCTGATTTTATCCACTGGTTGCTCTGAGACCTGCTCATCAGCTTCATCTGTTTCAACTGAATTATCAGCAAGAAAATTATGTTGGATATGTCTTGTCTGTAACCGTTTGTAATTGAGACTTATACAGTCATTAAATTATATATTTTTTATGTTATTGCTATTAGTTTATTACAATTGTAAAGTTCTTTCATCAAAATGTAAGCGTTTGAATTTTGCTAGTACAAGGTTATTGGAGAGACTGAGTCATGACTCAGTGGCACAGAGTACTTAAAAGTGACTTTAGAATATTGTATATTTATGCCGTATACCCATTCCATATGACCTCAAAATGATCATAAAATTCGCCAAAATGCTAAATTTTCTCGGGGGGGGGGGCCTACAGTGTCCCCCCGAACCCCCCAGCTGTACGGACTCTCTGCGCTCGCCGACGTCATGGGCTGCACAGTTAAAAAGATGAAAAAAAAAGAAAAGGCTCACCCCCTTTTTCAACTTTCTGGGGACTCCACTGGGTCTCTGTGCCATAATTTCAAGCATAAGGAAACATCATTAATTCCCATGGGAATGCTGAGTCTCCCACTACACCACTACAGTTGTTGCTAAACCCTGCCAAACTGCAGTTGCCAGATACCGCATATGTAATAATTCAGTTCAAGACCAACAATGGTGGATTCATGCCCGTCTACCTCCCACTGTGCTGGCGACTTATCGCCACCCTCACACCCACCCATGAGGCATAAATTCCAAAAAGGTAAGGGTAATGAAGAGTTCGAGCTCAGAAACACTTGATCTAATGACAAAAAAATCAACTTAAGATAAAAAGTCCGAAAAAATGACTAAAGGCTGGGGAATGGCTGGGAGAAGGAGGGAGGTGAGAAGACAGGAAGAAATCAGTAGGATAGAAGTTGTGGAAGCAATGAAGAAAGTTAAATCGGGGAAAGCCCCAGGAATTGATGGAGTGTGTGGTGAAATGCTGAAGCATGGGGGAGAGATAGTAGTAGAATGGATGTGGAAGATGTGCAGATTGGCCTGGGAGGAAGGTAGAGTCCCAGAGGATTGGAAGTCAGGTACAATTATTCCCTTGTACAAAGGAAAAGGGGAAAAAGAAGTGTGTGGTAATCATAGGGGCATTTGTCTTCTTAGTATAATAGGAAAAGTGTATGGTGGGATACTTATAGACAGAGTTAGAGAAAGAACAGAGAAATTAGTTGGAGAAGAACAGGGAGGCTTTAGGAAGGGAAGAGGTTGTGTAGATCAGATATTCATTCTTAGATCTTTAGTGGAAAAGTTTCTAGAGAAGGGAAAGAAGTTGTATGCGGCTTTCATGGATTTGGAGAAAGCATATGACAGGGTGGATAGACAAGGATTGTGGAAAGTGTTAAGAATATATGGAGTAGATGGGACGTTGTTGAATGCTGTGAAGAGTATGTACGATGGTGCGAAGGCTGCAGTGCGTGTGGATGGTGAACTAAGTGAATTTTTCTCTTTGAAAGTTGGTTTGAAACAGGGGTGTGTCATGTCTCCATGGTTGTTCAATCTGTACATGGATGGGGTAATAAAAGAGGTACAAGGTAGGGTAGTGGATGTTGGAGTGGCCCTGGTGAGAGAGGATAGTGTTTGGAAACTCCCTGTACTGTTGTTTGCAGATGATACTGTGTTGTTGAGTGAAGACGAAGGGGAGCTGCAAGGCTTGGTGGATGAGTTTGAGAGAGTGTGTAAGAAACGGAACCTAAAGGTGAATGTAGGGAAGAGTAAAGTGATGGTCTTTGAGAGAGGTGAAGTTAGTGAATGTACAGCGAGGTTGGATGGTGAGGAATTGGAAAATGTGAGTACGTTTAAGTATTTGGGTAGTGTGATGAGTAAGGATGGAGGTTTGGAGGGTGAAGTGCTTGAAAGGGTACAGCAGGGAAGAAAGGTTGCTGGTTCCTTGAAAGCAATGATAAAAAACAGGGAAGTGAGCATGGAAGTGAAAAAGTTACTACATGACAGTATTGTGATACCAACTCTAACGTACGGAAGTGAAGCTTGGACATTGTTGAAAGGACACAAGTCAAGAGTGAGAGCAGTGGAAATGAGTTATTTAAGAGGAGCCTGTGGAGTCATGTGGAGAGACAGGCTGACGAATGAAGATATAAAGGAGCGTTGTGGTGTGGATGTGGATGTGATAGGAAGCGTTATGAGGAACACACTGAGGTGGTTTGGCCATGTGGAGAGGATGGAGGGTGAAAGACTGACGAAGAGAGTGTATATGAGTGAGGTGGAGGGGGGAAGAGGGAGGGGGAGGCCGAGGATGAGATGGAGGGATGGGGTGGAGAGGTATATGAGAGAGAGGGGTGTGAGTTGGGAGCAGGGCAGTGAAATGGCGGGGGACAGGGCGACTTGGAGGCGATTTGTTTGTGGCCACCCCAAACGGGATTGAGGCGTCTGGCAATAGATAGATAGATAGATAGAAAGTAATCTGGTTGATAAGAATTAGCGTGGCGGGGGTTAATAGAATTTATCTGTGGGCCGATCCTCGTAGTTTACATTTTCTTTAACAATGACAGTGACTGTGCACTTTTGTCATCCTCGGGGGGTTCACCCAGACCCTGACTTGTATCTCAATGGTCGGAGAATATCCTGTGTGGAAGGGACTCGGTTTCTGGGTCTTCTGTTTGATATAGGACTAAACTGGGTTCCTCAGGTTCGTTATGTTAAGGCAGCTTGTTTTAAAGCCTTGATTCTTCTGAGGGTTTTGGCTCATATCTCTTGGGATGCTGTCAAACCCTTCTCCTCTTGCATACGTCCCTTATTCTTCCTAAACTTGAATATAGGTGTGAGATCTATTCTGCAACAGATCCCCAACTCTTGACGTTAGATTCCGTACATCATGCTGGTGTATGTCTGGCTACTTTTTCTTTTTCTTCATGCAAGGAAGAAGGAACCAATGGCCAGAAGCCCGCAAACTGTTCCTTCCAAGAAAAAAAACAACAAAAACAATACAACAGAGAGCCAAATTCAAGATCTGTTCATTTCGAGATGTCTGGACAAACTACGTTTGAAAGACTGGAGATCATGGGAAGTAGGAAATACAAAGTGAGACAGTTCCTGAGTTCACCTGTTGCAAAAATGAAGGGCTAGGAATAACAACTCTTTCATCAGAGACATGGACAGAAAAGAGGTTTGTTGCTAGACGGTGCTATGCGCCCGTCGTAGAGGTAGAGGGATGCAAGCAGACATTTCAGAGTAGCAGTGACCATTGAAGCAGCGATAGAAAAGAGATAGAGATGCAACAGTGTAGTAAAGAGACAGAGGTTGAAGGAAGCCAGTAAGAGGAGGAGAGTTAATAAGACGAAAAGCCTTTGACTCCACCTTGTTTAGAAGAGCTATATGTGAGGAGCCTCCCCACACAGCAGCATTCAGGTCATCTCCACTTTCATGTTTGTTTGAGGATGCTGATGTCCTCCATTTAGATTACACATCACTAGTTGTTAATGATGAGGTATAGGTATCGTCCTCACTGCCTTCTGGACTCTGTGCCTTGTGCCATGATCTCCCAGTATTACCGATCTTCTGTTAAAGTGCAAGTACTTTGTGACGGCGAGAAAATGATAACGAGTTGTAATGCCCGATACCTGGGCAGCACTCAACGATGCCTTTATCTGGTCCAATTCTAACCTCCACCAGAGATTTGAACAAGGTAACAATGGTGACAGCTTTGTGCTAGGTAAGTTTGGTAACTGTTTACTTTGCGTAAAGTTAGGTAATACGTAAGACATCGCAAAAATAATAGAAAATTCTCATTCATATTGCTTCTATGTTTCCTTAACCCTAAACCTTATCATTTTATTATTATTTTTTTTTTAATGGTTGTGCAGCTGTGTTGTTTGGTTTATTTTTACTTTTGGCAGATCACAAGTTTTTAATTTTTAATAGTTTATTATGTAAAAAAGATGCTTTCTTCAACCCCTCCCCCCAAAAAATAAAGGGGGGGAGGGGTTGAAGAAAATCACAACAGTACTCATCCTTTTTAACCATCATTGAAATGTCTTACCGTTTCTCACCCCACCATAAAGTGGGAAATGAGATTGATGGTTATGTTGATGAGGAATACAAAACTTTATATACTACCTTACTGTATCCAGGTTTAACTTGAAACATGCATTCACACCTGTTTGCAGGGAACAGTGGCTATCCCCTAGAACCAAGCTCACCTTCTCGCTACATTTGCCCGGCCAGCTACGCCTGCAGAGAGAAGGTACAACCCCAGCCACGCCTGAACTCGTGTTGTGATCGAGAACACCTTTGGTATTCTGAAGTCAAGGTTTAGATACCTGCACAGTTCAAGGAGGTCATTACAGCAAGAACCAAATAAATGTGCCAGAGTAATCACTGCGTGCATGTTGCTTCATAACATTTGTATACAGAGGAGAATCCCGATGCCAGAAATGATTGAGGAGGAAAAGAAGCATGTTAACATGCCACAGCATAGAGCAGATGACATTGTGAATGCTCCTGGTCATGCAAGAAGGATCGCAATTGCACACTTATTCTTTGAGCAGATAATAGTGGTACAAGCAAAAAGTCATTGTGTGATGCTTAAATAAGGATTACAAAACATCTCAATCATAGTCTTAATGTCGTAGTTACGAGTAGTGTATCTCTTTATTGGCAGTTGCCTTATTCTTTTAACGGGTGGCCACAAATTATCTCCTCTGTCACTTTGTACCCTGCAGTCCAGCAACCCTATCTGTATCATATCAAAACTTAAATAACTTTCCTTCACGTTTACAGATTTATATGCAGTATACTCATATTTGTCTATGGTTTTTACCCTGGCTGGTATTGCCATGTACTAGCAATAGTATTAACGGCAAAATATTACTCATTGTAACGTGAACCCAACGGAATGCAGATTGAAGTTGCCCCCTTCCTGCATTCCACCATCCCCCTTTCCGAGGAAAGGGAATAAGGTGAAAGGGATTCGTGGAAGTGGGCAACGAAGCCCTCTATTGTATCGGTGCCACTGCGAGAAGGTTTCCTTAGTCAGCACCTTGAATAGTGATAACGGGAAAATAAAGGTCAGAAAACAGATGAAAATATCATGACTTCATTTTCAAAAAAAAAAAAAAAAAAAAAAAAGGCACACAAATACCAGGCCTCGGAGTCCCCAGGGGGGGGGACCATAAATGCCCCCATCAACCCCTCTCTCGGTGACGACTCAGCGAGATGTCTGGAACCACTGTCTGACTCACTTCTTCATTTATGCAACATTCGCGACCTGTCCTCTAACTTTCTCTCCTTCGAACACCACATCTCCTCCACACCTCACCTTCTCTTCCTGAGAGAGACTCAGCTGTCCGAGGCAACTGACAGCAAACACTTTTCTGTTTCCTCCTATTTTATATTCATTCCAAAGCCAAAGGTGGCTGTTGTGTATATGTACGCAACGACTTATTTTGCTCTCGTGTTCCTGAACTTGATTCTTCTGTATTATCTAATCTTTGGCTTTAGCTTTCCTGTCATTCTCTGACTAAATATATATGTGCTGTTAACTTATCTCCAAAGTCCACTGACTATGAAAAATTCTTCGACTGTCTTACTTCTACTATGGAACACATTCTATCCATTTCTCCCTTCTCTGAAATCTCCATTCTAGGAGATTTCAGTGTTCACCACCACCTTTGGCTCTCCTCTCCTTTCACTGATCCACCTGGTGAACAAGCCTACATCTTTTCTATCCTTAATGACCTAGAGCAGCTTGTACAGCACCCGACCTGTATCTCTGACTGCCTTGGAGAAAGCTCCAACATAGTTGACCTTTTCCTTACAACTAATTCTTCTGATTATTTTGTTAATCTTTCCTCTCTGTTGGGCTCCTCCGATCACAACCTTATTACCTTGACCTGTCCCATCGCTCCAGTGCGGCCTGTAGACCCCCCAAGGAAACGTCGACTGTGGCACTTTGGAGCTGCGGATTGGGAAGCCCTCAGGCAGTATTTCTTTGATTTTCCATGGAATGATTATTGCTTCCATGGCCAGGACCCATCTGAGTTGCTTTCCACATTATGGAGGTTATTCTCTCGGGCATGGAAGCATACAGTCCCTTCTCATACCCTTTGACTAATGCAAGAAAACCTTGGTTTAATCACACTTGTTCTAATGCTGTCCGCAACAAGGAGAGGGCCTATGAAAGGTACCAGAGCCAACCCACCCCTGAATCACATCTTGCTTATGTTTCTGCCCGGAATCGTGCTAAGTCTGTTCTTTGCTCTGCCAAAAATAATTTCATCCATACTACATGCTCTCAACTCTCCAACTCGAATTCTTCCCGCTCCTTCTGGCACCTTGCCAAAAACCTTTCTAACAACTTTACCTCATCATTCTTCCCTCATCTTTTCTACTCACATGGCTCTGTAGCTGTTTCTTCTACTGATAAAGCAGATCTCATTGCTCAGACTTTTTGCTCTAATTCCACTGTAGATTATTCCAATGCTGTTCCTCCATCACTTCCCCCCTATGACTTACTCATGGCTGACATTAAAATTTCTTCTCAGCTGATGTATTTTCTACCATCACTGGCCTTAATACTAACAAGGCATATGGGCATGATGGAGTCCCTCCTGTTGTCCTAAAGAACTGCGCTTCTCTGCTTTCACCCTGCCTAGGTAAACACTTTCGCCTTTGTCTTTCAACTTGTACCTTTCCTTCGTGCTGGAAGTTTGCTCTCATTCAGCCAGTCCCAAAGAACG
The DNA here is from genome assembly GCF_032717465.1 of Coenobita brevimanus. NCBI lineage: Eukaryota > Metazoa > Arthropoda > Malacostraca > Decapoda > Coenobitidae > Coenobita > Coenobita brevimanus. The sequence goes on from NC_137055.1 coordinate 26,232,484, forward strand.
GTGACCATTCCCAACCCTCTAACTATCATCCAGTTGCTTTAACATCCTATGTTTAAAAAGTTTTCCAGTCAATTCTCAACAGAAAAATTTTAAAGCATCTCTCCTATCACAACCTTCTTTCTGATTGTCAGTATGGGTTCTGTCAGGGATGCTCCACTGGCAATCCTCTCACCTACCTTCCAGAATCCTGGTCATCCTCCTTTCGGAACTTTGGCGAAAGCGTTGCCATTGCACTTGACATCTCAAAGGCTTTCTATCGAGTCTGGCATAAATGTTTAATTTCCAAACTGCCCTCTTACGGTTTCTATCCTTCTATCAGCTTGCCTTCATCTACAGCTTCCTTTCTGGTCGTTCTATAGCCGCTGTTGTAGACGGCCATCGTTCTTCTCCTAGATCTATCAACAGTGGTGTTCCTCAGGGCTCTTTCTTATCAACAACTCTCTTTCTTTTATTCAACAATGATCTTCTAAGTCGTACATCTAACCCTATCCACTCGTACCCTGATGATTCCACCCTTCACATCTCCATTTGGTTCCTTCAACGTCCACCTCAGCAATTACTTCAGCAAACAAGGGATGAGGTTATGGCACACCTAATGTCTGACTTGGCTCGTATCTCTGACTGGGGTAAACATAATCTTGTTGTTTTTAATGCATCAAAAACTCAGTTTTTACACCTATCAATCAAACACAATCTTCCACAGGAGTACCAACTAATGTTTAATAATATTAAGCTTATCCTGTATCATCCTTGAACATGCTTGGGGTTTCATTCACTCGGAACTTATCTTGGAAAGATCATGCTGCATCTCTTGTAAATTTTGCTTCCTAGATATCGGGTGTGCTAAGCTGACTCCGTACCTTCCTTACCCCTGCACAGTTGTTGACTTTATACACTGGTTTTATTCGCCCCTGTGTAGAGTACAACTCTCATGTGTGGGGAGGCTGCCCACATACAGCTCTTCTCAATACAGTGGAGTCATAGGCTTTTCGTGTCATAAACTCTCCTCCTGTTACAGACTCCCTTCAACCTCTGTCTCTTTGCTGCATTGTTGCATCTTTATCTCTTTTTCTATCTCTACTTCAATGATCACTGCTCCTCTGAACTGTCTGCTTGCGTCCCTCCACCTCTACGACGGGCGCATAACACCCTTCTAGCAACAAATTCTCATCCCTTTTCTGTCCAACTCTTTAATAGTCCATGGGAAATAGATAAAAATGCGGGGTTTGGTGAAACAAATTGCAATAGTTTGTTTTATTGCATGAACATGTTATTTGGTCCCTAAGGAACACCATATCCAAAATGGGACAAACTTGGCCATCTTGAACTTACGTAATTTCATAAATTCAGAATGGCGGCGGTTCCCATTGTTTGAGCTTAAATACCTCCTCAAATATTAACTTTTGAACATATACAGTAAGTATACTAAGTACTAATAAGAACGTGACCTCATGAAATTCATATCAGGCATCAGATTTGTCCGTTGACTCTTGTTTGTCCCTGGGTCAAAGGTCAGTTACACTGAATATTTAAAATTACAATAATTATGTTTTATATACCCATTTGAAAATGATCTCGCATAATGACTTGGGGATTACATTGGTTGTAATAGACACAAGTTTACATAAGATGGCAAACAGCAATTGATTTATTGATCTTTTTGGAGCTGTTTGAAAAAGAACAGAAAAGAACAAAAATAATCACTCAAGCTGAACGTACATGCTCGTGCTCATCAAGTTAGAATATGGAAGGGGTTAGACTTCAAAATGGTCTCCTTCAGAAACCTAGTATAATGCTTCCACTATTGTGTGTGTATATAATATATATATATATATATATATATATGTATGGGTAAGATGGGAGTTGGTAGTAGGATGAGTGAAAACGGAGTGAGGTTTGGAAGCTTCTGTCTAGCAAATGACTTAGTCATCGGGGGCACACTCTTTCAGCATTGCAATATACACAAGACAGCTTGGGTGTCGCCGTGTGGAAAATATAAAAATCAGATTGATCACATCGCTATCAGTAGGAGGCATAGAAGTTCTCTGCTAGATGTTCATGTTAAACGGGGAGCGGATATTGGTAGTGACCATCAACTCAGCATTGCAAAAATAAGGTTTAAACTTAAAAATCAGAAGAAGGAAAAATCTGGTGTTGGTAGATACGATATTGTTAAGCTTAGAAGGGAAGGAGAAGAAAAGGAGGAATTCAGATTAGAATGCAGAAATAGGTTTTTGGTGTTGGAAACGTAGGAAGAGGGGGAGAGAAGTGTAGATGAGATGTGGGAGGATGTGAACAAAGTTTTGCATGAGACTGCTGAATGTACGATTGGAAGGAGACATAGCTTCAGGAGAAAGAAATGGATATCAGAGGAAACGTGGGATATGATAAAAAAGAGAGGTGAGGCTAAATTGAGGAGTGAGATGCAATGCGTTGATGAACGAGAGATTGAATTAGCAAGAGCTGCGTACTGGAGTTTGAATTCAGAAGTAAGAAGGTTAGCTAGGAGAGATAAAAGAAGATGTGTGGATGAAAAGGTTGCAGAGACTGAAATCTTAATAAACAAAAATGATGGACAGAGTCAAAGAATAGCATATGAGTCGATTAGAGAACTGAGTGGTAATGCAGGTAAACGCAAGGAAATGCCAGTTAGAGACAGGGAAGGAGATTTATTGACCAAAGATGGAGATATTAAAAATAGATGGAAAGAGCATTTTGAGACAGTTCATAATAGACCAATACCACCATAAGAGGATATACCGTCTGCTCAGGAAGATTTAAATATAGAAACAGGAGAGTTGAGGCTTCCAGAAGTGGAGAAAGCAGTAAAACAGTTAAAGAATAATAAGGCACCAGGGGAGGATGGTTTATTTCCGGAAATGTTTAAAGTGGAGGGGGATAGATTGATAATGATCTTGACCAAGCTATTCAATAAGATATGGGTGACGGGGTTACTACCATCAGTTTGGAAGAATGGTGTAATTGTTAAAGTTCCGAAGAAGGGAGACCTGAGTGAATGTGGTAATATGAGGGGAATCTCTTTGTCACCGATAGCTTTGAAAGTTTTCAGTAGAGTGTTGTTAAATAGGTTGGAGCCAGTGGTTGAGGGTATTCTGAGGGATGAACAGGCTGGTTTTAGAAAGGGACGTGGTTGCAATGATCAGATCTTTATAGTTAGGCATTTGATGCAGCAAGTTAATGAAATGAGAATACCGTTAAGTCTTTGTTTTGTTGATTTTGAAAAGGCTTTTGATAGTGTTTCGAGAGAGACTATGGGGAAGATCATGAGACATTACGGAATACCAGAGGAGTTTGTGAGGGTCATTATGAACATGCATGAGGACACATTTTGTAAAGTGATGGTTGATGGTTGTCTGAGTGATTCGTTTGAAGTCAAGTCCGGAGTAATTCAAGGTGGTGTTCTATCGCCTTTACTATTTATATTGGTCATTGATTACATTATGAAACGCGTTGGAACAGAAACCGGTGCAGGTATACTTTGGGGAGAGAACAGGAAACTTTTGGATTTAGATTATGCAGATGATATAGTTTTGATTTGTGATGGGCCAGAAGAGATGCAGTGTTGGACTGTTTGGTGAGTGAAGGTCGCAAGGTGGGTTTGGTTATTAATTGTGGAAAAACTGAAATAATCAATATGAATATGGAAAATGCGCAGGAATGTGTAATTGGAGGTATGGTTGTAAAGCAAGTTGATAGGTTTAAATATTTAGGTACTTATTTAGCCAAGGATGGTTCTTTGAACTTTGAATTCGAGGAAAGGTTAAAGAAGGCTAATCAGGCAATGGGAATGCTTAAAAATATTTGGAATAATAACAATTTCTCTGTGCATACAAAAATCAAACTTTATAAGGTAATGGTTAGGAGTATCTTAATTTATGGACACGAGTCTTGGTACAGCACAGTGACTATGGAAAATAAATTCATGGTGTTTGAAAATAAAGCACTTAGAAGAATATTAGGAGTTAAGTGGTGGGAAAGGATACCAAATAGTAGAATTAGAGAAATAACGGGAGTGCAGCCGATCGATGAATATGTTAGATTCTCACGATGGAAGTGGCTAGGACATGTGTATAGGAGACAGGGAATAGTACGAGGTACACCAGGGTGGGTGGCACTTGGTAGGAGAGGTAGAGGAAGGCCAAAAGAGACGTGGGTGAGGACAATGAGACGGGAAGCTGGAGATGAGTGTTGGGGAGATCTTGAGGAGTTAGCACAAGATAGGATGTGGTGGTGTGAGTTCATCGAGGCCCTATGCATCCCCGAGGGTGCCACAGGAAATGATTGATTGATTGATATATATATATATATATATATATATATATATATATATATATATATAGATATATATAGATAGATATATATATATATATATATATATATATATATATATATATATATATATATATATTTATTTATTTATCGTGAATACCATATGAGGTATTAAAATCGTTAATCAATCTTAAATCATCAATAATAAATTACATTCTAGATCTGTCTTGCATAATTATCTGTTTTAAAAAAATAATTAGTCTTGTTCAGTGTCCTCATCTAATAATGTGTTAACACAAGTGCCATCTTGAAACTCCTTGCAAAAGTCTGTAGTATAACCAGTGTTTCTTGCATGGACAGTGTTGAGTATCAGAAAAGCCTTTGCATCTACATCTGATTACTTTCAGCAAGGTATCTGGCGCTGGGCTGTTGTCCATCGTGCAAGGAATTAAGTTTTTTCCATTCATCTTCCAGCCCCAATTGTCAGATTTAATATTACTGTTTCCTAGCCAGACTTGTGTTTGATAATATACGCGGAATGAGTGATATTTTGTCGCATCAATAGTAGGTGGCAGGTCTTTAACTTCAAAACTTCTCAAACTCTTGATGACTTTGCTCTGAAACATCTTTCTCAGCTCATCAATAGGTGCACAATCACTGCTAGAGCTGTAGACCTGAATGAGTGCTCTTTCTCCTGCCTCTCTGATTTCCTCATGAATGGACTTGTCAGTCAAGAACGGCGCTGGACACTCAACCAGGAGACTTTGTTTTTTCAATACAATCTTGTTTAATCTTGATGTAGTATCACATCCACACAGAGCATGCATAAACGACAAACATATGCAGCATTCTTCACCGAGTTGTGAACTAATTTCTCCAGCGTTCCATATGGGGTGCTTTCTGTTGTGTTTCTGTGATACCATGAACAGGGGCTGACTGTTAGGCTTCATGTGATGACAGAGGAGCACCAATATGTCAGTATCCTCTGCTGTGACATAATGTTACCTTGCTAACTGCCATGTTACAGTAACTGCCTCCTGCACTATTAGAACATCTGCATCTCCCTCAGCATGTTTGGTTAATACTCCATGCTTCTTCAAAGTTTCAGACAGAAGCTGATAAATCTGTTTGTTTTTCTGGTTTGCTTGAAGCGATTCCTTATCTCCAAAGGTAAATACTTGAGTTGGCACCAGGTGAACGTCTGGGGCAACAATTAGGCTCCTAGCACGTTTTTGATGAGTCACGCATTTTGTCGATGCACTACTGCTATACCCATCAAAGACAACCATAGGATAGTTGTTTCTCTTGACTATAGCAACATACTTGGATGCAGTATCTTCATATGTTTCTCCTGTGGTCCATGTGATGCGTTGGAACAAGGATCCACAGTCAAAAACAGAACATTCTGCATCAGGGATTAGATCTGCTTGACCTGATATGCATTTTGCCATGGCATCTGCAAGTTGAAGCTTGGTGGCACCTCGAGGAAGTCCGTTGCTTGTGAATAGTGATGGTGGGTATACAAATAGCTCGTACTCCATGATTTCACTTAAGCTGATTTCGGCATTACTGGCTGTTACAAGCAGTCGCTGAAATAGGGCTTGAGGATCCACCTGCACTTCAGCTCCATCTGCTACTATCTTGTGACCCATTGTCTTGATTGGTGCTTCTTTCCGAATACATAGTTTGCTGCATTTTGTCCTTCCATCATTTTGATTATTTTGTACCCAGCATCTTTGGCAAGGTGAGCAGTTGATTGTGGTGTAGATAATCCTGAAATGATGTTGTACAAATACTCATTTTCTGTGAAGGGACTGTGCTGCTCTAGGTACTGGAAAATTTTCATAGTATCTTCCTGGTCTCTCTTTCTCCTGGATTGAGTCAAGTCTTTATTTCTTTCAGTTCCAGTCTTCTTCTGAACACTCTTTATCTCATAACTTATCTGAGCAAAGATTGGCATGGCTTGTAACCATCTTGTTCGTTGAGTCTCATCCATACCTCGTCCATGTTTTAGGCCTCCTGATGACTTTAGGGATTTCATAAGCACTTGCTCAATAACAAGATCTGGTGCTAACCCAGCTCAGTATCTGTCTGATCTTCTAATGAAGAACAAACCAGACTCGACAGGTTGGGCATAGAGTTTCTCATTCGTCTTCTTCAGATCCATCATGTCCTGGAGGAATAGATGGGCTGATTTTGTGTTGTCATTGTGGCCAGAAGCAGCAAAAAATTGCAGCATTCTTTGTAGTGCCCTGAAGTACAACTTTGGCTGACTGGTTCTTTGTCCTCTGAGTGCAGACCGCAGGATATCCATCATCTCCATATACTGTACCCATAGTTTTCCATTTGGGCTCTGCTGTATTTGATCTTTGACATCTCTGAGTCTTTGTTCATCTACCACAAGGTCCGCATCTTGAGCCTCAACTTCCGTCTCCGTTTACTGAAGAACTTTGTCAGGCTTTTGTAATGAACTATCTATTGCATTTTGGGTGCCCTCATGCTCTGCTGCTTTCTTGACCACCGATGCATTCAAAGCAGCATCAATTAAGAAGTGGCCACGTACTGCTCGCTCATATCCCTTTCCAGCCAGCATGTGATTGACGGTGTTGGGTCCATAGACTAGCTCAAATAGTATTCTCAGTCCATTATCATTCATGATGTGGCCCATACTGCCGAGGAAGCTCATTAAGGTATGGAATGGCCCGAGGATGAGAACAATATATTGCAGTTGGTTTACATGGCTGATGATATGTCTTGCCTTGAGCCACAAGGGTTGATCAAATATGATGACAGGCGATATGTTGTATCTCATGCACTGGTCATTTACAAACATTAGGGTAGTGAAGATACAACTCATGTTGGCTGGATCTAAGTCAACCATGGGCAGGAAATGGAAGGATGCTTTTCCTGAATGGCTACCTCGGGTGGTGATCTGCATAAATCAGGACCATCCTGGCCTGTTGCATCTATAAGGAAATGAGATCTTCCAAAGAGTATCAAGTTGCTCTCTGATATGTTCATGGACAATGGACGTTATTGCTTTATAATTCAGCATGTCTCCAACTTTACCCAGTTTTCTACATCTTGTCACTGCAATACTTGTTGGTTAAGTTTTAAAATATTCTGAATTCCGAATAACTGGTCGAGTTGAGACTACTGGTGGTGTGGCTGCACATATCAGACCCATGCCATGATAAATGTCCTTTCCAGTGATTGTTACTGCATTATGGTCAACATTATCAGCGATGAAGTGGCAGAAGCTGTATGCCAAATTTTCAAGCTGATCTTTGTTTTGATGTGCTGCACATGCTTTGAATAGTTTCACTTCTTCATATGAAAAACAAAATTCTCTGCTGCTCAAATCATTAATTAGCTCACATGAACCATAAGCCCAGTGGATATGTATTGTTAAGGCAAATTGCATTGGCGCCATGATACTTCTTGGCCGAGCTTGTTGCATGATGCAGTGTCCTATTGTTGCAGTCTTTAAGTCATCATAAGTTTTCCTTCCTCTGAAGACTTCAGCCAGAGACATTCTAAGTGAAAAAGGAACAAAGTCCAAGTTTCGTTGGGTATCACCAATCCCTGAAATGGAAGGGTACTCTAATCTACTTTCCTCAGTACTGCTGATATCTGATTTTATCAAAACTGCTGCTGTTTTCAATATAAACCTTTTTTTTTTTTTTTTAGTTTCTTCCCTGTCGTCTTGTTTCTGATCTTTGTAGAACGCACTGAGAATCTTAGATGCTATTTGCCTGACTGTTACTACATTGCAGTACTTTCCCATCTGACTAATAACTAGAGAATCCCCAGAATGATCTATGAGCTTCAGCTTCAGGTAAGGGATGCTGTGGATCTTGACAAAGGTTTTCCATTCTCGTTTGTAAGTTTGAGAGTATTTTGAGTTCTTCCTCTTCTTCTATGAACTGAGCGACTACAATTTAAAATGCCTCATCTCTGGATACATCTACCTTTCTACTGTCATAAAAGGACTTTCTAGTTATTTGTAGTGGAGTTATATATATTTTAGACTTGTGGACGAGCGGTTGTTATACTTGAGTAGCTTTGTAGGTAGATAATCTTCTTTCCCATTTGTCATGTAGTGACAGGAGAGGTAAAGAATAGTATGGGACTATTTTTATTTGTCTTGGAAATATTAACAAGTCTCTCACACAGAGCGAAGTATAAAGTAGAGTCCCGCTAGCTAACTCTCTGTCTCGCTCTCTCTGTCTCTCTCTCAGGTTGCTAAGCCCTTCTCCCTGCGACCTGTCTGTTCTATCCCTAGCTTCCTTCTGCCCTCTCTTTCCTAAATTCTGGCGAAACAGGAGACGTATCAAGTGTGCTCCTTGTGAGTGGAAAGTTCTAGAAGCCTGTGTGTGAGTATGTGTGTATGTGTGTGTATGGTCACTAGGCGCTGTCATGTGCCTATAAAGCATTCCTTGAGTTAAGAGTGTGTAAGCATGTTTAGCATTGCTCGATTCTCGCAGACACAATACCTTCTCATCATCTGACTCCCTGCTTCTATCTGTCTCTCTATCTATCTATCTATTATGATTTGTAATTATAATATGGAGTCCTAACATATTGCTCGGTCAAGCGAAAATGGCGTACCATCGACAGTTAATAGTCATAACATATTAATACATATTATATACACATTATAATGAACTTATAAGCTAATTAAGTGAAATACATAATATTGTAGAAGTAACATAATTGTATGAATATTGTATACATATAATATTCATAGTAAATAGCAATTATCCAGTAATATTACATTTTAAACAAGTTGTATACATTTTGTGAGATGTGTAGGTATAACAGACATACGCATATAATTGTGCAATGGTAATACATAATTGTAACATTTTATGAATTGTTACAAAATATTGTGGTAATGCATAATTGTGTTGGCCTTATAAATTGTAGTTACATTTTGTTAATGCAACTGTTACATAAGTGTCTTGGCCTTATAATTGTAGTTAAAGTTACATAAAAGTTACATCTTGTTAATGCAACTGTTACATAAATGGTACATATTGTTTGTAGTTACATAATTGTAGTTAAAGTTACATAAAAGTTACATCTTGTTAATGCAACTGTTACATAAATTGGTACATATTGTTTGTAGTTACATAATTGTAGCAAGTGTAACATAATGCAATCGTTTGTCGTTACATAATTGTTACATATCGTTTGTAGTTACATAATTGTAGTTAAAGTTACATAAAAGTTACATCTTGTTAATGCAACTGTTACATAAATTGGTACATATTGTTTGTAGTTACATAATTGTAGCAAGTGTAACATAATGCAATCGTTTGTCCTTACATAATTGTTACATATCGTTTGTAGTTACATAATTGTAGCAAGTGAAACATAATCCAATCGTTTGTCGTTACATAATTATAATATGGAGTTACATCATTGTTATAATTGCAGTCCTTACATATGCTGCGGTCGATGATATGATGTGCCATGCCACTAGCTTGTGAAGACAACCGTTTGCTTTTTTGTTTGTAGTTTATGTGGTATTTTGGCATTTGTAGTAACACTTACACTTATTTTCATTTGTTTGTTATGTGATCTTACTCTATTTCTCTCTTTTTTCTTTCTTATTTTTTCTTTCTTTTTTTTTTTTTTTGTATGTATTGATTTTACATAGTTTGTTTTTCTTCGCTTGTGTATGCTTTTTCTATGTTGTTCATGGTTGCATAATTACTAGCTAATTTCCTTGGGATACTTTTTTAAAGTTTAGTTCATATTGCACAGAGATTATATAATGATATTATATAGTCCCATATTTTGTTATTTTATATAAAAAATATATATACATATATACAGTATTAACTATATACACTGACTTGTTGTTCACTTGTACCTATCGTGGTTAATATGTGTGTCAGCACTGTGTGGAAATCTTTGTCTTCACGATTGTGTTGAAGATATTCACTCTTGCTAACGTCATTTGTGTTGGCCATTTTTTTTCTCTGGTTTTCCTTGTAACTTAATTTATCTGTTTTCACTAGGTAGTTTTAATTAATAAATGTTTAATACAATTCTTTTAATCGCTCACTGAGTAACTGTGATGGTATATTTTCATTATTACTTTGTAGATGTAATAATGTATATTGTATGTATGAAACACGTATTTTATGTAGGTATAAATGGTAACACTCGTTGGTAGTAAATAAATGTTATAATAAAGGAATGAATATATACAGTGTAGAATATTTACTGTTGGTGATTATTTAGTGTTTGAGTTATGCAGTTAACTGAAGTAAGTATGGGTATTTAAGCTGTAACTATACAGCACGTTTTATATGTTTGTGCAGAGGCTTATTGTCTATCGCTGTGTATTGTATAAATGAAGTAACTATGTAACTCACTAATTTTTACCGTGGTGGGAATGGTGTGAGTGGTGGTGCAGGTGGTGAGTTGACTGACGTGGCCTCTTTTCAGCAAGCACGCATGATGACGTCGACTTCCCACACTGGTAGCTGTGGTGAGTGAATGAGTAGCGATGAGTAACTTGAGTGAAGATGAATGAGTAAGATGAGTTATGAGTCGTGTCTCAACTCTTCGTTTGTTTGTTCCGTTTTTCTTTGTCGATGTTTTCTCGGTCCTTTTCTCTAGTGATTTACTCGTTGTGGGATGAAGACTGCCGCTACTTGTAGGTGCGTGTAGAAGATTATACAGATGACTCGTAGAGTTGTTACTTGTAGTTGATTGTAGATGGTTGTAGTTCGTTGGTTCGTCATAGAAATTTCAAGATTGTTTGTATCAGTACTTTGTTAAACTACTGGCAAGACGTCGTGTGATCACTTCTACATCAGCGTGATGATCGTGGAGACGGAGGGGGCTGGTTGGAGAGAATACTGTCAGGAGCTGGTTGTAAGTTGTTGGTTATGAGAGGTAATTTTTTGTTTTCAATCTTGATATTTTGTAGGAATTCAATGTTGATTCATAGACGAGGTTCGTATACGTTCGCTGCTACCAAATGTCATAAAATGACTTTGTAGTTACTTGTAGTGGAGTTATATATATATTAGACTTGTGGACGAGCAGTTGTTATACTTGAGTAGCTTCGTGAGTAGATAATCTTCTTTCCACTTTGTCATGTAGTGACAGGAGAGGTAAAGAATAGTATGGGAGTATTTTTATTTGTCTTGGAAATATTAACAAGTCTCTCACACAGAGCGAAGTATAAAGTAGAGTCCCGCTAGCTATCTCTCTGTCTCGCTCTCTCTGTCTCTCTCTCAAGTTGCTAAGGCCTTCTCCCTGCGACCTGTCTGTTCTATCGCTAGCTTCCTTCTGCCCTCTCCTTCCTAAATTCTGGTGAAACAGGAGACGTATCACGTGTGTTCCTTGTGAGTGGAAAGTTCTAGAAGCCTGTGTGTGAGTATTTGTGTATGTGTGTGTATGGTCACTAGGCGCTGTCGTGTGCCTATAAAGCATTCCTTGAGTTAAGAGTGTGTAAGCATGTTTAGCATTGCTCGATTCTCGCAGACACAATACCTTCTCATCATCTGACTCCCTGCTTCTATCTGTCTCTCTATCTATCTATCTATTATGATTTGTAATTATAATATGGAGTCCTAACACTACCACTCTTACTCCTCTCTACTTTCTCTTTTAGGTCTAAGTCATATTTGGTTGGCATCTTTCTTCCAGTTCTGAAATTTCTGCTGCACACCTTGTGGTATATAGTATCAGCTGCAGGCAAGTTTCTTGCAAATTCAACTCTCGATTTCATATCATCGGCCCACTTGTCTCCACGCTCCACACAAGATCGCAGAATAGCATATTGACTATGCCAAGTAGATACTCGGAACACATCTTCAAAAAGACATCCGCCCTCATCAACAGCCTTCATTGTACAATAAAGACAATGAGTAGCAACCTGGAAGGCAGGCTTTTTCGATCTTAATGATGGTGAAGGAAGAACAGTTTCTTCTGCCTTCCTTTTCTTCGCTGTTGCAATGTCCTTGTTCGTATGTTTATGCCTGCAACGAGAATGGACCAGCTGGCCTGCTTGAACAATAATTGAAGACCCTCTTTCCTTGCTTGCATTATTGATTGTAGTTGCTGCTATTTCACCGATCCGCACTGTTCCATCCTCAGCATCTACAGCAATACAGCAGAACACACACGCGTCCTTAGGTTGATCTGGATGAGGAATGACTACCTGTCAAAGATAGAGAAAAAGTCCCTTAATAATTGGCTTCTACAGTAGGTGGGCTATGTGCATGAATTTATTAAACTGAGCAAAAGAATATGTTGTGTTCGTTGTCATCAGTAAATGAACAATTACTAAAGTACTTAGAAATTACAATCTAAATATTCTATTCTACATAATTTTCCTCAACTAAGGGATTTTATTACGGATTCTGTTACCGAAAATTAAAGTTTTGAGCGCTGACCTTGAAAATATAAGGTTTTACCTTTGACCCAGGGACCCACAGGGGGCAAGGGACAAATCTGATGCCTGATATGAATTCCATGAAGTCATGTTCTTATTAGTACTCAACATATTTATATGTTAAAAAGTTGATATTTGAGGAGACAATCAAACAATGAGAACGGCCGCCATGTTGAATTTATGAAATTACGTAAGTTTAAGATGACCAAATTTGTCCCATTTTGGATATGGTGTTCCTTAGGGTCAAAATAACATGTTCATGCAATAAAACAAACTATTGCAATTTGTTTCACATAAAAAAAAATATTTCCCATGGACTATAATGCAAGAGTTAACCGTTACTCCCAGTCCTTCATTTATGCAACAGGTGAACGTTGGAACTGTCTCCCTCTGTCTGTATTCCTACTTCCTATGATGTCCAGTCTTTCAAACGGAATGTGTCCAGGTATCTCGAAATGAACGGATCTTGAATTTGGCTCTCTTTTGTATTGTGTTTGGTTCTTCTTGGAAGGAACAGTTTGCAGGCTCCTGGCCTTTGGTTTCTTCTTGCTTGCATTTAAAAAAAAAATGACGGGAGTGGGGACAGAAGAGCATAAGATAATGAGAAGTGAATGACTGGAGACCAAAATGCCTCTTTCAGTTGCCTCTTATCCCCCCAGTCTTCAAGGGAAGGCCATGAAGAAAGCACTATAATTACAAAAAAAAGGAACATTACACTTGATTAAGGTAACATTTTGACATGAAATATGAGAAAATGAGATAAATATTTGTAACCAAAGTTTACCGAACTGGAATGTAAAATAACTGGCTTAAATGAGATCCTTACATCACATCTGGTGGGAAATATAGTGAGAGTCTTCCATATTTCGCATGCTGCAGACCACAACATAAGAATGAGATTGAAGCACTGTATACTGTATAAAGAAATAAAGGCACTTACCGCAAAATATATGACATCCAAGAATATGTAGTTTAACAAAATCATTGCTATTATTTGACCATAACTGAATACTAATAATAACTGCACTAAAAAAAAAAAAAATCGCTATGAACAAAACACAGTAGTAAAGAGAACACTATGACTTATATATATTTCATGTTCTTGATGACATTTTTCTAACAGACTGCAATACTTATTAAAAAAATTGTCAATACTGGCAGTGTGCTGTTCTATAGCTGAGACAAAGTCGTTAATGTCTATCTGCACCTTCAGCATATCACCTACCAATGTAATTCTGCTTTGAGCCGGACTAGGCGCTCTGCTGGTGACTCGGCTAGGTGCCCCGGTTAGCCAACTGGTGGGAGTCTCAGGTTGCCTTGCAAATGTCTCAGCTGGTCTGCTTGGGGGTCTATTAGGTGGCCTGGAATATGCATAGGAATGTTCTGAGGGAACTGTCACAGCTTCTTCCTCTCTCTCAACATCAGGGCTGACTATCTCGGCCTCCACACCAAGCCAAACCACTGGCAGCTGCTCACCACTGGGTCCTGTTTGATATGAAATGAAAGTAAAAAAAAATGCAAAATATGTTTCAGTATTTTCCTGAAGCCTACCTTCTGTTAAATTAAAATTACTGATGGTTTCAACAAAATAGAATGTTGGTGAAAAACTGGAAATGATATTTCATGAAAGTTATGGGAATGGAGAGACAGTGAGGAAGGAATACATTTAAACCACACTAAATGAGCAATTCAGGACTTCACAAGATCATACTGTGTGTTGTATATATATATATATATATATATATATATATATATATATATATATATATATATATATATATATATATATATGTCATCAAATGACTTTGCGTCATAAAAGACTGAGTGGTTCCTTTATGGATGAGTTATATATATATATTTTCGACTTATGGACGAGCGGTCTTTATATCTTGGAGTAGCTTCCCATTTGTCATGTAGTGACAGGAGAGGTAAAGAATAGTATGGGACTATTTTTATTTGTCTTGGAAATATTAAAAGTCTCTCACACAGAGCGGAATATAGAGTCTCGTTCCCTTTCTCTCTCTGTCTCTCGAGTTGCTAAGCCCTTCTCCCCTTCGACCTGCCTCTAGTATCGCTTGTCCCCTTCTCTCCTGCCTGTTCTGTGGCTAAACTCCGTCTGCTGCTCTCTTTCCTAAATTCTAAATTCTGGTGTAGCAGAGGTGTGTCACGTGTGTTCCTCGTGGATGGAAAGTTCTAGCAGCCTGTGTGTGAGTATGTGTGTATGTGTGTGTGTATGGTCACTAGGCGCTGTCGTGTGCCTATAAAGCATTCCTTGAATTAAGAGTGTGTAAGCATGTTTAGCATTGCTCGATTCTTGCAGACACAGTACCTTCTCATCATCTGACTCCCTGCTTCTATCTGTCGCTCTATCTATCTATTTATCTATCTATCTATTATGATTTGCAATTATAATATGGAGTCCCACATATATATATATATATATATATATATATATATATATATATATATATATATATATATATATATATATATATATATATATATATATATATATATATATATATATATATATATATATATAGTAAAGTACAATGACCTTGCTTTGTTATTACCTAAAACTGACTGCTATTTGACAAGAAATGAGTGAGATGTGCGGATTGGCCTGGGAGGAAGGTAAAGTCCCGGATGATTGGAAGTCAGGTATAATTATTCCGTAATACAAAGTGAAAGGGGAAAAAGAAGTGTGTGGTAATCTTAGGGGCATTTGTCTTCTTAGTGTAATATGAAAAGTATATGGTAGGGTACTTATTGACAGAGTTAGGGAAATAACAGAGGAATTAGTTGGAGAAGGACAGGGAGGCTTTAGGAAGGGAAAAGGTTCTGTAGATCAGATATTCATTCTTAGATCTTTAGTGGGAAAGTTTCTGGAGAAGGGAAAGAAGTGGTATGCAGCCTTCATGGATTTGGAGAAAGCATATAACAGGATGGATAGACAAGGATTGTGGTAAGTATTAAGAATATGTGGAGTAGATGGGAAGTTGTTGAATGCTGTGAAGAGTATGTATGAGGGTGCTAAGGCTTCAGTGCGTGTGGATCGTGAACTGAGTGAGTCTTTCTCTTTGAAGGTTGGGTTGAAACAGGGATGTGTCATGTCTCCATGGTTGTTCAATCTGTATATGCATGGGGTTATAAATGAGATACAAGGTAGGGCAGTGTATGTTGGAGTGGCCCTGATCAGAGAGGGTTGTGTTTGGAATCTCCCTGTACTATTGTTTGCAGATGATACTGTGTTGTTAAGTGAAGACGAAGGGGAGTTGCAAGGCTTGGTGGATGAGTTTGGGAGAGTGAGTAACAAACAGAATTTAAAGGTGAATGTGGGGAAGAGTAAAGTTTTGGTCGTTGAGAGAGGTGAAGTCAGTGAATGTACAGTCAGGTTAGACGATGAGGAAATGGAAAATGTGAGTACGTTTAAGTGCCTGGGTAGTGTGATGAGTAAGGATGGAATTTTCGAGGGTGAAGTGCTTGACAGGGTACAACAAGGAAGAAAGGTTACTGGTTCCTTGAAGGCAGTGATAAGAAACAGGCAAGTGAGCATGGAAGTGAAAAAGTTATTACATGACAGCATTGTGAAACCAACTCTGACGTATGGAAGTGAAGCTTGGACGTTGTTGGAGGGACACAAATCAAGAGTGAGAGCAGTGGAAATTAGTTATTTGAGAGGAGCCTGTGGAGTCACATGGAGAGACAGACTGACAAATGAGGATGTGAAGGAGCATTGTGGTTTGAATGTGGATGTGTTAGGAAGCATTAGGAGAAACACACTGAGGTGGTTTGGCCATGTGAAGAGGATGGAGAGTGAGGGACTGACGAGGAGAGTGTATGTGAGTGAGATGGAGGGGGAGAGAGGGATGGGAAGGCCAAGGATAAGATGGAGGGATGGAGTGGAAATGAATATGAGCGAGGGGTGTGTGAATTGGGAGCGGGGCAGTGAAATGGCAGGGGACAGGTGACGTGGAGGTGATTTGTTTGTGGCCACCCCGTATAAGGGATTGGCGTCTGGCAATAGACAGATATTCTGAAGGCTACTGCTGCAGAGATATATATTATTCCTATTATGATGAACAATAATAAAGTAAAACAAGATATAATATGGTCAAATTATTCATTTAGTGCAATGTATTTTTGATATTTTAAAGTATTATAAAGTTTTATAAACAAATTGCAGGAAAGCTCCCATTAACATGAAAATTTTATGATGGTTTATGTTCATAAATCTCAACACATTTATGAAAACCATATTCTTTGGAAATATCATTTATGTTACAAAAGTTTTTTTTTTTTTATGCTTTCATGCCTCCCAAAATATGCAAAAATAATCTGTTACTCATGTTAGGCTTGTTGACGTCAAAGGTCGAGTCCTGCAGAGGTTGATACCGCTGTGGTATGACCGTTGTTTTCTATTGTCTGGTACCGATGCCATTTCCGTAATATGACATTAACTGATGTGCTGTTCGTTTACTTACTGCATTACTTCCAACCACTGTTAGTAAATACCAAAGGTGGACAAGTCTATGGGAGGCATAATGGAGAGTTGGTCATCAAACTTAGTCTAGGCTGTTGTGCTGGCTTGTAACTCGCTTTCACCACCAGCTAATCCTTGAATCTCTGTGATTGGTCCAACGTTTCTCCGTCCTGCCGTTTGATTGGTCGACGGGGTGTCAGCTGATGCATGAGATTTCCCCCAACGCATTCCCTTCAGTTAAGGCTAGCCTTCTTTAAGGCCGATGCACAAAACTTAAGTGAGCCCAAAGACCATGATAGGGGTCATTGTGTATAGGCCTTAGAGGCAGCCGTAGGGCAGCCTCAAAAATTTCACAAAAGGAAGAGGAAGAGAGAAACCTGTACTGTACACAGGAAATATCATCTTATAAATTACCAATATGCTGGGAATCGAACCAGGGACTCTCAGGTGAGAGCCAGGCAGCATACCACTACACCACGATCAGGTAAAAGTTAACTCACGTTGTCACAATCTTGTAACCAACGTCCCTCCGCCCCCACTGTGGGCATCAAGAGGATGAGTTAACCCCCTGGCACTCGGGCAAGTAGATGCTTTTAATCTATCCCAAGCACTTACGGCAAGTCAGAATGAAGAGAGAAACCTGTACTGTACACAGGAAAAATCATCTGATAAATTACCAATATGCTGGGAATCGAACCTGAGAGTCCCTGGTTCGATTCCCAGCATATTGGTAATTTATCAGATTTTTCCTGTGTACAGTACAGGTTTCTCTCTTCATTCTGACTTGGCGTAATTGCCTGGGATAGATTAAAAGCATCTACTTGCCCGAGTGCCAGGGGGTTAACTCATCCTCTTGATGCCCACAGTGGGGGCGGAGGGACGTTGGTTACAAGATTGTGACAACGTGAGTTAACTTTTACCTGGTTGTGGCATAGTGGTATGCTGCCTGGCTCTCAACTGAGAGTCCCTGGTTCGATTCCCAGCATATTGGTAATTTATCAGATTTCACAAATGGCTAGCTTTAAGGCTACCTTCTGACAGAGTTATGTGCATACCAGTCCAGTTGAATATCCCCACCATCCCATCTGACTGTGGCCTTAGTGGAGTTGTCCTGGTCTTCTTGATCACCAGTAACTTGCAGCACTGATGAAAAAGCAGACTCAAAATTTCTACCAAGTCTGAATGTAGCTCCTGTGGCATCCCAAAATGACAGAAGAACTGGTCAACCAACACCTGAGCAACAGTTGCTGCCTCTTGAACGGGCGTGGCATAACCTTCTGGCCACTTTGTGAAGTAGCCCATGGCAACACATGTATATGAGGTGCTACCCAAAAGTTTCATTAATTTGAACAGAGGGAGCCAACCGTTTGCAGTTTTGCCTTTTGCTGCTAAGAGGAGTCAGCAGCACCGCTTGTGCATGAGTGTGGCCCCGGCCGTGTCTATGAGTGGACGTGTTGTTGAGCAACGCTTACTATTGTAACGTGTGCAGGTGGTTTGGCGATTTTGCAATGGCAGACCATGGCACAGCAGTGTCAAGTCAATGTTGATCATTTTCTTTTATATCCAATGGATTGTTCACAAGGAATTCATCCCGCCAGGTCAGTCTGCCAGCGGAAGTTTTACTGTGAAGTTTTGCAGCGTCTGAGGGAGAACATCTGGTGCAAATGTCCAGAACAATGGAAGAACAAGGACTGGGTCCTGCATCATGACAATGCCCCTGCCCACACATCAATTGTTGTTTGGCAATTCCTGGCTTCCATTAACACGGTAGTCATTCCCCACCCACCCTATTCACCTGACCTTGCCTCCTGCGACTTTTTCCTGTTTCCCAAGCTGAAATTATGACTGAAAGGGCGTCGATTTGATTCGATTGAGGAGATCCAGACAGAATCGCAGGAGGTGCTTAAGACCATCATGCCTAAAGCCTTCCAGGGATGTAGGGATTTGTGAAAAAAATGCTGGGAGCACTGTATACATGCCCAAAGGGACTACTTCAAAGGCGACAGTGAGAACTAGGAGGTAAGGTAACTTATTTTCCTACAATATTCAGATTACTAGAACTTTGGGGTAGCACCTCGTATATACTGATTTCCCCTTTTGGTGAGTGGCAAAGGTCCAGGAATGTCCATCACGACTCTTTCCATTGATGCACCCACTTGGTACAGCTGTAAAGGGGCGCAACCATGTTTCTCGGGTCCCTTCTTGGCACTGCATACATCACAGGTCTGACACCACTCTTTAATATCCTGATGCATGCCAGTCCAATAGAACTTCTATTGCAGCTAACTTAGAGTTTTCTTCATTCCCAGATGCCCACTAGTAATCCCGTTATGAGACTCTTCTAAGACCTCAGACCTCATTTTTTTTTGGGGGGAATCATCAGTTTCTAATACTTCCTGAGGCCATCAAGTGTCTCCCAGTGATGCTTCAGTAGTCTGTTGTTCAAACGAAGAAAGTCCTACTGACTCCAGTAGCTCTTACTTGCAGGGCTGAGCCTGGAAACCTCTTCTCAAAATGGTTGCACTGTACTCCACCCTCGCACTGGTTATTAATCTGTATCCTCTATCTGCATCCTCTTCAGGTCTTCATCAGCTGACACTGGCCGTCACTGAAGTACGGCTGGATTTCTGTGTAATTGGAGGTATGGTTGTAAAGCAAGTTGATAGGTTTAAATATTTAGGTACTTATTTAGCCAAGGATGGTTCTTTGAACTTTGAATTCGAGGAAAGGTTAAAGAAGGCTAATCAGGCAATGGGAATGCTTCAAAATATTTGGAATAATAACAATTTCTCTGTGCATACAAAAATCAAACTTTATAAGGTAATGGTTAGGAGTATCTTAATTTATGGACACGAGTCTTGGTACAGCACAGTGACTATGGAAAATAAATTCTTGGTGTTTGAAAATAAAGCACTTAGAAGAATATTAGGAGTTAAGTGGTGGGAAAGGATACCAAATAGTAGAATTAGAGAAATAACGGGAGTGCAGCCGATCGATGAATATGTTAGATTCTCACGATGGAAGTGGCTAGGACATGTGTATAGGAGACAGGGAATAGTACGAGGTACACCAGGGTGGGTGGCACCTGGTAGGAGAGGTAGAGGAAGGCCAAAGGAGACGTGGGTGAGGACAATGAGACGGGAAGCTGGAGATGAGTGTTGGGGAGATCTTGAGGAGTTAGCACAAGATAGGATGTGGTGGTGTGAGTTCATCGAGGCCCTATGCATCCCCGAGGGTTGCCACAGGAAATGATTGATTGATTGATTGATTGATCTTCTCTACTACACTGTTTGCAATCTGGGTCACAAGGCTGATGACTCAGGCTGTCAGCATTGCCATGTACCCACCCAGGACGGGGCTGCACCTCATAGTTGTGCTGGTCCAGCTTCTCGAGCCAGCATGCCAGTTGTCCTCCCAGGTTCTTTAATGTCTTCAGCAACTCAGCACCCAAGTTGCTGCATGGTCCATTTAAGTAAGACGCATACAAGTAGGGATGGAAGAAATCAAGGCTTTTCACCACTGCCAAGAACTCCTTATGGGTGACACAGTAGTTCTGCTCCGGAGCGCTGAACTTCTTGTTATAATACGCCACCACATACTCTTTATCATCCTTCTCCAGGACTCCACAATAACATGGTAATTATCATCACAGTCCAGGATGTATGGCTGACTCTGATCTGGGTATGGCAACACTACAGAGTTTGCCATCGCATGATTGAGTTCATCAATGGCCTTCTGAATCACTGCAGTCCACATAAACTTCTGTCTCTTTCCTAACAACCTGTGCAGAGGTGCAGCTATCATTGCAAAGTCCTTGACAAAATGCGGATAGTATGTATGCAAGCCCAGGAAACTCCGTAGCTCTTTCACACGAGTTGGATGTGGCCAGTTTTTCACAACTATCATCTTCAAATCAGTACAGATGCTGCCCTCACCTACACTGTGTCCCAGGTACTTCACTTCCTTCTGGAACAAGTAGTAGTTCTTGGGGTTCAGCTTCAGATGCGCTGCTCGGATCCTGGTGAACACCTCTGAAGGGCTTCCCAATTCCAGGTCAAAAGTCAATCTGAACACAACTATATCATCAAGATAGAGGAGAGCTGTCTGCCAGTGCAGGCCCTGCACTACTCTATCTATGAGGCACTCAAAAGTAGCCGGGACGTTCTATTTATCTCCCTATTGTCAGACGCCTTAATCCCGTAAGGGCTGGCCACAAACAAATCGCCTCCATTTCGCCCTGTCCCCCGCCATTTCATTGCCCTGCTCCCAGGTCACACACACCCTCTCTCATATACCTGTCCACTCCATCCCTCCATCTCATCCTTGGCCTCCCCGTCCCTCCACCTCACTCACATACACTCTCCTCATCAGTCTCTCACTCTCCATCCTCTCCACATGGCCAAACCACCTCAATGTGTTTCTCTTAATGCTTCCTATCGCAGAGGTCAAATGGCATCACTTTGAACTGCCATATACCCTGACGTATGAAATGGCTGTTTTCTCCTTGTCCTTTTCTGTAACCTTGACCTGTTGGTATCCTTCCTTCATGTCCAGGGTGGAGAACCACTTGACACCTTACAGAGCATGCAGTGTGTCAACTCCTGGCAAGGGTTACGCTTCCTTCACTTCATTCAGGGCTCGGTAATGAACACAGCACCTTACTGAGCTATCCTTCTTCTCTACCAGAACAACTACTGATGCACAGGGACTGCTGGACTTTTCTGTCGCTCCCTGACTTTGAAGATTCTCCATCACCCTTTCCATTTCTCGCCCCTGAGCTGGAGCCATCCTCTTAACTGGCTGTTTAATTGGTCAGTGATCTCCGGTATTGAAACAATGCTCTGCCAAAGCTGTGCATCCAAGGTCTAGGTCTGTGATGGAAAAGATATCAGCAACTTCACTAACAGTTGCCTTAACTGCAGCATTTGTGAGTCATCCAGGCACTGGCAACTCCTGGAAAACAGGTCTTGTAAGTGGTCTGGCAGATTTCCATCTTCTTTGACTGTACTACTTTTACAGGCCTTCCAATAATGCCACTCAAAGTCCACCGCCTGGCACAGTCCGACTATTTCTTCATCAATGATTTTCTCTGTCCCACAGGAGAAATTAGCCACAACCTTCACCTGTCCCTGCTTGCACGAAAGCTTCGTCTTGCATTGTCCATCATGTTCCACCTCCCCAAGACAGCTGTCAAAAGTGCCACTCACCTTCCACTAGAGCAATAGTTCTGATCTTGGGGGTATTACTGTAGTGCGGAGCACCCTCATATCACCAGCAGAACTGATATGCCTTACCGCATGACAGGAATGGACTTTCCTCGAACCTTGAGCCTTATGGAGCAGAAGTCCAGGTCACATCCCATGGACATCAGACAGTCAAGATGAAGAAGGCAAGATCCTCCATCTTGGCAGCATAGACTGGAAGCATGGCCACTGCCATGCTACTTCAATCTGGACATCCAAGGGTCATCTCAGTTCTGTGCGGTGCCCAATTACACCACACATTTGTCCTGATGACTCAGGTGGATACCGATGAAGTAACACATCAGGCCTCACAAAGTCTGCTTTGAGGCTGAATTAATCACCAGTGAACACCTCTTGCCGATTCTTCTTCTGTCTACTCCAAACTGTCAGTTGCAGTTCTCTTGCATTTTCTTAGTGGCAGGGCTACTTGGCAAAAAACGGCTGGCTGTTGCCCAATAACAGCAGCCAGTACTAGTTTTCCACTTTTTACTTGTCTTCCAAAACCTTCTTCTTATCCTTTTTCTTCTTCGGACAGTCAGAACTGACGTGTCCCACCTCACTACGGGCCCAACACCCATTTGTTGCATTGGTAGATTTTCTTGCACTATTCTGTTCTAGTTCCTTCTTCCATTTGTAACAATCCTTCTTCTTGCGTTCTGGTTTCCCACAGAACCAGCAACCTCCTCCATCTTCTTCTTTTCCCTCTTCCACTTAATGCAGTCCTCTTTTCTATGAATGCTTTTCACAATACAGTAGTAGCAACTTCTATCAAATTTCTCCCTTTCACATACCTGCCCCTTTCTTGCCTAGAATCCTGCACTACGACCTGCCTGCAAAATGGACGTACTGGACCTGATGTAGGACTCAAATTCCAGAGCCCCGGCTAGTGCTTCTTGCATGCTCCTTATTTGTGCCTGCTTCTCTTGCACTGTCAACTCTGCACTATCAAGAGCAATTATGAACTAGTCACTCAGAAGAATAGCCAAAAGGTTAGGTGCTGCTCCAGGGTATGCCTTGTGTGCCATACTCTCCAAATTGTGAGCAAGGTGCTGTAGGGATTCGTCTCGAATCCATACACGGGTCCAGAATCTTGCTCACTAAACATCAGCCTTTATTTACCAAGTACTCACACTCTAATGAAAACACATTTTTTCTTTCCCTCATTTTTTTAATGACATTACTCGATACTCGAATGTTCTGGTACATGCTCCTAGCAACAACAGTTCTCTATTCCAGAGCTTTCTTACATTACGTAGCACTCCAAATGTTTTAGCATAAAAATTGAAATTAGGTTACATAACTTGACAAACACTCAACTAAATATAACATTATAGGGAAAAAGAAAGTAAAAATTGATGCATAACTACAAAATACCTCCGCTCCCAACAGCAGGCTATCTGGCAACTCTGACTCATAACCGAATATATGACAATTATTGGGAACCTGTGTTCCGGTGTAGTGAAAAATCCTGACCCCCTCAATAAATTTGACTCCTTGCGTTCATTGCGCATGCGCCGTCGGCTGCCAGAAACATGCCAGATGTACGAATTATTCACTCTCTAACTCTGAAGAGAAGTCGTAGCTAGTTATTTAATCTTACGGTGAATTCGGAATAAATACGACAATTATTGGGAACCTTGCAGTACCACGCAGTTAACACTCCTGTTTCTTAATTCTATATATATATAGACATATATATATATATATATATATATATATATATATATATATATATATATATATAGACATATACTTTCTTCCGGTTTAGTGAAAAATCCTGACCCACTCGATAAATTTGACTTCTTGCTTTCATTGCGCATGCTCCGCGCATGTGCCATTGGCTGCCAGAAACATGCCAGCCATACGAATCATTCACTCTGTGACTCTGGAGAAAAGTCTATCTCTATCTATCTATTGCCTGACGCCTCAATCCCGTTTGGGGTGGCCACAAACAAATCGCCTCCAAGTCGCCCTGTCCCCCGCCATTTCACTGCCCTGCTCCCAACTCACACCCCCCTCTCTCATATACCTCTCCACCCCATCCCTCCATCTCATCCTCGGTCTCCCCCTCCCTCTTCCACCCTCCACCTCACTCACATACACTCTCTTTGTCAGTCTTTCACCCTCCATCCTCTCCACATGGCCAAACCACCTCAGTGTGTTCCTCACAACGCTTCCTATCACATCCACATCCACACCACAACGTTCCTTTATATCCTCATTCGTCAGCCTGTCTCTCCACGTGACTCCACAGGCTCCTCTTAAATAACTCAGAAGAAAAGTCGCAGCTGGTTATTTCGTCTTACGGTGAAATCGGAATAGAGATTTTCACCCACGATAATCTCGACTGATTCGTACAGATATGCCCCGTCATTTTTATCATTTTAGAATCTTGAGCTCACGTTTACTTTCTTTCATTTCTCTATCGTAATGTGTGATGGTTCTAATTAGGTGAGCCAAACAAAATAAGGGACGAATCCACTGTAAACTAAGAAGCTGCGGTTGTAGGAAGAGATCTTCTGTGAACCACACTGGTTTTTCTTCCCTTTCATGTATCCCTGTATTCTTCCTCCTATATTTACTTTTGAGAACACTTCACCATTCTCTCTTCCAAATCCTTTATATTTTTCACCTTCTTACTTACAATATTTTTCTCTAAATATGGAGAATACACATTACTAGGGACGACCAGAAAAGTGTGACAGATAATGCACTTGTCTAAGGTAAATTCTATGATAAATATGTAAGTATGAAGACAGATAAGGAGCAGGAACAAGTAGACATATCTGATCATAATTTAATTAAAATTCAACTTAGTGTCAGAGAAACAAGTCAAAACTATAATAGGAAGGACTGGATATGCAGAGAGTTCTATAAATCTGATAATCTTTGAAGAAATATAAAGATGAATTAGAGAATAATATTGTAAGGTGAAAAATATAAAGGATATGGAGAGAATGGTGAAAATAGCAAATAGTGGAAAATGGTTTTATAAGTTACTTCTAGTGACAGTGCATAACACAGTGTAAATAAAATAGAAATGTAAATAATGTAAATAAAATAGAGAACGTAAATAGAAATGTAAATGAGTAGTATTATAAGAATACGAGCATATATACTAGGAGTAATGAAAGTGAAAGTTTCACTCTAGCATGTATGGATACTATGAGTTATGAGAGTGAAGGTGAAAGTGACATTCACTCTCAATGCTAGTATACAGGACGAGAAAGTGAATGCTACGTATTTTACTTAAAGAAATTGAATCCCTACAGTGACAATAAACTACTATTACTGAAGGAAACTTATGGATAAAGACTGTAGATATATATGTGTTATATAGTAACAGAAATATAAACTGTGAGTGTTTTTATGAATAACAGACAACGCTAGCGGCGAACGATCGGAAGTGGGATTGTCATACGCCCTCGCAATTTTCATTGCTTTCACAGTGTTTTTTTTGGGGGGGAGTATGGATTCCAAACTATTTGAGAATCATAGAATAGTGTTTCTAGTGACAATATCAGGCTGTGGTAATCATATTACGAGTTGTCGGGAAGTGTAAAGTGGAGACTTCGTTACCCAACTTCAGAGGTCTCCACAAGTCCTACGGTACTCGACGAAGGCTCAACAAACACCCAAGGAGAAAGCTGAAGGTATGTGCCATAAGTATATGTGATTTTAATATTCTAGGACTAATAACTGATTTTTGGCAAATATTTTTAGAGAGTCTGTCGGAGCGTGAATATGCCCGTGGGAGCCGGAAGTCAAAGCAAAACAAGCCCGCGGTTTAAGGTTTAAGAAGCGATACATAAACAGATACTCTGCAATCCCCCACGTCTCCATCCACCATGGAGCCCAACAAGAGGTCATATGTCAGGGATAAACACCAATGGTGACCCCAGAGGTAGCAGGAGAGTACACGTGGGTAACCACCAGGGGACCTGGGCAATGGTGACTCCAGGACGATAGGAGCCACCAGGCCCCCCAGTGCCCACTTGACCATAGCCAATGCATGACCAGCCAACTGACCTGGTCGGGCCCAACCAGGCCGCCCGTCTAGCCAGAATAAGGGACCAAAGAGGTGTATTGCTAGCTGCAGGGCACACTGTGCAGCATCGCTCAACCCCCAGGAGTTCCATCTCCCAGCATTATGGGACGCCACGCACGGCAAACACGTGGGGAGGCAACAGTCCCACCCTAGGCGACAAACGGCCAAGGACTAATATCACCAGCAGGCCTCCACAACCACTGATGTAGGGGGTGCTTGGTCCATGAGGCCAACAGATGCTGAACCCTACAAAGGTAGGCATGCCACCTAAGTAGGTGGCACTGCCAGCCACGCTTCAAGCCCCACCACCGCATCAAGGTGACTCCCCTCAGCCGGGAGGGGATCTGTGAAACGAAGTGGTTCAATGTCTCCTTGAAGATATGCAAACATTGTAAACTGCGTGGTATTTGCAATTTCAGTCGTAACTAAATGAGGAATAAAACCAGTTAATGGTAAAAGATTTTATTATAGAAAATTGATGGATTAATGAGGGAGTAGCAGGTGATCAAACTAAAGCATAACACACTTTGACAATACTTTTGTGATGACAAAGAACTGTAACTTATGTCTCCAACAATAATGTATCAGAGAGACAGCAATGGCAAACTGTAATAATATTTATATTAAACACTGATGAGGTGTAAGAGACAGACGACTGATATAATATGGTAAATGTCACAAGTATGTAAAACCATTTGTTGTTATACAAAAACCAAAGGTAACTTAACCCTTAGCCACCGGGGGTTCCCGGCAGCTGCACACTCCTCCCTACAGGCGATTTCCGAGATATTGGAAAAAATACCCTTACTTCAAACCCTTATATCTGACAAACTATAATAACTAGAGAATTCAATGAAAATTCATAAGACTCACCAACTCTTCCTCTTTCCAATGAACGTATCCCGATGTCTCTAGGTGGTCCCGTCGATGAGTAAAGATGAGTTTAAGACGAGTGGTTTTTCATGTTTTGACACGCGGCTCCGAGCGTGCGCCACTGGCAATGGCCTTGGGCCGGCCGGCTAGCATTGGTAGCACTGACTGGAGTGGTGATTGTAACACTGCCCGTGCTTCCTTGGAATGCGGAATATTCCACTCGTTTTCTCTACTCCTCCTTACTCACCGCCGTGAAAATGAGTCATCACCCGGTTCATGTGGCTCACCCAAGGATTTACCACCCACACCACCATGCCAATATGCCTGTAGGTGTGTGGGAAAGGAAATATCTCGTCGTTTTTCTGTACTCACTTCCATAAATAATCCTATTTCTCCTTTACTAAGACACTTAGAACTGCACTTTACATCACGATTACGGGTAATTGCACTTTGACAAGTAAGTGCTGTTGCTGTTTCAAGCATGATCGTAGAGTATGAGGTAATTATTTGTACTGTAAATCAGACTGTTTTGTACCAATTAGATTTATAGTGAAAATCATATAAATGTTTTACACAACTAACATTATTTGTACTTCACATCACGGATACACTGATGCTCATATTTGGCACAATCCCCTGAGTACTGAGTGAATTAATTTAGGTATAGCAAAGCAGGTATTGTTCATTGTGGCCCGCTCACAAGAGGTTTTCTTTCAGGTAACAGGTAGGCACACTCAAGGTATATCCAATAATTTTCTAACCAACATCCAATAAACAGTATCAACTCCTGTATTGCACTTACTATAAATCACTTATATGCTCTTGCAGAATTTATAAAAGACTTATTTATTAGCACTTTCTATAATTCACTTATAATAATATCACACATTTCACTCATTTATGAAAATACACAAACTTCTGCACTGCTGTACACTATTTACACTTCCCCACACACCCGCTCAGTACTCATACCACTCCCGAAGGGCCTGATTGTAGAGATTCTGCACTTGAAGTGGTAGGCTGAGGTGTCGGAGAGCACTGGAGCAAGATACGTCGGCAAGCAGGTGGCGAGAGTGTGGGGGAAACAGCTCTGTGGTGTTTTTTTTCCGCAGATGACCGCCAGGTCCGCGTCACTTTCCCGATGTCCTGGGTCATCTTGCGCCTCCTCATCGCCGAAATCATCACTCTCGTAGACTGTCCCTTCCTCCTGAAGAAGTCGGAGAGCCATCTTTGACTTCCGAGAGCGAGTAGGGGTTGGAGGGCGAGAGAGCTCGCTCTCCATATCGTAGCTTTTTTTTCTCCTCAGAGGGCGTACTCTAGCTGAGTGTACGTGAGGAGACAGTATCGTCAAGGGCACGTCCTATGACACTATCACTAAGCCCTTTACGTGGCACTAAGGGCTGAATTTTCGCGGGGGTTGATGAGGCAATTGGCCCTTCATGCATTGGGACGGAATCGGACGATATCAAGGAAGATGACATGGCTCCTCTCGCTACCACTGCCGAGCACAAACTGAACGGCGCAACTGCGGGGTACCTGGGGGTCTTACCTACCCCGTAGGTATCACAGAAAATGGTCCCGTGCTCAAACAGTGGCGGGAAGGTAACTGCAGTATATCAAGTCAACCGGCAGCCCTCTGAACCCTGAATCCTGTCGTGCATACACATCAGCCAGTGGATAGGGGTTAAACACCCCTAACAGCAATTCCATGTTATAAACTGAAATAATAAGTTGCTTTCCTAGCCAAATGAATTCAAATACACACTTCCACCCACATAACATTCTTCCTTAGTATGCATAAACCTAGCTGACAAAGTCTATCTACCTATCTATACCACGATGCCCTAATCCCGCAAAGGATGGCCACAGACAAAACGCCTCCAAGTTGCTGTCACCCACCATTTGACTGCCCTCCACCCAACTCACTCCCCCCTCCCTCATACACCTCTCAACTCCACCTCTCCACCTCATCCTCGGTCTTCCCCTCCCTCTCCCTCCCTCCACTCTACACACATACACCCTTTTAGTCAGTTTTTCATTCTCCATTCTCTCCACATGTCCAAATCACCTCAGTGTATTTCTCCTAATCTTCTCAACCACATCCACAACCACCCCACAACGTTCCATTACTTCTTCATTCGTTAACCTGTCCCTCCATATCACTCCACACGCTTCTCTCAAGTAACTCATTTCCACTGCTCAGTCTTGACTCGTTCTCCTCTAGCAAGGTCCATGCCTCGCTTCCATACGTCAGAGTAGGGATCACAATACTGTCATGCAGTGACTTCTTAACTTCCATACTCACCTCCCTCTTTCTCATCATTGCTTTCAGTGAACCAACAACCTTCCTTCCCTGCTGTACCCTTTCAAGCACTTCATCCCCCAAAGTTCCATCCTTACTTATCACACTACCCACGTACTTGAATGCACTCACATTCTCCATATCCTCACAGTCATATGTAACTGTTCTTTCTGTGACTTCATTCCTCTCAAACACTATAGCTTTAGTCTTGTTTACATTCACTTTCAGATTCCTCTTCCTACACACTGTCCCAAATTCATTCACCAAACCTCATAACTCCCATTCATCTTCACTCAACAATACTGTATCATCAGTAAACAGTAACACTGGAATCTTCCACAACTCACCCTCATTAATTAGAGCCAACCCCACATCCACTGCCCTACCTTGCACCTCCTTTACAACCCCATCCACGTATATATTAAACAGCCATGGAGACATCACACATCCTTGTTTTATTCCCACATTTAGATCAAAGAACTCATGTCATAAAGACTTTGTAGTTACTTGTAGAGAAGTATATTTTAGACTTGTGGTCGAGCGGCTTTTATATCTTGTAGTAGCTTCCCCGCCAAATGTCATGTAGTGACAGGAGAGGTAAAGAATAGTATGGGACTATTTTTATTTATCTTGGAAATGTTAAACAGGTCTCTCACACGGAACGAGTATAAGTCCCGGGTAGCTACCTCCCTGTCTCGCTATCTCTCTCTCTCTCTCTCTGTTCTAAGGCTAATCTCCGTCTCGACCTCTCTCTAGGGTCGCTTGTCTCCTACTCTCTCTTTCCTAAAATCTGGTGTAGCAGGGGTGTGTCACGTGTGTTCCTCGTGGATGGAAAGCTTAAGGAGCCTGTGTGTGAGTATGTGTGTATATGTGTGTGCATGGTTACCAGATCTTTGTTCACGAGAGGACTGCTGACAGCTAACTGCATCATCTCCTTACTGGCCGCTGTCGTCAGCTTTCCTCAGTGTTAAGAGTGTGTAAGCATGTTTAGCACTGCTCGATTCTCGCAGACACAACACCTTCTCATCATCTGACTCCCTGCTTCTATCTATCTTTTTATCTATCTATCTATTATGTAGTCCTACACTCACTCAGCTCACCATGCACTCGCACTGTAGCCCTAGCGCCTTCATACATACTCTTCACAGCATTCAACAATTCCCTCTCCACTCCATATATTTTTAATACGTTCCACATACCTTGCCTATCTATTCTATCATAAGCTTTCTCCAAGTCCATGAAGGTAGCATACACTTTCTTTCCCTTCTGTAGATACTTCTCCACTAAACATCTTAGAACAAATAACTGATCTACACACCCTTTTCCCTTCCTAAATCCCCTTGTTCTTCTTCAGCTAGATCCTCTGTTATATTCCTAACCCTATCAATGAGTATTCTACCATATATTTTTCCAGTCACACTAAGAAGGCAAATACTCCTATGGTTACCACATACTTCTCTCTCCCCTTTTCCTTTGTATAAAGGAACAATTATACCTGATTTCCAGTCCTCTGGAACCTTCCCTCTTCTCAAGCCAATGTACACAACTTCCATATCCACTTCACAACAATCTCACCCCCATACTTCAGCATTTCACCACACACTCCATCAGTTCTTTGGGCCTTTCTCATCTTGATCTTCATTGCCTCCACTACTTCCGCCCTACTGATCTCTTCCTCCCTCCTCTCATCTCTTCTTCTCCCAGCCGTTCCCCAACCACTTATACTCGTACTGCTCTCACTCTCTATATTCAACGAATCCTCAAAGTGCTCCCTCCATCTCAATTTCTCTTTCATCTGCGCCAACAATCTATTATTCCCATCTTTCATTCCCCTGCTATTTCCTTTTTCACACTGTCGTACTTTCTTTATTTCCTTCCAAAATAATTTCATACCCTCCCTTCATTTTACACTCATGTTCCTCCCAGACTCATCATCCACTTTCTTCTCACTCTCCTTCACCAGTCTCTTCACCTCCCTTCTCCTGCCCACATATACCTCTCTCTTCTCCCCTACCTCTACTCGCTAAGCATTCACTATATGCCTTCTTCTTTTGTTCCACAGCTCGTTTCACCTCATCATTCCACCATGCTGACCTTTGCACACACCTGCATCTCCTCCTCACTCCACAAACCACCTCACGCTGGACCTATCTCTTACGTGAATATCTTACATACATCTTCCGCCCCTTCCATCTGCTCTAACTCATACCTTCCCAATCTTTCTTCCACTATGCTTTTATACTCTGCCATTTTTTCATTATCTTACAACTTTTCCACTCTTCTCACAGGGGCTGTTTCCTCCTGTCTTCCCCTTCGTCTGTTCACCCATTTTCTTTTCAGCCTTATCTCGGCCATCACAAAGTGTTGGTCCGAGATTCCACTCCCCCACCCTCTCCACACTCTTGCATCCAACACTAGTCTTCTCATTCGCTCATCCACACACACGTAGTCTATCATTGCCTTTCGTTCAACAAGTTCACCGTCCATCCTCCTCATGACTCTCCATGTATACCTGTGGATCATCTTATGCCGAAAGAAGGTGTTGGCTATTGCCAACCCCTTACCAGCACAGATGTCCACCAAAGCACTATCATTTCCATCTACTTCAGCTGGCACACCCCACTGACCAACCACTCCATCCACTCTTACATTCCCACCTTTGCCATTCATGTCTCCATCAAAAACACTCTCTTGCTCCTCTCAAACTTGTCCATACATGCTTCTACACTTGCCCAAAACTCATCTTTCACTCTTGCCACTCGGTCCTCTGTCGGGGCATACACACATACAATCGCCCACGCTTGTATACCTACTTTCATCCTCACCCATACAATCCTTGCACCCACTGTTCCATACTCTCTTGTATTTTCCCTCCACTTCTTGCTTATCATCAGACATACTCCCTCTCTTGCCCTCTCATTCTCATTAACTCCCGCACATATTCCTAAATCGTATTCCTTAACCGCGTTTGACATATCAAATTTATATAATTGTTTTAAGGGATGTAATATAATCATTCTTGAAAAAACAGATAACTTTTATTTATTACTGGGAATGGTTATCACTAATGAGATCAAACTGCCAATAACAAATTATATATCTTATTGCTGCCCCTCTTCAAGCCATACATATGGGGTTCCCCATAAAATTAAGGTAAATATATAGTTTTGGATATCCCAGGATTTCGACATGCAAATGTTAATCTGGTGTATTATTTGTGGTTTAAACGATTTTGACCTTCATTTCTATTGCAGATCACTACTGTTTGTGACTTTTCCCATCCCCACCTAGGGGTTTTGCAAGTGGAAAATCACAAAAACTTGCAATTTCTGATAGAAATGATTGTTAAAATCGTTCAAAACATAAAATAAAAAAATCAGAAAAACATACCATGCATGTCTAGCCTAAATCCCTAACCAAACATAACTAAACCTAATCCAACCTAACCTCACTCAACCTTACCTAACTTAACCTGACCATTGTATGCATGTCAAAATTGATTTTTCCCTAGCAAAACCCCTACATTTGTTTGAATGAAAAACACAAGAGTTATTTGCGATAGAAATGAAGGTCAGAATCGTTCAAAACACATAAAATCACCAGAAAAAATTTGCATGTTGAAATCGAGTGTCATATGCACAGTGTGACTTGGCTGGAAGTTACTATTCCCCTAACTATTCAGCAAGGGTGTGAATAATTGAAACCACATGTTAACATTATTTGAGGTTTTTCCTTTATTTATTAATCAATTTCTACCACTGATTAATTGATTGATTGATTGACAGAATACATGGCACCGCAACAACAAGGCCATATGGTGCTGTATAAGCAATCAGTAGAATCATAAAAACATTAAAAAGTAAAACCCCATATTAAAAACTAGACATCAAAGGACAAACAATGCAATTACACAAGGTGAAGGAGGGTAGCCTCCTTCAGAAATAAAAACACATCATCCCCAGGGGTACCAGGTTCTCCCCCAAGCATCGAAGAGAGACAGTAATCATCACCCTCCCCTCGGTGCCTCAACAGCAGCCTCCGACATAAGTCGCCCAAACTGGGACACTCAGCCAGCAAATGCCTGACAGTAAGGGGAACCAGTCATCACAGAATGGCTGCACGCCTCCACACATGAGGAACTCGTGTGAGCTTGGTATGTCCAATGCGTAGACAAACAAGAAGTCTCTAATTTATGAGGCACTGTAAAACAAACTCTCTGAGAAATGAACTTGGTGATTTCCTTTGGCTTGCTGACAGGAACGCTATCCCACCCCAACTGCCAACAAGCACGAACAGCAGACAATAGTGGAGCGCATAAATCAGTAGCAGGTAGAGGACAAGGAGCACGTACAGGTCGCAAAGCCGCAACCCTAGCTAGTGCATCTACCCATTCATTACCTATGACACCAGCTTTTGCTGGAACCGAGCAGAAATCCACTCTCTTCCCCCGACGACGAATGAGAAACAGCCACTCCAAAATAGCTAAAACTATAGGATGGGAAGAGTTAAAAGAGTCCAAGGCCAAAAGCGTCCCTTGAGAGTTGCTAAAAATTGTAAAATAATTGCCATAGTGAACAAACACCAACTTTAGGAAGGCCTCACATGTTAGTGTCATAGGTAATGAGAGGGTAGATGCACTAGCTAAGGCTGCGGCATTGCGACCTGTACATGCTCCTTGTCCTCTACCTGCCACTGATTTATGCCCTTCACTATTATCTGCCATTCGTGCTTGTTGGCAGTTGAGGTAGGATAGCATTCCTGTCAGCAAGCCAAAGGAAGTCACGAAGTTCGTCTCTCAGAGAGTTTGTTTTACAATGCTTCGTAAGTTAGAGACTGTTCTGGCTCGCCTTTGCATTGGACATACCAATTTCACACATGAGTTCCTCATGTGTGGAGGCATGCAGCCATTTTGTGATGACTGTTTGGTTCCCCTTACTGTCAGGTGTTTGCTGGTTGAGTGTCCCAGTTTGGGCGACTTACGTCGAAGGCTACTATTGAGGCACTGAGGGGAGGGTGGTGATTACTCTCTCTCTTCGATGCTTGGAGGAGAGCCTGGTACCACTGGAGATGATGTGTTTTTATTTCTGAAGGAGGCTACCCTCCTGCACCTTTTATGATTCCATTGTTTTTACTTTGATGTCTAGTTTTTAATATGGAGTTTTGCTTTTTAATGTTTTTATGTTTCTACTGCTTATATTTTTTGCTTATATGGCACCATATGACCTTGTTGTGGTGGTGCCATGTGTTCTGTCATTCAATCAATCAATCATTCTTCTCTTGGCGGACTTTAATGGTCGCCACCCTTTGTGGGGTGACTACTTTGTTAACCAACATGGGAGTTTGTTGGCATCCTTATTGGAGGATGAGGATCTTGCCCTCTTCAATACTGGGTCATTTACACATTTTCACCCCTAAACAGGTTCATGTACTGCAATCGACCTCTCTGTCTGCTCTCCTGACTGTCTCCTGGACTTTACCTGGGAGGTTATGGAGGATCTCCATGGAAGTGATCACTTTCCCATTCTCCTTACCGCAGCAGTATCTAGTCCCTGTTCCCGGCTACTGAGATGGAGATTGGAGAAGGCAGACTGGTCCCTTTTCTCTTCTCAGATTTCTATTAAGTCTCAGTGGAAGACTTTTCGAGTATTGATGAGGCTGTTTCATTCTTTACCTTTGTTCTACATTCTGCCTGCGCTTCATGCTGTTCTTAAAACCTTTGGCAAGTCTCGTTATCAACCTGTCCCATGGTGGAATGAGGATCGTAATGGTGCTATACCATGCCCTTCTGAATTCAGCATTATCTTGCTGAATTCAGAAGGGCATGGTCTAAGGCTCGTCAGGTGCTCAAACAAGCTAGATGGGACTCTTGGATGTCTTATGTGTCATCTATAAACTCAAAGACGCCAGTGTCTCAGGTGTGGAAGAGGGTGCGAAAGATCTCAGGAAACTTTATTCAAGGCGAGTCCCCCGTGCTGATGTCTGATGCTGAGCCTGTTGGTGACCTTGCAGCTGAGGCCGATATTTTTGCATCCGCCTTTTCAGCAGTTAGTCACAGGGATACTAGCTCACCAATATTTTCTGCGAGACTGTGCCAGGAAGAATGTGTCCCACAGGGGAGTGTCTTAAGTGTTTCCCTATTTGCGGTGGCCATCAATGATATTCTTGACACTGTGTCTACCAGGATATCCTCATCCCTTTATGTGGATGATTTAGCTATATGGTTTTCGGGCTCCCGCATGTCTGCTATTGAGCGACGTATGCAATTTGCATTGGACAGGATCTCTGCCTGGGCCACTTCCAAGGGTTTTCGGTTTTCCCCTTCTAAGACTGTGGCTATGCTCTTCTGTAGGATGAGAGGGGTACACCCAGACCCTGATCTCCAGCTTTGTGGCAAGAGACTCCGTTGTGTGGAAGAGACGAAATTCTTGGGCCTGACGTTTGACTGTCGTTTGACTTGGGTCTCACACTTGGCAAGTCTTAAAGCATCATGTATGAAGGCTCTCAATCTCTTGAGCGTTCTGTCCCATACCTCTTGGGGTGCTGATCGGAGGACGCTCTTGCACTTGTTTCAGGTTTTTGTAGCCTCCAAGATGTCATATGGCTGCGAGATCTACTCGTCTGCCACAGAGGCCAGACTACAAACCCTAGATGCTGTCTATCATGCTGGTCTTCGCCTTGCAACTGGGGCTTTTCAGTCATCTCCAATTCCCAGCTTGTTGGTGGAAGCTGGTGTGCCTCCCTTAGATCTACTGCGTCAGTCTGTTGCAGCACGGTGCTGGCTCCGAATTTGTCACCTTCCAGACTCACTTGTCTGTAAGTGTGTGATGCAAGTCTTGTTTTTTGTATTATAGTAGACATCCTTGCATGCCTCGTCTGTTTGGCTATAGGGTTCAGGATATCATGGAGGAGTTTGGTTTGTTGACAGTACCTGTCAGTCTTGTTCGGATCCCGAGGGTTGCTCCATGGATCTTGCCCAAGGTGACCTACTGCAGGTTTTTTGCAGACTCCAAGGATTCTGTTGCTCCTCATTGTCTTTTACATTTATTTTTAGAACATTCTTCTAGTCATGGTGGATCTGTGCCTGTGTATACTGATGGCTCTAAATCCGCCTCTGGTGTAGGTTTTGGAGTGGTATGAAAAAAGGGTTTAGATGTCGTTCGCTTAGAATGGATGTAAAGAGAAGGCTGTATGAGGGTGTTGTGGTACCAACTGCATTATATGGGGCTGAAACATGGAATATGGATGTAGCAGAGAGGAAAAGTTTGAATGTAATGGAGATGAGGTGTCTGAGGAGTATGTGTGGAGTGACGCGTATGGATCGGGTGTGGAAAGATGAAGTGCGAAGGAGAACTGGAGTTGTTTGGGAGATGGCTGGTAGAGTTGAGCAGAGGGTGTTGCGATGGTTTGGGCATATGGAGAGAATGGATAATGGGCGATTGGTGAAAAAGATAACTAGATCTGATGTGAGAGGTGTAAGGCTGAGAGGA
The DNA here is from genome assembly GCF_032717465.1 of Coenobita brevimanus. NCBI lineage: Eukaryota > Metazoa > Arthropoda > Malacostraca > Decapoda > Coenobitidae > Coenobita > Coenobita brevimanus. The sequence goes on from NC_137055.1 coordinate 26,269,632, forward strand.
AGACCATGAATAGGATGGATGGACAGTGTGAAGAGAGCGCTGGATGCGAGAGGGATGTCTGTTGAGCAAGGAAGAGTGGCTGTGCATGACAGAAATAAATGGAGAGAAATTGTGAATGAATAAGTGATGACGCAGCCCTGAGGGGATATTCTCCCGCATTTGGTCTGATCAGCTATTTCAGGTCAGGTGCGGGTAAGGGGATGAGTCTGTTATGATGTGGCAGGGGTAAACCAGCTCTGCTGTCGGGCCCTGCTGCGGATGTCACTGATTGCATTGCACAGTTGACCCTTGTGCGGTGTGGTGCGGTGAGGATCTGTCCGTTCTCCCCTTTGGGGCTAAGTTGCGAATGAATGTGTTTGAATGGATGAGTAAATGGGGAATGTGTCGTCCTGTCTCAGCTACCTCCTTTTCCTTGGGGGAAGCAGCCTAAGTATATAGATAGAGATTTCCCAATTTTAGCCATGGAGGTAGTCTTCCTTTGGTTGCCACAGTTTTTACTGCAGAGTTATCAGCTATAGTTTTAGCCCTGAAGTTTGTGTTTGTTCACCATGGCAATCATTTTACTATTTTTAGCGACTCTCAAGGGGTACTTTTGGCCCTGGACTCTTTCAACTCTTGCCATCCTATAGTTTTAGCTATTTTGGAGTGGCTGTTCCTCATTCGTTGTCGAGGGAAGAGAGTGGATTTCTGCTGGGTTCCGGCACATGTTGGTGTCATAGGTAATTTTTTTTTTTTTTTTTTATGTGTCCAACTCTGGGCAAAGGCTTCAAGGCCTATATCTCGGGGGCAGTAGCCTCTCCCAAGGCCCAGTAGTCCTACACCTCCACATGTCACCACTTCGGCACTAACACCCACCGTCCATATTGAATACATGCTAGGGCTGTCTCATACAGGTCTGGTGTAATGGTATTAGCCGGGGTATTTTTACGACATGTCGGCGGGTCATCTGGTAGATCAGGAAAGTCTGCTTTTTATGAAATTCAAACCCTTTAACTGTTCCCTGCCCCAGCCGGGATTCGAACCTGCTTCCATCAGGACTGCAGGCCGTCTCTCTACCGATTCAGCTCTTGCTAAGGCTGCAGCTTTACAACCTGTACATGCTCTTTGCCCTTTACCTGCTACTGATTTACACACTTCAGTGTTGTCTGCTGTTCGTGCTTGTTGGCAGTTACGGTGGGATAGCGTTCCTGTCAGCAAGCTAAAGGAAGTCACCAAGTTCATCTCTCAGAGAGTTTGTTTTACAATATCTCGTAAGTTAGAAACTGTTCTGGCTCGTTTTCGCATTGGACATACCAAGCTCACACATGAGTTCCTCATTTGTGGAGGTGTGCAGCCATTCTGTGTTGACTGTTTGGTTCTCCTTACTGTCAGGCATTTGCTGGTTGAGTGTCCCAGTTTGGGCGACTTACGTCGGAGGCTGCTATTGAGGCACCGAGGGGAGGGTGGTGCTTACTGTCTCTTTTCGATGCTTGGGAGAGAACCTGGTACCCCTTGGGATGATTTGTTTTTATTTTCGAGGGAGGCTGGCCTCCTCCAACTTTTATGATTCCACTGTTTTTACTTTGATGTCTAGTTTTTAATATGGAATTTTACTTTTTAATGTTGTTTATATTTCTACTGCTTATATTTTTGCTTATAGGGCTCCATATGACCATGTTGTTGCGGTGCCATGCGTTTTATCAATCAATCAATCAATCAATCATCAATATTTGCCAGACAATTGGAGACAGAGAAGGCAAGGGTACTGGACTTTCGTTCAAGGAATGTGGAGTCCTCCAACCTCCCTTTCTCATGTTGCGAACTCTAATCTGCCCTTTCTCTCTGCTGCGACACCTCACCAGGGCCGGATGATATTCCCTACGCGATGCTTCGACACCTGGATAATGATGCACTGCCCTTTCTCCTGAGCCTTTTTAACAGAATCTGGAGGGAATCTTCTCTTCCCACCTCTTGGCGTAAGGCCATTTTCCTACCATTCCTGAAGCCAGGGAAGGCAGGTTACAGTCCTCTAGAGTATCGGCCAATTGCCTTAACATCCTGCATGTGCAAATTATTTGAGAAAACGGTCAACACGTGCATAGTGTATTTCCCAGAAAGGAATAAATGTCTTTCTCAGTGTCAGTCTGATTTTCAAAAATGTCGCCCAACAACAGATGCACTTATCCGTCTTGAGGCTGCAGCATGCGATGCTTTTGCTAGACAGCAGCATCTGATGTGCATTTTCTTTGACCTAGAAAAGGCATATGATACTACATGGCAGTTTAGTATCTTCCAACTTCATTCTTTTGGTTTACATGGCAGACTACCCTTCTTTATATTAAATTTTCTGAGTGACCATTCATTCAGAGTTAGAGTTGGTGTCACCCTGTCTCCTTTGTACCCTCAGGAGGAAGGGGTGCCTCAGGGAAGTGTCCCCAGTGTGACCCATTTTGCAACAGCACTGGATGATATCGTGACCTCTATTCCAGAAGGGGTGTTGGCCTCACTGTATGTTGCTGATTTGGCTCTATTGTATGCTGATTCCCGAATGTCTGTGGCTGAATGTTGCAAGCTCTGGACAGGGCCTCTCTGTGGGCCACAGTTCATGGCTTCTGTTTCTCCCCAATGAAGAAGGTGGCCTTGCATTTCTGCCGCTTGAGAGTTCACCCTGGCTCAGATCTCCAGTTATCTGGCCACAGTGTGCTATGTGTCGATGAAACAACGTTTCTCGGATTTGTCTTTGACAGAAGACTAACGTGGGTACCTCATATCCGTTCATTATGACTCATGCCTCCGTGCCCTGTCTCCCCTAAGGACCCTACCTCACTTGCCTTTGGGCACTGGCAGAACCATCCTGCTCTGACTTTACCGTGCCTTATTTAGGGGCGACTTGGACTATGGGTGTGTGGTGTACTCCTCTGCTACTGAGGCACGGTTGCGGCCACTAAATTCTGTCCATCATGCTGGGATTTGTCTGTCAACTGGGGCTTCCCAGTCCTCCCCAACTGAAAGCCTCTTGGTTGATGCAAACGAACCACCTCTGGATCTCAACCGGCAGTCCTTCATGGTGCAGTGTTGGCACTGCCTTCATCATCTTCCGGCCTCACTGGTTTGTAAGGCTGTCTCTGAGGTCACTCTTCTTCCCTTTTATGACACCCACTCTCATTATCCACATCCGTTTGGGTACAGAGTGGGGGCTGCCATGGGGAAGTTGGGTGTCCAGCCCTCTCCTGTTTGCCCTGTGCGTGGCCCCTGAGTGGCTCCCTGGCTTCTTCCAGAGGTACAACCATGTGATTACTTCCTTGAGAGGAAGGCCTCTCTTTCCTCACAGGCAGCTTTGTCTTATTTTTTAGAACATGCCTCTGCTGACAATGACTTGATCCATGTATATACTGATGGCTCTAAATCCCGCGTGGGGACAGGCTTTGGTGTCATCTTTTGTGATTATAGCCGTGGTGGGAGTCTTCCTCCTTCTGCATCTGTTTTTACTGCTGAACTTACTGCCATTTTAGTTGTGGTTGAATTGATTTTTAGCTTTCCTCAGCAGCTTTTTTTTTACCATTTTTAGTGACTCAGCTAATGCCCTACAAGCTTTGTCTCGTGGCTTTCCATCACATCCCCTAGTCTTGTCTGTCTTGGAGTGGCTCTTCATATTATATAGGCGAGAATACTCTGTACAACTGTGTTGGGTGAAATGAGCGTGCTGACTCTTTGGCGAGAGCTGCTGCCTATACTGTGAAGTGACTGCATTTTAGAACATAGATATATTGTTTGTAAATCAGTGGGTCCCGTTGTCAACCTTTAGGCCTGGAGGCAGGAGTCTGGTTTGTTGTAGCGAGGTTTCAAATCTGCTTCACCCTGCCCCTAAATGATGTATTTTACCTTTATAGTGAAGCCAAGACTTATATATGTGAAACATATAGTGCCTGGATTAGTGAAATAACTGACCTACCATAGCAGGCTTTACGCCATAGAGATATGCCATAGTCGCTAAGAGAACAGGCAGTCATGTACGTCATAGAGTTGGGAAGGAAATAAAAGAGGAGGCTGGGATGGCATCATGTGATAGCATTTTATATTGCATATGGTTTAGAGTGAAATATACATATAAAATACTACAGTAAGAGTTTGTTGAGAAATATTGCATGCATTGACTGACTTAATGCAAACCTAGTGCAAGGATCAGTCAACAAATACTCCACACAATCACAGACTTCAGTGAAAAGGTATTGTATCAATCTCAGACAGTGCTATATTGCATATGGTTTAGTGTGAAATATACGTATGAAATAGTGCAGCAAGCGTTCACTGAGAAATATTGCGTGCATTGACTGACTAAGCACAAACCTTGTGCAAGGATCAGAGACAAGAAATGTGCCACACAGCCACGTATATATACGTATGTCGTGCAGCGAATGTTCGTGGAGAAATCTATTGTGTGCATCGCATGTGTTATGCAAACGTAGCGCAAGGGGGAGAGAACAAATATGCCACACACACACACACACACACACACACACACACACACACACTACATAACTCCTCATCTTCAAACCCTTCAAGGTCCTGCCAGCATCTCAACACCTCTGGAGGAAGTGAGTTATCCATATTTTGATGATTTCTATGTTGACCTATTTCTATATGTCTATATTTTTTACACAAATAAGTGTTGCTTTTACGTATACACATATGAGATGGAAGAAAGTTCAGCTTCAGTATCAGCACCTAGCAAAAAGACTAGAGTTTGTCGAGTTTCTGAGAGCACTGTGAAAAAGCTTATGATATTTTACATGTATACTTTAAGCAGAAAAAGAAAACAACAAAACCTAACCAGCAAAAATATGTAGGTGTGGTGAGTGTAGCCTATACACTGTATATACACTGTATATGGCTAGTGAGGGAGTGATCGCCCTCTACCTACACAGATCAAAAGCCCTCGGGAGCAGGGGGGTGGTTGCTTTCTCAGGCAGAGGAACTCCTTGAGAGTGAAATGGCTGGGAAGCATGCCGGCACATGACTGGCTACAGCATAGCTGGGTCTTTCGGGTGTGGGCAATCAGGCAAGTTAGCTGCCTACTGCGACTGCAACACAATGGCGAGGTGTTCAGGAAGTTAGCCAAAGAAACCTTGATGGACTCTGAAAGAACAATAATGGCCCCCAGTCCCGTGCAGCCCTTAAATGGGCAGGGGGTGCTAAGAATCTCACGGTTGCCTCAGTTACAATCTTATTCCTTTGTCAATGCAAAAAATACAATTAAAATTGGTAACTGGAATGTGAGAACGCTAAATCATGACGGTAAAATCGATGAGTTAGTGAAGGTTTTTCAAAATTACGGACTTGATATTTGTGCTCTGACAGAAACTAGATTAACTGGAGTCGATAAGTTGGATTTGGAGGATGGTATACGTTTATTGATATCTGGTCGACAGGACGGAATGCATTATCAGGGAGTAGGATTGTTGCTGGGTTGTAGGGCAAATAAGGCTTTATGTGAGTGGGATCCTATAGATGAGCGATTGTTATACGCACGGTTTAAATCAAATCATGGCAACATCAGTCTGTTTGTGTGTTATGCACCTACTAATGATGCACTCGATGAAAGGAAAGACACATTTTATGAAAAGTTGCAAGAAGGAGTAGGAAGGGTACCTAGACATGATGTTTTGATCTGCGTTGGAGACTTTAATGCAGTAATGGGCTGTTCAAATGAGGGATTTGAGGCATGTATGGGTAAGATGGGAGTTGGTAGTAGGATGAGTGAAAACGGAGTGAGGTTTGGAAGCTTCTGTCTAGCAAATGACTTAGTCATCGGGGGCACACTCTTTCAGCATTGCAATATACACAAGACAACTTGGGTGTCGCCGTGTGGAAAATATAAAAATCAGATTGATCACATCGCTATCAGTAGGAGGCATAGAAGTTCTCTGCTAGATGTTCATGTTAAACGGGGAGCGGATATTGGTAGTGACCATCAACTCAGCATTGCAAAAATAAGGTTTAAACTTAAAAATCAGAAGAAGGAAAAATCTGGTGTTGGTAGATACGATATTGTTAAGCTTAGAAGGGAAGGAGAAGAAAAGGAGGAATTCAGATTAGAATGCAGAAATAGGTTTTTGGTGTTGGAAACGTTGGAAGAGGGGGAGAGAAGTGTAGATGAGATGTGGGAGGATGTGAACAAAGTTTTGCATGAGACTGCTGAATGTACGATTGGAAGGAGACATAGCTTCAGGAGAAAGAAATGGATATCAGAGGAAACGTGGGATATGATAAAAAATGGAGGTGAGGCTAAATTGAGGAGTGAGATGCAATGCGTTGATGAACGAGAGATTGAATTAGCAAGAGCTGCGTACTGGAGTTTGAATTCAGAAGTAAGAAGGTTAGCTAGGAGAGATAAAAGAAGATGTGTGGATGAAAAGGTTGCAGAGACTGAAATCTTAATAAACAAAAATGATGGACAGAGTCAAAGAATAGCATATGAATCGATTAGAGAACTGAGTGGTAATTCAGGTAAACGCAAGGAAATACCAGTTAGAGACAGGGAAGGAAATTTATTGACCAAAGATGGAGATATTAAAAATAGATGGAAAGAGCATTTTGAGACAGTTCTTAATAGACCAATACCACCAGAAGAGGATATACCGTCTGCTCAGGAAGATTTAAATATAGAAACAGGAGAGTTGAGGCTTGCAGAAGTGGAGAAAGCAGTAAAACAGTTAAAGAATAATAAGGCACCAGGGGAGGATGGTTTATTTCCGGAAATGTTTAAAGTGGAGGGGGATAGATTAATAATGATCTTGACCAAGCTATTCAATAAGATATGGGTGACGGGGTTACTACCATCAGTTTGGAAGAATGGTGTAATTGTTAAAGTTCCGAAGAAGGGAGACCTGAGTGAATGTGGTAATTGGAGGGGAATCTCTTTGTCACCGATAGCTTTGAAAGTTTTCAGTAGAGTGTTGTTAAATAGGTTGGAGCCGGTGGTTGAGGGTATTCTGAGGGATGAACAGGCTGGTTTTAGAAAGGGACGTGGTTGCAATGATCAGATCTTTATAGTTAGGCATTTGATGCAGCAAGTTAATGAAACGAGAGTACCGTTAAGTCTTTGTTTTGTTGATTTTGAAAAGGCTTTTGATAGTGTTTCGAGAGAGACTATGGGGAAGATCATGAGACATTATGGAATACCAGAGGAGTTTGTGAGGGTCATTATGAACATGCATGAGGACACATTTTGTAAAGTGATGGTTGATGGTTGTCTTAGTGATTCGTTTGAAGTCAAGTCCGGAGTAATTCAAGGTGGTGTTCTATCGCCTTTACTATTTATATTGGTCATTGATTACATTATGAAACGCGTTGGAACAGAAACCGGTGCAGGTATACTTTGGGGAGAGAACAGGAAACTTTCGGATTTAGATTATGCAGATGATATAGTTTTGATTTGTGATGGGCCAGAAGAGATGCAGAGAGTGTTGGACTGTTTGGTGAGTGAAGGTCGCAAGGTGGGTTTGGTTATTAATTGTGGAAAAACTGAAATAATCAATATGAATATGGAAAATGCGCAGGAATGTGTAATTGGAGGTATGGTTGTAAAGCAAGTTGATAGGTTTAAATATTTAGGTACTTATTTAGCCAAGGATGGTTCTTTGAACTTTGAATTCGAGGAAAGGTTAAAGAAGGCTAATCAGGCAATGGGAATGCTTCAAAATATTTGGAATAATAACGATTTCTCTGTGCATACAAAAATCAAACTTTATAAGGTAATGGTTAGGAGTATCTTAATTTATGGACACGAGTCTTGGTACAGCACAGTGACTATGGAAAATAAATTCTTGGTGTTTGAAAATAAAGCACTTAGAAGAATATTAGGAGTTAAGTGGTGGGAAAGGATACCAAATAGTAGAATTAGAGAAATAACGGGAGTGCAGCCGATCGATGAATATGTTAGATTCTCACGATGGAAGTGGCTAGGACATGTGTATAGGAGACAGGAAATAGTACGAGGTACACCAGGGTGGGTGGCACTTGGTAGGAGAGGTAGAGGAAGGCCAAAAGAGACGTGGGTGAGGACAATGAGACGGGAAGCTGGAGATGAGTGTTGGGGAGATCTTGAGGAGTTAGCACAAGATAGGATGTGGTGGTGTGAGTTCATCGAGGCCCTATGCATCCCCGAGGGTGCCACAGGAAATGATTGATTGATTGATTGGGTGAGGGAGGGAGAGTGTTTTTTATCTCACTTGCGGCCGAGGAGTATTCTATGTTTGTCGTCCATTTACTCGAAAAGTATTGGATGTATTGATTTCCTGTAAGAACCATGATAAAGACCAGTGAATTCTACGTACTGTATCTACATGACCAAAATGTAAGCCTTTGGAAGCATATTCTTTAGGTAAAGGCGGAGGAAGAGAGTGTTTTTTCCTCACTCGCTGCAAAACAATGCAGCACTCAGAGGAGTATTCTGCATTTGACATCCATTTACTTGAAAAGTATTGGACGTATCAATTTCCTATAAGAACCATGATAAAGATCAGTGAATTCTACCTATGTAAATGACCAAAATATAAGCCTTTGGGGGCATATTTTTAGGTAAAGGCGGGAGAAGAGAGTGTTTTTTTCTCACTTGCGGTAAAACAATGCAGCGCTTGGAGGAGTATTCTGCGTTTGTCGTCCATTTAATAAAAAAGTATTGGATGTATCGATTTGCTGTGAGAACCATGGCAAGGATCAGTGAATTCTACATATGTTTATGACTAAAATATAAGTCTTTGGGAGCTATTTTTTAGGTAATGGCAGGGGAAGAGAGTATTTTTTTCTTGCTTGCAGTAAAACTATGCAGCGCTCGGAGGAGTATTCTACGTTTGTTGTCCATTTACTCGAAAAGTGTTGGAGGCATCGATTTGCTGTAAGAACCACGATAAAGATCAGTGAATTTTACGTATGTACAGTACATAACCTAAGTCTACTAATACCAAGTCGGATCACTTTCTTCTAAAACAGCTCCAAGCTCGCGCAGGGAACAGAGCATCGGAGTGACGTCGACTGGCTCTGGCATGAAACCCCAGTGTTCAGTTGACTCCTGACCATGACGGTGAGTGTATGCTTGCCCCACTTATCAGACCATGACACATTTTCAGTCCGGAGAGGTGAGGGAAGGTGTAGGTGTGAAGGAACCTACTGCTATGTTATAGGGTTAAACGAGTCCACACTTCTTCCTCTTCTTCATTTTCCCTTATCATAAATGTTTAATTTGAGTCTGCCCTTTTGTACATTTTCTGTTATTTATGCCAGCTGACATCACACAAGTCACGCCTCCCTGCGCTCTGACGAAAAGTGAACTGACTTGGTATTAGTAGACTTAGTACATAACAATGTAGTATCTCTGATGAAAAGTCGTTGTTCCGTAGGCGGGAATATAACTGTTACTGTGAGAACACGAAAGTGCAGCACAGGCATGGGTACCCATTAGTTTTTTGCGATTTACTCGGAAACTTTGAGGAGCATGAAAAATCTGCGGATACCATGAGAAAGCTCATGAAATTCGACACTAGAATATGAAGTAAAAACATAACCTGTGCAGGAAAACTTTTGCGATAGAGCTCCCTGAATAAAAATCGCTTTTTTTTTTAATGGCTTTTAGTTTTTTTGCTATTATCTCAAAAACTACAAATCGTATCACAACCGGACTAATCTCATTTGAAAGCTGATGAAATTCTCTATCAGAACTTCTTATAATATTTTTCTGTATGATGGAAAACTTTCGAACTAGGATGTTGGGAAGTGAGATTGACATTCCAAAATGCTTATTCACACCAGCCCAATGTACTTTTATTTTTTTATTTATTTATTTTTTTTGGTTATCAGCTAGTACAAACATCGGCGAACAAGATGAATTAGGTTTCATGGCAATATATAGATGTTTGGGTGGCGAAAATACATGTTTTCCACGGCGCACGGGGGGTCTGGTGGGGAGGAGGGGTGGAATAAAATCGTTTGCTGGAAAACTTAATAAAACTTATCTTTGCGTGAGAGGATTAATTAAGAAGGGAGCCCCCATGTTGGGACTTATGAGCTTCGCGACTATGAGCCAACAGGCGGAGGGCAGTGCGCCAAGCACCCTTCCAGCAAAATCCCTCGCACAGCAACTCTGGGAACTAAGGGGTTAAACTGAGGAGATAAATTTAGCTTTCAGTTTATCCCGTCATACTGCAGTGCACTCTTTAGCTGAGTAAGTTCGTCTGGTGGTATGCAGAGTAATGTAAAAAAACAAAACAAAAGGCATCATCGTACTGAACAGGTTTAGAAGGCAGAAGAGACAGAATAACAATAGGGCAGAGAAAACTTGTCTAAAACACGCTATACATAATTATACAGTAAAGTATATTAAAAAAATATGTAAGTTTAGTTTATGAACCGTGCAAGCAGGATGATAATATTTTTGATAGCCCATCCTATACAGTAATGTGAGATCCCGTCCTGTGTGTGTGTTCATACCTAATTGTTTTTACCTAACTGTATCTTTACAGGAATGAGTCAAGCTCGTACTGTCTCGTGTCTTAAACCATTTTTATCGTACATATCCTTAAATTTATGAATTGTTTTGGCACACACTATTTCATTCGGTAGTGCATTCCACTGATCAATTGCCTTATTTGGGAAACTAAATTTCCTTACGTCTTTATCGCCTCTCATTTTATGCAGTTTTTTGCTGTGTCCTCTTGCTGATGCATCCCCATAGGTTATGTAATCATTTATGTCTATTTTCTCCTTCCCTGATATGCATTTATATAGCATAATCATATCTCCTCTTTTCCTTCTCTCCTGTAGTGTACGTAGATCCAGTTTTTCTAGTCTTTCTTCGTAGTTTAGATCCCTTAAACTTGGTACCCATCTTGTAGCGGCCTTTTGAACTTTTTCACTCTTGTCTATGTGTTTTTTGAGATGAGGACTCCAGACTACTGACGCATACTCCAGGGTTGGTCTAATGAATGATGTTATTATCTTTCTTAGCATGTCTTCATTTATGTATGTGAACGCTATTCTCATATTTGCAAGCAGTGTATATATGTTCCGTACCTTCTCACTGATATGGTCAGTCTGTTGTTGATAATTGCACCTAGGTCCTTCTCTCTTTCTGATGTGTGTAGGGCTTTACTTCCTAACTTATAATCCCAGTCAGGTCTTTTTTCCACTTTTACCAAACTTGATTACACGATTTTTTTCCACAGTGAATTCCATTTACCATGAATTGCTCCATTCATGAAGTTTATTTGACCCGTCCCGTCTCGTCAACGTATGGGTACGTTGCAATGATTTGCATTTGCCAGTCCTGGTGACATACCGGTAAGTCGTGCAATTGCAAGGTCCCTAATTTGCACAATTTTCAATTTTCGCGCATGATTTTTCATATGTATACACAGGACACCTTCCTCTATTCCTCTACAAGATGCCAAGCAGGGACAATGCCTTACACCGCATAACCTCCCCCCTCCCCCCCTCACGCCATTGTCTCGGCAATTCACCTGTTACCAGTGACCTGGCCAATAAAGACATTCAGGACCAGAGTGATTCCCCAATCGATGACAATGTGGAGGACAAGGTTTATATAGCATTAGAGGAAGAAACAGTCAGAAATGATGATCAGGTAATGTGGGAAAAAAAAGTCATGAATGGTGATTAGTTAGTGAGTGAAACAATGCTTATAATGCCTATATTACTGCTTGAAAACCAATATACTCTCATACTACATATAGATTCGTACCAAGTAAATAAATAAATACCGTTTATGAGTGGATAAAATAGTTACCCTCCCATAGAACTCGTTTTCTTTGGTGCCAGCATGTTAGAAAACCCAGTCAGGTAAGGAGGAACTCCTACCTGGAATGAGTATTTTAAACCTCAGGTGAGCGATTTCTCTATGAATTTTCGATGTTTCTCACCAAAAGCAGAGGTTTTAGCCAATTTTTTTTTTTCAAAAATACCTCGGGACTGGGGGATGTCGGAGGTGCGGAAAACCTCAGGACGTGATGGGTTAAATCTTCTTGTAGCTCTTTACAAGAGTCTGTGTTAGTAATTCTTCTTTGTATTTTTGCATCATCAGCAAACATATTTATATTGCTTTCATTTCCAATGTTACTGTCTATATCATTTATATACTCTAAAAACATAATTGGTGCAAGCACTGAGCCCTGTGGAATTGTGCTAGTCACTTCCCTCCATGATGAGTAATTTCCCCTTAGTACTGTTCTCATTTCTCTTTTTTTGAGAAAATCTTGCATCCAACAATACAGTTTGCCTCGGATTCTTCCTTGAAGGTACAGTTTCCATAAAAGTTTTTGGTGCGGTACTCTGTCAAATGCTTTCTTGAAATCTAAACAGATACTGTCCACTCATCCTTCTCTTTTCTGTAATGTTTCAGTTACTCTGCCATAGTAGCTCAACAGATTAGTAACACAGGATTTTCCTTTTCTGAAACCAGACTGTCTTTCTGTTATCATATTGTGTTCTTCTAGATGATTTACCCAAGCTTTTCTTATCAGCTTTTCTAATACTTTGCTTAGAACACTGGTTAGTGATACTGGTCAGTAGTTGAGTGGATATTGTATATTTCCTTACTTGAATAAGGGAACAATGTCTGCTTCCTCCATATATCAGGTAGTTTACCTTGTCCCAAGGATTCCTTGAAAATTAAAGATAATGGTTACTTAACTCCTTTGCACATTCATGTGGCACCCAACATGAAATTTCATCAGGACCATTTGCTTTTCCTTTGTCTATTTTACTTAACTCCTCCTGTATTTCTTTTTCAGATATTTGTATATCTGGTAGTATGTGTGGGCATGCATGTTCCGTATCATCCCTTTCAAAATTATGTTCTTCTGTAAAAACTGATTGGAAATTTTTTTTAGTGCTTCACAAATATCCTTCTCTTGTGTATAGGTGATCCCCTCATCTGTAATGGATTGTATTTGATCTTTTACTTTGGTTTTGCTTCGGATGTAGCTGTAAAATAGCTTTGGTTGATTGCTACTTTTATTTATGATGTCTTCCTCAAACTGTTTTTGGGCTTCCCTCCTTATTCTTGTATAATCGTTGCTTGCTGTTTATAGTTAATATATGCCCTTTCACTATTATGTCCTCTGTTTCTGTTCCACAACAAATCTCTTTTTTTCTTTTGATTTTTTACATTCTGTATAAAACCATTTCTTTAATGTCTTTCCTGCTTCTTTGTGCTGTGGAATGTACTTCTAGACTCCTATATCATATAATTCACAGAATTTTCTATATATAACATTTAAATCTTGTCCTCTAAGCTCTTTTTCCCAATCTGTTTCTAAGAAATATTTCTTTAGGTCATAATAGTTGCCCTTTTTGTAGTTCAGGCTCTTTTTGTGACTTTCATTACTATTAACTATCCAATATCCAATCCTTTGTCGAATGGAGGGTGATACATTACATTGTCAATATCATTTTCTTGCCTAGTAAATGTATGATCTAGTACTGATGGTATGCCAAGTCCTCTTTTTCTGGTGCTTTCTTTTACATGTTGTGTTAGGAAAAAATCCTGCACAAGGTCCAGGAGCTTTTGGTCCCAACAGCTTTCCTGGCTTTTTATATCTAGAGTATTCCAATTTATACTTGTACTGAAATCTCCAGTTAGTATAATTCTTTCAGATTTCTCCACCATTCTATGTAGTAATGCTCTTAAGCTTTGAATTGTTTTCTCTGTCAGGTCTTCATATTTGCCTTTTTCCCAAATGTTTGATCTGGGTGGCATGAAAAAAAGTGCCACAATTACTTTCCCTTCAGACGTACTAATCTCTACTGCGATCAGTTCACCTGTGAGGGTTAATATTATAATTCCTCCTCCTTTCTTTAAGTTCCTATCTCTTCTCCATATATTGTATTCCTCTAGGTTTAGTGTATCATTTGATATCCTTGGTGTTAATTTTGTTTCAGTTAGGCACACAGTATGTGGTTCCTTTTCTTTGATATAATCATTAATCTCTTGTAATTTAGATACCATTCCATCTACATTAGAGTACATCAACTTAATCATCTTGTTTACATACTTGTCATGACCTGGGTCTATTACCTTTCTCCTTTTTATTCCCTCCTGTTTATGTACCACTTTCGAACCTGCAATCCAATTACTGTACTTTGTAAAAAAAAATGTGTTCTTCTCCTCCTCTGCTTTTCCCTCATTCTTTGTTCTTGCTTCCTCCCTCTTCTCTTTTAGTAATGCAAGTTCCTCTTCAGTGAGGCATCTTTTTATCCATACATTTTTGAAGTCCTCTTTTTCCATAAGTTTGTTTGCATTTTTCAGTATTTCCTCCACAGTGTTCACACTCTGGAAGGTTACATTCAGGGGCCTTGGTTTACTTCTCTCATATTTCCCTAGCATTTTGTGCTCCTCTATGTCTTTACTACAGATTTCCTCTGACACTTACTTCAATATGTTCCTTACATTTGTCATCTCCTTTTTGTCTCTCGAAATCTCTTGTTTTATTTCTTCCTCCTCTATACCAGTAATTACTATAGATTTGTTAATGTCTGCTGAATCTTTGACCAATTTTGGATTGTTTTGGATTATTTTCTTCACTTCCTTTTTAATGCTGTTTTCTTCAACTCTTGTTTCTAAGTGTTTCTTTACTTTCACCATTTCAGCATATATGGTCTCCACATCATTTTTTAGCTTTGCATCGCTTCATTCACCTGGGTTATCTTCTCCTCAATGTCACTGCTATGATCCATGAGAGTGCTTGCCTACCTAATTGTCTCCGTATCATTTCTGAACTCTTCCATTATACTTTCATGGTAGTAGTAGTAGTAGTTGTTCCCTAGGCAGTCTGGCTGAACAGCCCCGAGTCCCTTAGGAAGGCCATGGCCCAGACCGGGCTTTCCCACAGAGCTCTCAAAGAGTGTATGTTGTGTTGTTGGCATAGGTGATTGTGTGCAATGCAGTCTTCCAAAATGTGCTTAATAGTATGGGGTGCTGTGTTGCATCCTGGACAGGCATCAGCAACGGAGTCATCCAGCCTCTTCTGGTAGCTTAAGAGGGCTGGATGGTGCTCACATCTCAGCCTGGCCAGGTGGACCCTGTCCTCACGAGGAAGATAGGATTCAGAAGGGTGGATGTCAGGAGGCCGTGCATGCAGCTGTGTGTTGTCTTTAAGTGACTGAATGGAGCGGCGAGTGATCTGAGTGTGGATATGATTCTGGAAGCTGGTCTGAGGTGGGCGAGGGGGGAGAGATGACAGTATTTGTGTATGGTATCGTGTGCTGGATGTTGTTTTGATGTTACTTCGTGTGGGTGGATGTGCTGCCATGTACTGTAGTGGATGTTGTGGGTTTATGGAGGCTGCAGCAAGAAACTGGGTGTCTCTCATGTCTAGGTGATCCTTTACTTTGAGGACTTTGGTTTCTCGATGTAGGTGGTCTGTGGGTGTAGTAGCTGTGCACCCTGAGATTATTTTTAGGGCCTTGTTCTGTATGGTCTGTAGAGTGTTGTAATGTGTTTTGGTCAGGTTAGAAGCCCAGGCAGGACTTGCATAATTCATCACTGAACGTATGTATTGTTTGTATACTGTGGTGGTGATTTCTTTGTTGTGTCCGAACAAAGCACTGAGTCTTGGTGTTATTTTATTTTTAATGTTTGTGATGCGTTGTTTAACTGACATTGATGTATTGTATGTTACACCAAGGATTTTGTGTGTGTGTGTGTGTGTGTGTGTGTGTGTGTGTGTGGTAGGGGAGTGTTGTTTATGGTGAGGTGTGGGTTATGACTGTGTTCTGCTGTCCAGTTTGTGAGAAGAGTCACTGTAGACTTGGCTGGGCCTATTTTGAGCCTGTTTGTGGTGAACCATTCGTGTAGTGTGTTGAGGTAAGGTTGAATGATGTGTGCAGCTGTGTTTGCGTTTTGGTGCGTACATGTAAGTGTTATATCATCTGCATAGGACGCTATGTGTATCTGTGGTGTGTGGGGTGTGGGTACGTCGCGCATGTATAGGTTAAAGAGTGTAGGGGACAAAACAGATCCTTGGGGGACGCCGTTTGTGAAGTTTCTGATGTTAGAAGACTGACCGGCAAATGTTACGTGTGCACATCTGCCTGCTAAGTAGTTTGCCAGCCATCTTTTTGTGTTATTGTGCATGTTTGTGTTAAGTATTTTGTTTGTGAGGTTGTGGCGGGGGATGGCATCAAAAGCTTTGCTAATGTCTAGTGTGATTAGGAGTGTTCTGTGTGGTGGCCTAGCTGAATTCATGCCATCGAATACTCTCTATGTAAGGTCTGTAAGAAGGGTGTTTGTGGATTGTAGTGGCCTAAAGCAATGTTGTGCCTGGATTAGGGGAATGTGAGGTGTGACTAGTTGTAGTACCAGTCGTTCAGTGACTTCAGTGCTTGAGGTTGTTAATGATGTGCTTTGTCTGGTTGTAAATGAAAGGTGCGTAGTCTGGGTCTGTGGGGAACTGTCTCTTACGTCGGATGATATGTCGGTCTTCGGGATGGGGGTTTAGATGGCTGACTTGTGAAAAGTGATTGATGAGAGTCTTTGCTTGTTGTTTGTTTGAGGGTATGGTGTCTGTTGTTGTGATGGCAGCGTGTGATTGTGTGGTGTTGCTGCTGGAAACTGTGATGCTGTTTAGTGTTTTGTAGAGTTTGCTGATGTTTCTTTTGTGGTCAAGTGTTTGGAGGTAATTTTTCTAGTTTAGTGTTTGCTGTTCTGATATTTTATTGTTTATTTGAGTGTTGAGTTCTTGTATTTGTTGTATGGTGTCTTGTGTATGGGGTGATGGGGAGTGTCGCAGTGTGTCCCGTTGTCTGATGAGGCCTTGAATTTCTGGTGTGAAGTTGGGGTTGTGTGTCTATCTGTTGCCTCTAGGGACGTGTCTTTTGTCTGCGTTTTGTATGATTGTATTGAAAGTGTGCACAGCGGTGTTAATGTTTGTGATGGGTGTACTGTTTAGTGTTTCAAAATGTTGTTCTGTTTCAGTTACAAAGGCCTCCCAGTTGGCTCTCTTATAATTAGTGTATGTGTGTTGGTGGCCAGCTGAGGTGATTCTGGTTTTGGTAGTGATGATGATTGGTAGGTGATCAGAACCTAGGGTTTTGACCACTCTCCATGATGTAGTGGGGGCGAGGTTTGGGGAGATGATGGGAGGAAGAGGGCTTGGTGTGGGATACGGGTATGCTGGTCTAGACTGTTTAGTATGAAAAGATGATCTGTCTGGGACTGTAGTACCAGCCCTCTGTCTGTGTCAGGGTTGTTAACATGCCAGGCCGACGACTTGGCGTTGAAATCACCACCCAGGATGATGTTGGGTATGTTAGTGATGTTGTGTATCTATGGAGAGTAATTGTGTGGTACTGTGGGGGACGATTAGGGGGGAATGTATGTGTTAGCGATTGTTATGTGTGATTTGTTACCAGTGCGTATTTTAATTGATTGTATTTCTGTTGTGGTGTCATGTGGGGGGAGAAGTGATTTTGTGTGTGCACTGGTATCTGCAAAGTTGATGGATTTGTGTATCAGGGTGATGAGTCCACCGCCACCGCCGTCGGCCCGGTCTTGTCAAATGGTGGTGAAGTTATGAAATGTCGGTGTTTTCTGTGCTCTGTGTAGTTTTGTTTCTTGTAAGATGGCAATGTGTATGTTCTGTTGTTTGATAAATTGTGTGAGTTTATGTATTTTGGTGTTTATGCCATCTATGTTTAACTGAAGGATGTTTATGTTGTGTGTGCTATGCGTGTTGGCTGCTGCAGCATGGGGGGAAGATGGTGTGGGTGGAGGGGAAGGGGTAGGAGGAGGTTGTGATGAAGGTAAGGGTTGAGGTGGATTAGGATGGGTTGGAATGGGAGGAGTTGGGGGATTGGATGGTGTGGGAAGGGTCAGTGGGTTTGGCTGTGGAGGTGTGAAGGAAGTAGGAGTAGGATTGGAAGGGTGGTTGATGGGTTGATGGGTGGGGGGAGCAGGTCCAGGTGTTTGTGTAATGTGTTCTGGATGCAAGTGTTGTGCAGGTGTAATGGGTCCAGTTCTTGCAGGAATTGCATTGAACTGAACCCTTTGTCTGTCGGCTCGACGTCTTAGGTTTTGAGCATGTTGGACATATGTATTTGTTGGTGGGTCCTGGATTGCTCTCAATGTCCCCAGCTAGAAGAAGTCGTCGAGAAATGACAGCCGGGGAGTCATTTCTCGGTGTAGAAAAAACGAAGTTGTTGTGTGTGTTGTGTTGGGAGATGTGGTAATTGCCCGGGCGACCGAAGCCACTCCCAGGTACTCGAGCCCCGTGAGGGGCCGGGGGGTTTGCAGTGGTTTGGCCCCCATGCTGTCCTCCTCTTCTCTTCGACAGCCTCTGGGGGGTAGACCCACGATGAAGACGCCACTGCTCCAGGTCCACTCTCATGGTTGACAACTGTGCCTGCCATTTTCACTAATCTTCCTTCTAAATATACCCACCTCAACTGATACTTCATCTATTGTTGTGCCTTTCTTATTAATCTCCTTTACTAAATTTTCATTTTTTTTTCTTCTGCACGTGCAACTGCTTCTTAGTTTCATCTGTTTCACTCTGAAATGCCTTCTCTAATCTGTACACTCGTTCTACCAGATTATTATTCATCTCCATTTCCACCGGTTCCTGGTGTGTGTGTGTTCTTACCTAATTGTATCTTTACAGGAATGAGTCAAGCTCGTACTGTCCCGTGTCTTGAAACCATATTTATCGTACATATCCTTAAAATTGTGAATTGTTTTGGCACACAATATTTCATTCGGTAGTGCATTCCACTGATCAATTGCTCTGTTTGGGAAACTAAATTTCCTTATGTCTTCAGCACCTCTCTTCTTATGCATTTTTTTGCAGTGTCCTCTTGCTGATGCTTCCCCATAGGTTAAGTAATCATTTATGTCTATTTTCCCCTTCCCTGATATACATTTATATAGCATAATCATGTCACCTCTTTTCCTTCCCTCCTGTAGTGTTGGTAGATTCAGTTTATTTAGTCTTTCTTCGTAGCTCAGATCCCTTAAGCTTGATACCTATCTTGTAGCAGACCATTGAACTTTTTCAATCTTGTCTATATGTTTTTTGAGAAGAGGACTCCAGGCTACTGTATGCATACTCCAGGGCTGGTCTGATGAATGATGTTATTATCTTTCTTAGCATGTCTTCATTTATGTATGTGAATGCTATTCTCATATTTGCAAGCAGTGTATACATGTTCCGTACCTTCTCACTGATGTGGTCAGCCGGAGATAGTCTGTTAATGATAATCAAACCTAGGTCCTTCTCTCTTTCTGATGTGTGTAGGGTTTTATTTCCTAACGTATAATCCCAATCAGGTCTTTTTCCACTTTTACCAAACTTGATTACATGACACTTGTCCACATTGAATTTCATTTGCCATATATTACTCCATTCATGGAAGTTTATTTACTTTTTCTTGTAGCTCTTTACAAGAGTCTGCATTAGAAATTGTCCTTTGTATTTTTGCATCATCTGCAAACATTTAGATAGCTTTCATTTCCAGTTTTACTGTCTATATCATTTATATACACTTAAAAACATGATTGGTGCCAGCAATGAGACCTGTGGTACTCCACTAGTCACTTCTTTCCATGATGAGTAAATTCCCCTTAGTACTGTTCTCATTTCTCTTCTTATGCGAAAATCTTGCATCCAACAATACAGTTTGCCTCGAATTCCTCCTTGATTGTATAGTTTCCATGAAAGTCCTTGGTGTGGTACTGTGTCAAATGCTTTCTTGAAATCTAAATACATACTGTCCACCCATCCATCTCTTTCCTGTAATGTGTCTGTTACTCTGTCATAGTAGCACAACAGATTAATCTATCTATCTATCTATTGCCAGACGCCTCAATCCCGTTTGGGGTGGCCACAAACAAATCGCCTCCAAGTCGCCCTGTCCCCCGCCATTTCACTGCCCTGCTCCCAACTCACACCCCCCTCTCTCATATACCTCTCCACCCCATCCCTCCATCTCATCCTTGGCCTCCCCCTCCCTCTTCCCCCCTCCACCTCACTCACATACACTCTCTTCGTCAGTCTTTCGCCCTCCATCCTCTCCACATGGCCAAACCACCTCAGTGTGTTCCTCATAACGCTTCCTATCACATCCACATCCACACCACAACGCTCCTTTATATCCTCATTCGTCAGCCTGTCTCTCCACGTGACTCCACAGGCTCCTCTTAAATAACTCATTTCCACTGCTCTCACTCTTGACTTGTGTCCTTCCAACAATGTCCAAGCTTCACTTCCGTACGTTAGAGTTGGTATCACAATACTGTCATGTAGTAACTTTTTCACTTCCATGCTCACTTCCCTGTTTCTTATCACTGCTTTCAAGGAACCAGCAACCTTTCTTCCCTGCTGTACCCTTTCAAGCACTTCACACTCCAAACCTCCATCCTTACTCATCACACTACCCAAATACTTAAACGTACTCACATGTTTAATGACACATGATTTTCCTTTTCTGAAACCAAACTGTCTTTCTGTTATCATATTGTGTTCTTCTAGATGATTTACCCAAGCTTTTCTTATAAGCTTTTCTAATACCTTGCCAACAACACTGGTTAGTGATACTGGTCGGTAGTTGAGTGGATTTTGTCTATTCCCTTTCTTGAATAAGAGAACAATGTTTGCTTTCTTCCAAATATCAGTAGTTTACCTTGACTCAAGGATTTCTTGAAAATTAAAAATAATGGTTTACTTAACTCATTTCACATTCGCATAGTATCCAACATGAAATTTCATCAGGACCATTTGCTTTTCCTTTGTCTAATTTACTTAGCTCCTCCTGTATTACTTTTTCTGATGCTTGTATATCTGGTAGTATGTGTTGGCATGCATGTTCCACATAATCCCTCTCAAAATTTTTTTCTTATGTAAAAACTGATTGGAATCTCTTGTTTAGTGTTTCATAAATATCCTTCTCTTGTGTACAGGTGATTCCCTCGTCCGTAATCGAGTGTATTTTATCTTTTACTTTGGTTTTGCTTCTGATGTGGCTGTAAAATAGCTTCGGTTGATCACTACTTTTATTTTTGATATACTCCTCAAACTGTTTTTGGGCTTCCCTCCTTATTCTTGTATAATCGTTTCTTACCTGTTTGTAATTATTATATGCCCTTTCACTATTGTGCCTTCTGTATCTATTCCACAACAAATCTCTTTTTTCTTTTGATTTTTTACATTCTGTATTGAACCATTTCTTTCATCTCTTTTCTGCTTCTTTGTGCTGTGGGATGTACTTCTGTACTTCTGTTTCATAAAGTTCACAGAATTTTTTATATATAGCATTTAAATCTTGTCCTCTAAGCTCCTTTTCCTAATCAGTTTCTACGAAATACTTCTTTAGGTCAAAATAGTTTCCCTTTTTATAGTTTAGGCTCTTTTTGTAACTTTCATTGCTGTTAAGTATGTCATATGCTATCCTGAAGTTGCAGTTTAGTACTGCATGGTCGCTTTTGCCGAATGGAGGGTGGTATATCAAATTGTCAATATCGTTTTCTTGCCTAGTAAATATGAGATCTAGCACTGAGGGTACATCGAGTCCTCTTTTCCTGGTGCTTTCCCTTACATGTTGCGTTAGGAAAAACTCTTGCACGAGATCCAGGAGCTTTTGGTCCCAACAGCTTTCTTGGCTTATTATATCTACACTACAGTATTCCAATGTATATTTGTATTAAAATCTCCAGTTAGTATAATTCTTTCCGATTTCTCTTCCATTTTATGTAGTAATGATCTTAAACTCTGAATTGTATTTTCTGTCAGGTCCTCATATTCGTCTCTTTCCCATGTGTTTGACTTGGGTGGCATGTACAAATTGGCTACAATTACTTTCCCTTCAGATGTATTGATCTCTACTGCAATTAGTTCTACTTGTGATGGTATATCTAGTTCTATTTCTTTGACTTTTAGATTTTTCTTAGTTAATATTATAATTCCTCCTCCCTTTTCAAAGTTCCTATCTCTTCTCCATATATTATATTCCTCTAAGTTTAGGATGTCATTTGATAGCTTTGGTGTTAATTTTGTTTCAGTTAGGCATATTATATGTGGTTCATTTTGTCTGACATAATCATTCATCTCTAATAATTTAGATACCATTCCGTCCACATTTCAGTACCGGTACATCAACTTAATCATCTTGTTTATATACTTGTTATGACTTGGTTCTACTACCTTCCACCTTTTTATTCCCTCCTGTTTATGTACCACTTTCGTACCTGCAATCCTATTTCTTTGTAAACAAATGTATTCTTCTCCTTCTCTGATCTTCCCTCATATTTTGTTTTTGCTTCCTCCCTCTTCTCTTTCAGTAATTCCGGTTCCTTTTGTGTTAGGCATCTTTTTATCCATACATTTTTGAACTCCTCTTTTTCCATAAGATTTTTTGCATTTTTTGGTATCTTCTCCACGGTGTTTACACTCTGGAAGGTTACCTTTAGGGGTCTTGACTTCTCTCATATTTCCCTAACCTTTTGTGTTCCTCTATGTCTTTACTACAGATTTCCTCTGATACTTCTTTCAATATGTTCATTACATTTGCCACCTCCTTTTTGTCTCTTGAGATCTTGTTTTTTACTTCTTCCTCTTCTGTGCCAGTGATTACTATAGATTTGTTGATATCTATTGAATCTCTGATTAACTTAGGATTGTTTTGGATTATTCTTTTCACTTCCTTATTAATGCTTATTTCTTCCATCCTTGTTTCTAAGTCTTTCTTTACTTTCACCATTTCAGCATAAGTGGTTTCCACATCATTTTTGTAGTTTTGCACAGCTTCATTCACCTGTGTTATCTACTCAATATCACTGCTCTGGTCTATCAGACTGCTTACTTGCCTAATTGTCTCTCTACAATTTTTGAACTCTTCCATTATATTCTCGTCGTTGACTACTGTACATGCCATTTCACTAATTTTTCTCCTAAGTGAACCCATTTCTACTGTCAGCTCATCTATGGTTGTGTCTTTCTTGTTGACTTCCTTTCCTAATTTTTCTATTTCTTTCTTTGCAAGTGCATCTGTTTCTTAATTTCATCAATCTCAGTTTGAAAAGCCATCTCTAGCCTGTGTACTCGTTCCACCAGTTTATTGTGAGTCTCCATTTCAACCAGTTCTTGGTAGACATCTTCGTCCTGGTTTCTACCTTTATCTCTTTTCTTTTCCAAATTTGCTTTACTAAAGTATGTGGTCATTTTGCAGTACTAAAAGCACATATGGTACTCACATTCCCTGGGGCAGTTGTAGACTAAACAAACGATCAGCTGATTGTGCGTATTCTTACTCTAATTTGTTTACTTTTCTGTTTGAACATATATATATATATATATATATATATAAGTATATTGTTACATAGCCTATGATTTCATCATCCTTTGTGTAATTCTAACGTACAGTATGCTGCATGTTTGAGCACGAGCGTGTTCTACCCCACTCCCCCCTTCTACCCTTATAGTAGAGTAAGTCGTTCTTTCTGTTGTTCCGAGCAGGATTGTCAACTCTTTGTCCCCTATGGCTTCATTTGCGCGTCCTTCTTACAAGTTGTATCAAGCTCTGCCGGCCCCTATATAATGAGCTCAGTCTCTGCATTAATTGCAACTTAGATCTACTCCTCATTTTGTTCATATCTCTGTCCTCCCCTGTACAGTTGTTATTATTGTGAGTTCGCAGGAAGTCTCCAACCATCTAGCAGCTGTGTAATTTGAGAATAAGTGTTATTACATTTTTCTTGTACTGTATAGCATAAGGTGTTAATTCGTAGGCCTAGTGAAGTTTTTGTGATTCATGTGTTTTTGGTGTCAGCCAGTAGTAATAATATTTTGTATCTGTAAAAATATATCTTGCATTCACTGAGCATTATCCGGTTTTGCCATTTTTATCAGGGCTGACTTAGATAAATTTACACTTGCTAATTTCGTGTTAATAGAGGCTATTGCAGTTAACCATATATTTAACCTGTTTTTTACCATTACATTATCCTTATGAGTCCTGAATGTTTAGTTGTTAGATTGAGCATTAAACTTTAACTTGTAATTTTACCTAACTCTTTTGTTTTGAACCTGGAACTCTGCGGCACAGTAGTGATTTTTAGTATTTTCACTTAAATAGTACATTATCTTTCTCTGTATCGTAACATAAATTTGGCGACCTCTTATCAGGATATTCAGGATATTATCATAAGGATATTGATTGATATTTTGTGACTGTGATTTATTCATGATGTCTACTATTACTACGCTTGATGAAGCCAAAGATTTTTTGTCAAATGTGCAAACAGTGTGTGATGTAGAAAACAGAACAAAGAATGAACTTAAGCTTGTTGCTCAACAATTGGGAATTACAGTTCACTCTCATCATTCTAAAGATCAAATTGTTGGCATGATTAATAAAAGCTTGTTTAATGTAACTCCTCCAAATGAGGAAACGCAGATTGAAATAGCTAAGTTACAGCTAGCTCTGCAGGAGGCTCGTGTTAAGGAGGCTGAGTTTCAGGCACGTGCTAAGGAGGCTGAGTCTCAGGCTCGTATTCAGGAGGCACAAATTGAACTTGCTAGGATTCAGGCAGACCATGAGTATCGCATGAAACAAGGTGGAACTGGATCATGTAGCTCTGAAGATTTTGATGTGGCTAAAAATGTTAAACTTGTCCCTCCTTTTAATGAATCTGATTTAACAAAGTATTTTCAGTTGTTTGAGAGGGTAGCTACAGGTTTTAATTGGCCCAAAAAGTATTGGCCAGTACTCCTTCAAACTGTTCTCACCGGTAAAGCTCAAGTAACTTATGCATCTTTGCCTCAGGATCAATCTGATAATTATGATGTAGTTAAGAGCTTGATTCTTAAGGCCTATGAGCTTGTTCCTGAAGCCTATAGAGTAAAATTTAGGACAACTTACAAGCAAGATAAGCAATCCCATGTTGAGTATGCAAAAATCAAAGAAGATCTGTTAGAGCAGTGGTTAAATTCTAAGAATGTGGATTCAGATTTTGGTAAATTTAAGCAGATGATTTTGCTGGAGGACTTCAAAAGGTGTATTAATAAAGATGTAAGCCTATATCTTGATGAGAAAAGAATAGATAATTTGTCTGATGCTGCAGTTTTAGCTGATGAATATGTTCTCACTCACAAGAGATATTCTAAAGAAAAAAGGAAAGCTGAGAGTAAGTACGTTGCCTCTACTCAGAGTACAGGTAACAGGAAAGAGAATAAAGATGATGTTTCTCAGAAAGTAAATACCAGCTCCACCTCTAGATTTCAGAAAAGTAAATGTACCTACTGTAGTAAGCTTGGTCATACTACGGAGAAATGTTTCAGGAGACAGCGTGATGTGAACAAAAAGGAGTCTTAAAATATTCAGTCAATTGGTTTAGTGTCTACCCTTGAGAGTTCCCAGAATTCTTTAACTGAGTTAACTGAACCTGCTTTGAGGGGTAAATTAAATTCTCATGATGAAGCTCCTCTTTTGAGCAGTAACGTGGGTGACACTCTCAAGAGTTCATGTACTAATTTCCTGTCTGATGGTTTTGTCAGTCCTCCGGACAGTAATGACAGGAAGTCAGTTAAAATATATCGTGATACAGGTGCTTGCCAATCCCTTATGCTGACCATGTTCTAGGCTCTAATGTTAATTCCTCTAACGAAACTGTAATCTTACAAGGTGTAGGGAATAATTTCTTCTCTGTCCCTCTGTGCAGAGTGAATTTAGAGTCTGGTTTTGTTAATGGTTCCGTTATGGTTGGGTTGGTTGAGACACTCCCAATGTCAGGTGTAACTTTCTTATTTGGAAATGATATTGGTGGAAGTCAAGTGTGTCCAGCTCCTCAGTTGTCTAGTGAGCCAGTGGCTGCGACCCAGGATTGTGATGTCCCTGATGTGTTCTCTGCATGTGCTGTCACTAGGGCTAAGTCTAAAGTTACTGGTGACTTAGAAGATAATGATGATGATGATGTTATCCTAGCTGACACTTTTCTTGCTAATTTGGACCACTCACCAGATGAGGCAGTACCCAGTAGTGTTGATAATTTGTCTCGTCAAGAGTTGGTTGAGTTGCAGGTTCCTGACCCTAGGTTCAAAGGTCTAGCTAACTCTGCTTCCAGTGAGGAAGAGTCAGCTGGTGCTTCTACTTGTTATTATATAAAGTCAGGAGTACTTATGAGGAAGTGGAGACCCCCAACAGCATCAGCCGACTGTGAATGGAAGGTTGTACATCAAGTTGTCATCCCTCGTGTTTGTAGGCAGGATATCATTAGAGTGGCTCATGATTCCAGTTTGGCAGGACACCTTGGAGTGAGGAAGACTGTGGCACGCATTTTGAAACACTTCTACTGGCCAGGTATCTTCAGGGATGTTTCCTGGTATTGTAAGTCTTGTCACACCTGTCAAGTTGTGGGGAAGTGTAATCAGACCGAAAGGGTTGCACCTCTAGTTCCCATTCCTCCTTTTGAGGCGCCATTCACCCGTGTGTTGGTGGATATTGTGGGCCCTCTTCCTAAGAATTCTTCAGGATTTTCTTATGTGTTGACCCTGATTGATATGGCTACTCGTTATCCTGAAGCCATTCCACTTAGAAATATGTCAGCAAAGAACGTGGTTAAGGAAATGCTAGGGTTCTTCACAAAGTTTGGTCTGCCCAAGGAGGTACAGTCAGACTGGGGAAGTAATTTCATGTCAAATGTTTTCAAGCAGTCTCTGAAAGAGTTGGGCATCACCCAGATCACGTCTTCAGCTTACCATCCCCAGACCCAAGGAACGTTGGAGAGATATCATCAAACACTCAAATCGATGCTCAAGAAATACTGTTTGGAACATCAGAAATACTGGGATAAAGGTCTTCCATTCGTTGTATTTGCCGCAAGAGAATCTCCAAATGAATCACTGGGCTTCTCACCCTTTGAACTACTGTTTGGCCATGAAG
The DNA here is from genome assembly GCF_032717465.1 of Coenobita brevimanus. NCBI lineage: Eukaryota > Metazoa > Arthropoda > Malacostraca > Decapoda > Coenobitidae > Coenobita > Coenobita brevimanus. The sequence goes on from NC_137055.1 coordinate 26,296,548, forward strand.
TAAGGGGACCCCTTAAGCTACTCAAGGAATGCTGCCTGTCGGAGGAAGATGACGTCAACCTGCTGGAGTATGTGATGAAGTTCAAAGAACGGCTGGCCACTGCTTTACAGCTGGCGAGAGAGAATTTAGGAGCTGCTCAGGAGAAGATGAAGACTTGGTATGATAAGAAGTCCAGGTTACGCCACTTTCAGCCAGGAGATCAGGTTTTGATTCTGCTACCGGTGCATGGGCAACCTCTTCAAGCCAAGTTTAGTGGTCCTTATTTCGTGGAGAAGAAACTCAGTGATGTCAACTATGTCATCGCCACACCAGATCGTAGAAAGAACAAGCAACTTTGTCACATGAACATGATAAAGTTATATCACAGGCGGGACGAAAATAACCCAGTCTGCACTGTAGCTGTTCCACCCGAGTCTGCAAGTGAAGTTCTCCCATGCAGCATGAGCCTGAGTGATAGTTTGGGGAAGAATCCTGATATCATGAATGATCTCCAGACTAAGCTTTCTCATCTAGCTCCCGAGGAAAGGCAGGAGTTTTCGGCATTACTGCAGGAGTACCCGCAAGTGTTCCGTGCCACTCCAGGAAAAACCACTGTGTTGATGCATGATGTCGATGTTGGAGACGCAAAGCCAATTAAACTGCCTCCTTACCGTGTGAACTCAGTGAAAGTTCCTCTCATCCAGAAAGAGCTTGGCTACCTGTTGGACCACAAGATGATTGAGCCCTGTCAGAGCGAGTGGAATTCTCCTGTCACTCTAGTCCCTAAGCCAGGTGGGTCACAGCGGCTTTGCATCGACTACAGACGTGTTAATCAGATAACCAAAACAGACACTTACCCTCTCCCTCGTGTGGATGATTGCATAGACAAGATCGGAAAGGCTAGGTACATAAGTAAGTTTGATTTGTTAAAGGGATACTGGCAAGTACCTATGACTGACCGTGCTAGGGAGATCTCATGTTTTGTAACACTAGGAAAGACTTTTGCATGTTCTGTAATGCCATATGGTATGAAGAATGCACCAGCCATTTTTCAGAAGCCCATGAATGTTGTAACAGAGGGCTTGGCAGGGTGTGTTGTTTATATTGATGATGTATTAATCTTCAGTGACAACTGGAAAGATCACCTATGCCATGTCAGTAAATTTCTTGAGCGTTTGGTTCAGGCTAATCTTGTAGATAATTTATGAAAGTGTGAGTTTGGTCAAGCTAAAGTTCAGTACCTTGGGTACGTAATTGGTGATGGACATGTTGCACCACCAGGAGCTAAGGTTCAGGTTATAAGTAATCTTCCCAGACCTAAAAGTAGGAAAGAGCTACAAAGATTTTTGGGAATGATAGGTTATTACAGGAGATTTGTTCTTAACTTTTCAGTTCTTGTATCACCACTTACAGACCTACTGAAAAAGGGAGTTAAATTTGTCTGGACCGATAACTGTGAATCCTCTTTCAGCAAACTTAAAGCTATCCTATTAAGTCAGCCAGTGCTCTCTACTCCAAATTTTGCTAAGCCTTTTAAGATGGCTGTTGACGCAAGTGATATAGAAGCTGGGGCTGTTTTGCTGCAAGAGGATGATCAGGGTATTGAACACCCTGTATCTTATTACAGTAAGAAGTTCACTCCACCTCAAAAGAACTACTCCACTATTGAGAAAGAGCTTTTGGCCTTGATTTTGGGTTTACAGCATTTTTCATTTTATTTGTTTTCTGGTTTTGACCCCATAGTCATTTATACCGATCATAACCCACTGAAATTCCTTAGTAAGTTTAAAGATAAAAATCAGAGATTGACAAGATGGAGTCTACTTCTTCAGGAGTATTTATTAGACATACAACATATTAAGGGGAAAGAAAATGTTATTGCAGATTGCTTATCTAGACTTTAGACAGATTGTTTTAGAGTAATAAGAAATTTCCTTTGTAAATTTCTTTTTTCTTTGTGGGGAGGTGTTACATAGCCTATGATTTCATCATCCTTTGTGTAATTCTAACGTACAGTATGCTGCATGTTTGAGCACGAGCGTGTTCTACCCCACTCCCCCCTTCTACCCTTATAGTAGAGTAAGTCGTTCTTTCTGTTGTTTTGAGCAGGATTGTCAACTCTTTGTCCCCTATGGCTTCATTTGCACGTCCTTCTTACAAGTTGTATCAAGCTCTGCCGGCCCCTATATAATGAGCTCAGTCTCTGCATTAATTGCCACTAAGATCTACTCCTCATTTTGTTCATATATCTGTTCTCCCCTGTGCAGTTGTTATTATTCTGAGTGCGCAGGAAGTCTCCAACCATCTAGCAGCTGTGTAATTTGAGTATAATTGTTATTACATTTTTCTTGTACTGTATCGCATAAGGTGTTAATTTGTAGGCCTAGTGAGGTTTTTGTGATTCATGTGTTTTTGGTGTCAGCCAGTAGTAATAATATTTTGTATCTGTAAAAATATATCTTACATTCACTGAGCATTATCCGGTTTTCTCATTTTTATCAGGGCTGACTTAGATAAATTTACACTTGCTAATTTCGTGTTAATAGAGGCTATTGCAGTTAACCATATCTTTAACCTGTTTTTTGCCATTACATTATCCTTATGAGTCCTGAATGTTTAGTTGTTAGTTTGAGCATTAAACTTTAACTTGTAATTTTACCTAACTCTTTTGTTTTGAACCTGGAACTTTGCGGGACAGTAGTGATTTTTAGTATTCTCACTTAAAGAGTACATTATCTTTCTCTGTTCCGTAACAATATATATATATATATATATATATATATATATATATATATATATATATATATATATATATATATTAGAACACCATCAATTTTAGTCTAACCGGTACAGAGCTTGACTCATATAAAGATACTAATTTAGATAATGCCACTGGCCAAGTTGGCCATGTAAGGAGCGACGTCGGCGTGCCTCTGGTCTCCGTGCCTTGTGTGTGTGTGTGTGTGTGTGTGTGTGTGTGTAAATAATAATTAATAATCATTTTCGGTTTATTTACTCACTGCAGCCAGTGGCTGAAAATACACAAGTCCTTAATTTAGTCTTTTATTATTTTTTCTTTTTTATGTGGCCGACTCTGGGTAAAGGCTTTAGAGACTATTTGTCGAGGGCAGTGGCCCATCCTAAGACCCAGTGATCCTACTACACACCTCCACATCACCACTTCGACGCAAACACCCACCGTCCATATGGAATGCATGCTAGGTATGTGTCATACAGGACTGGTGTATTGGTATTAGTAAGGGTACTTTTACATGTTGGCAGGTCGTCTGGTAGATCAGGAAAGTCTGCTTTTATGGAATTCAAATCCCGAAACTGTTCCTTGCCTCAGCCCCTCCCCTCCCCCAAGGGGTCTATAGGCTGATAATCAGCTGGCTGCTCCTGAGGAGCGCCGACACACTACCAAGCCTCACCAATGCTGGAGTGAGGCATAGGCAAAAGGAGACAGGCTGCCCAATCTTTAACCCGCTGAGATTCGAACCTTTGCAGGTCTTGCACCACAGTGTGCCTTGAGCTACACTTAACATGTGAGAGCTCACCTCATCCACACAATTAGCGCAGTCTGAGCGGGGCTCGAACTCAGGTCACTTGGAGTGGGAGTGCTTTATCAACCATACCACGTGTGTGTGTGTGTGTGTGTGTGTGTGTGTGTGTGTGTGTGTGTGTGTGTGTGTGTGTGTGTGTGTGTGTTTCAGTTCCTGGGCTATTTGATGAATTTCAATGAAATCTCCCAGGTGAGTTCATCTTGGTGCTCCGAAGGTCCTCTACATACAGTGTTTCAGCCATGATTTTTAGGGGTGTAATTACCACTCACCAGATTAAAAATTCTGAGAAATAATGAAAGGTGGGCAGATATGGTTTTGGTATCTTAATACATATTGTGTCATGAACTCTATTCCGTAATACGATATTTAGGATGCGTGAACCTCGAATGATTCTTTGTGGGTCTGTCCCCCTCCTAAACATAAAAATGATCAATAAAATGGGACACTGAGCAAATGAATTTCAGCGAAACTTCTAAGGTCAGTTCATCTGGTGCCTTGGTAATGCCTCACTATATACAATTTTCCACCGTTGTTATTAGTGCGAGTCAGGCCCCCTCCAAAACATAACAATTGTTCAAAATAGAGGAAGGAGAGCAGACACCATTTTGATAATTTTGTACATGTAGAATGGGCTTTCATCCGTTAACTACTACTACAACTACTACTACTACCATTTCTTCTACTACTCACTGAGTGTATCCTGGGATATCACCCTTTTACATGTCACCACTGCGATCGTGTGGCTTTTATATCAGGATGCTAGCTTCCTTTCTGACAGATATTACTGTTTTGATTTTTTTTTTCTAATTGGCATGCATACCGCAAAATTGGGTATGCAGTTTCTAATTTTTCTCAGAATGCAAATGAAGAAACTGCACATCTACTTTACTGTTGCTTCCTCCTGGAGATTATATTCATGAAAAACCTCTCATGTTATTGGATTTATCCTCTTCAATGCAATGTCTTCTTTTTTTATTAGTGTATATATTCTTTTTTTTTTTCTTTAAGCAGGGGAAAACAATTTTGTAGAAACGAGTTTATGAAACCATAGCTAATCACTCTCGTTCAAAGAGTGTCGTAAGGTAAAACAATCGTTGGCAACAGCACCAATTAAAAAAAAAAAAGAAGTATTGACTGGGATCATGTAATTGGAATCCAACAATATACAGTATTTCAAAAAGTTTTTCCTGAAGTTAACAAAATCATCCAGAGAGGTCAAGAATGAAAAGCACTGAAGTATCATCGTAGTGAATTAGTGACTTTGAGTACATTTTTTATTTATTTATTTATTTACCTCAAGTAACTTTTTTTTATTACTCACTTACACTTGCTACACCTACACGTAGCTTTCTTGTATGAATATATCACTGCTGTCTCTAGACCTATTTTCTTTTCTTCTGTTTTTACAGAGACCTCTAGACAATAAATTACTTTTCCCTTTATGAATTTATTATTGCCACATCTAGAGATTATACTGTATAATGAGGAAAAAATTACAGGTGCTCTGTATCTAACTCCTTTAATTCATACTGTCTTTGCTTACGTGAATGAAATCATCCAAAGAGATAAAGTAAAAATACGACGAAGCACTCAAACAGTACAACACCACCCGTGACCACCAACTGATCTAATGGCTGAAGATTTAACTCTATCCGGTGACTTATCCCTTCGACACATTATCTTTGAAAATCGAATTACTATGTTCTTCCCTAAACCTTAATCCTTCCACAAATTATGTATCAGATCAGATAAAACTTTTAAAACTTACTTGGTCCAAATGCCTTGATCTTTTACCTTTCCTTGTGCCTGTGACCTGTGACCAATTGTTTTCAACAACGATTATCTTTGTCTTTGCTATAACCTGAACCATTTCACTGAGTTTAGTCTGCGTCGTATGAATTGGTTAATGTTCGCCTCACCATGTGACCCTGACCCGTCACTTATTGTTCCCCCCCCCCCTTAAAAAAGAAAATCAAACTTTGAGGTGATCCTCAGCTCATCGACAAGTTTCATCCAAATTAGATAAAAATGTTTTAGGTATTTTCATCATAAACATGCGATCATCTTTGCTTTACACTGAGACCTTGACTCTAATTGTCGCGAAGATTGAATCCCACTTTTTACTTACCTGACCCTTAGCCGGTCCACAAAGCTCGGCTGAGATTAGATAAACAAAAAAAAATGTTTGAACTGAGCTTGCACTGGAAACTTGGCCGTTGATTCGTCCTGTGATCTTGACCTTTTACTGTTCTCAAATATCAAATCCTTTTTATTGCTGCTTTTTCTTCACCTGTTCCACAAAGTTTGCTCTAAAACGAAGGAAAACTACATAAATTGACTTTGCCCTGTGCCTCAGACCTTTAAACTATTGTTCTGTAAAAAGAAAAAATACTCCAGCTGACTCCCAGCATTTCCACCAAGTTTGGTATAATCAAATCAAAAACTGTTTCACTTATTTTGTTAACACACACACACACACACACACACACACACACACACACACACAATAGACAAAATCCACTCAATTACCGAACAGTATCACTAACCAGTGTAGTAAGTAAGATATTAGAAAAGCTGATAAGAAAACTTTGGGTAAATCATCTAGAAGAACACAATATGATAACAGAAAGACAGTTTGGTTTCAGAAAAGGAAAATCATGTTACTAATCTGTTAAGCTACTATGACAGAGTAACAGAAACATTACAGAAAAGAGAAGAATGGGTGGACAGTATCTGTTTAGATTTTAAGAAAGCATTTGACAGACTATCGCACCAAAGACTTTTATGGAAACTGTACCATCAAGGAGGAATCCGAGGCAAACTGTATTGTTGGCTGCAAGATTTTCTCAAAAAAAAAAAAAAAAAAAATGAGAACAGTACTTGGGGGAAATTACTCATCATGGAAGGAAGTGACTAGCGAAGTTCCACAGGGCTCGGTGCTGGCACCAATCGTGTTTTTAGTGTATATAAATGATATAGATAGCAACATTGGAAATGAAAGCTATCTAATTATGTTTGCTGATGATGCAAAAATACAAAGGACAATTACTAATGCAGACTCTTGTAAAGAGCTATAAGAAGAAATTAACTTCATGAATGGAGCAATACATACCAAATGGAAATCAATGTGGACAAGTGTCATGTAATCATGTTTGGTAAAAGTGGAAAAAAGACCTGATTGGGATTATAAGTTAGGAAGTAAAACACTACACGCATCAGAAAGAGAGAAGGACCTAGGTGTGATTATTAACAACATACTATCTCTGGCTGACCACATCAGTGAGAAGGTACGGAACATGTATACACTGCTTGCAAATATGAGAATAGCATTCACATACACAAAATGAAGACATGGTAAGAAAGATAACATCATTCATCAGACCAACCCTGGAGTATGCATCAGTAGTCTGGAGTCATCTAAAAAAACACGTAGATAAGACTGAAAAAGTTCAAAGGGCGGCTACAAGATAGGTACCAAGCTTAAGGGATCTAAGCTACAAAGAAAGACTAGAAAAACTGAATCTGCCTACACTACAGGAGAGAAGGAAAAGAGGAGACATGATTATGCTATATAAATTCATATCAGGGAAAGAAAAATAGACATAAATGATTACATAACCTATGGGGATGCATCAGCAATAGGACAGTGCAAAAAACTGCATAACAAGAGAGGCGGTAAAGACTTAAGGAAATTTAGTTCCCCAAATAGAGCAATTGATCAGTAGAATGCACTACCGAATGAAATAGTGTGTGCCAAAATAATTCACAAAGTTAAGGATATGTACGATAACTATGGTTCAAGACACGGAACTGTACGAGCTTGACTCATTCCTGTATAGATACAATTAGGTAAGAACACACACACACGAGTGAACCTTCAAAATTTGACCATTATTGCCTTTATTTTTATCAACTCTTGACCTAGTCCTGTGACACTGATATGTGACTTAGTGTTCTTAAAAGGCAGTAGGTTTACTCATGGGCCAACCTTTAACCTTTCTGCCATGCTTGGTTAAAATAGGCTAAAACCTTTTGGGGCTATTTTAAACACACTGTTACGTGACTGGTAATGAGACATAACACGGCGCACCCGACCATCTACCCGTGCCTGTTCGAAACCCGCAATCCCCTCCCCCACTCGCTACCTCAGAACGACTGAACGACTGGACCATGCAATGACACACTTTTGCGATGACGTCAGGTATTTGATGGTCCAGGACTTCGGGGGTTCGGATTCATTCGAATTCTGAACAGCTTTGTAGAGGAAGCTGGTGAGAAGGGAGTGAATAGAACTACCTTGAACTGGGACGAGGGAGGAGGTGACGAGGGCTGGTCGGTGGTCGGCGGAGCCGGGTTGTGGTTTTACACCTGTATATATCTGTATATATATTTATTTGGTTTATCAGGCTCCACTCCACCAACATGTGGCGCTCTGCAGAGCCGCCAATATTTTACAAAAATAATATAACATGTTTTGATACAATTATTGCACTATACTGTAAACTTAATGTTAATGAAAGACTAGGTAACAAAACTTAATAATAAAGCTTAATATTAAAAAAAGACTTGGTAATAATAATAAAACTTAAAAGTAAAACATGGTTATGCATACTTAAAAGTAATATAACTAGTTCCGTAATTCCAATTCAGTAGTGCCCATTTTCAATAATACAATAATTTGACACAAGACTATTAATAAGCACCCTGACACTTTATAGTAAATAACATGATCATCCTGACTTACTCATAACACAATAATGTGTCCTATCAATTTAATACTGCACACTTTACAAAATTCATAATACATAATAATCTCTAATACACTTGTCCTCCATATCATAGCGACACTAAAGAAAAATGTTTTTGTCTCCTTTTGAACAGATCCACATTATTACTGCTCTTAACAGCACTTGGTAGTCTATTATATAGTCTTGGGGCACAATTTTTAAAGGCTCTAAAACCAATGTCTGTGTTACACCTTGGTTGTAAGAGTCTGTAGCCATCAGAAGCATGTCTAACTACAATATCTGTTTGTAGTTCAAATGGTTGTAATAATTTCCTTAAATATTCCGGTTTCCCGGTCTTCATTGCCACATATGTCATAACACAATTTTTTTTTATGATTCTAGCCTGAACTGGCAACCAGTGTAATTCAATGAGAACTGGTGTCATTCTCAATTATGATGGCAAATTCATTATTAATCTAGCTGCTCTGTTCATGATAATTTGCATTTTCCACAGTTGATATTTAGGCAAATTGTAGTACAGAGAATCACAGTAATCCAATCTATTAATGACATAGTTATGTATAAGCATCTTAACAGAATGTATATCCAAATATTTCCTTATAAAGGCAATGTTTCGTAAATTAAGGCTTGCCAGTTTTACAATTCCATTTATTTGTTCACTGAAATTCATATGTTTATCAATCATCACACCTAAGTCGTTGACCTTCCCAGATTTATTTACAATATTTCCATTAATACTAAAACCCTGCAAACCATGCAACCCTCTCAAGACACCCCTTTTACCAAAAATCAAACATTGTTTTATCTTCATTCAGTTTTAGTTGTTTACTATCCATCCATTTCTTTATATCTCCCATAATCCTAGTTAACAGAGTTTGTGTCCAATACATTATTAATAGACAAATAAAACTGAGTATCATCAGCAAAAAGGTTAAAGGCCACTCCATGTTCCCTCAGCAAGAATGAAAGTTCAATAGTGTAAATGCAGAACAGTACAGGTCCCAGTACACTGCCTTGGGGAACACCTCTTCTAAGTAACCTATGTTCAGAAAATGTTTCCTACTCGCGCACAGTAACTTCTATTATCTAAATAACTTTCCAAGTAACTGAGTGCTCTTTGAGCCACTCATATTGCCTTCAAATCTTCCAACAATAGCTCGTGTACTACTGTGTCAAAAGCAGCACTTAAATCTAATAATAATCAAGACACCACATTTTCCCTCATCCACCCATCCTAGTGAATCATTAGTGACATTACAGCAATGTTTCTGTTGAGTACAATTGCCTATAAGCAGACTGATTATCTGGTAACACATTAATGTTCACCAGATATTCCATTAATTGATCAAGTACAACATTCTCAATAATTTTCGACAAATATGACAGATTTGACACTGGTCTATAGGAGCTCAAACTCTGATGATCTTTATTGCCCTTTCGAGTAGATTTGACAATTGCCAACACACATTCAGTAATACTTAAGTTCACAATTTTCATGATCAACTGCACAAGACTAGGGAAGCCTTCCTCATTAGCTATATCTGACATTGGGATTGGATCAGTAGAACAATATGTCGGTTTAACTCTTCATCAGGGTCTCCAATTTCACAAAACTAACTTCCTTAAAGCAACACAAACAAATATACGGGATATCTGGCAGGTGCACTTGGTGGACCACAGGTCCTGTACCTTGGAAACTATATTTAAGACTTTCTCATCAAAATACTTCATAAATTTATTCGCTAAGTCTGCATCAGAGAAATTGTCAGGAAGCTTCTTTGTTCCTATATGCCCTATCAAGTCAGCGATAAGACAATATAGTCTCTTCACCTCTGACTCTGCTACAGCAATCTTCTAAAATACTTACATTTTCTTCTCCTTATCAGTTTATTCACCTCATTCCTTGCATTAATGTACCCTCTCCTGGATTCCTCCGTTCGTAATGTACGCCACAGTTTTTCCTTATGCCTTCTAATTCTAATAGCATTTGCAACCTCGGAGTTAAACCACGGAGTGTTGTCCTTCTCGATAACCTCTTTCTCTAACACTGGACACATGTTGTCATATTCACCTTGTAGTGCAGCTTTATATAATAGGATCATACAACTCAGACATTCACCTTTCTGTATTACAATACCATTTGTATGTGTACAAAAATCATGAATTATCCTCTTCCATTCTATGAAGTATTCTATGGAGCAACACTCTAGGGTCAAAGTTTCTTTTACTTCTAAAAGTTAGTTTTCTTGATCTTCTTATCCTTACAAACATCAACAGTGTAAGTAACAAGTTTGTGATAAAGAGAAATAGAAAAGTCAGGTTCCACTGCAAGCTGTCGAATTTTTCCTAACTCACTATCACAAAAGACTAAATCCAGCATATGGCCAGAACGGGAAGTTGCATGACTGACTTTGTTTGTGAATTGCTGAGACTCCATCATATCAATAAATTCTTTGCCATAATGATCATTATCATCAATCCATAAATTAAAATCTCCACAAATAAAGATCCACCTATTTAAGTGATCTATTCCCTCGAGATATGTTCTAAATTCATCAATAAAAGATATTCGATTTGTCTCCGGAGGTCTATAAACAACTATAAATGTTAGCTTTTGATTACTGTTTATCATAAAACTCACCATTATATGTTCAAATATGTTAAATTTTGGAGAGACCAGCAACTGTGTGTGAGAATATTTCTATGCTATAAATATCCCTACTTCTCCTCCTCTTCTGCTAACCCTAAGAATATGCATGAAAATGTGAGTAGTAAGTCATTTCGTGGATTTTTGCATGATCAAATTCATTTAGCCACGTTTCTGCTACAGCAAAGACGTCAAAAGCCTTCTCGGTAATTAGCTCCCTTATTTCAATAGTTTTATTACCAACAGATTGTACTGTATATTTATAAATCCACACGGAATAACATTGGTGTTTCTAGTATCCATGGTCAGTCATATTTCTAATTTCATTAAGGTCCAGCTCTAGTGACTTACAACCTCTACTCTTCGCTACATGATTTGTTTCGGTTCGTGAATGCCTGACACAGTTAATACATTTAACACAGTCAGTAGTACAGTGTTTGGTTTGATGATCCCCAGCACACTTAGCACAACTAGCAGCATCACCGTTCCGTTTAAATTTACAATCTTTTTCAGTACGTCCATATCTTTGACAGTGGTAGCAATTAAAAACATATGTCTCTGACCGTATACCTAGCCCATTTCAAGCAAACATCATCCCCATGATTATGTATTATCTTTCTTATTTCTGGTGAGCATTTCAGTATGTAGTGCACCGTGTCTCCAACTGCTAGTTTATTAAATACTAGCTTAATTTTGTCATGCACATTTTCAACATTCTGTAAGTACCCATTCTTTGCAATCAAATAATCAATGATCTCATCCTTATTCTTCTCCTTAGAGACACTGCATATCATGATTTTTGGAGAGAACTTCTTTGTGAATTTCATTTCCATGTTTTCCATTCCACTACTGATCCTACTTGCTGTAGTTTCCCTCTGACTCACTAGCAAAGTTCATAACAACGTTTCCATCTTTGGTGAACTTTGTCAACCACAGGTATATCCTTCAGTACTCCAGCAAGCTCCTCCTTTCTGTTAGTCACACTACATTCCTTATTAGTAGATTTAGTAACAAGTAGATTTGTCTTCTTAGTAACTGCAGCATAGGTGATCCCACCACTGCCATTACCTTCATTCTTTGTGCTGGCATGTAGATTTACCTTGGTGTTAACAATCTCATCCTTCATATCAGCCAACAGTTTTCCTTCTCTTTATTTCTTTCACTGTAGTAGGTACTTCACTATCATCAGCATTAGCATAACCATCATCAGGTGCACTAGTTTGTAGATTAACCATAGTAGTAATTACGGTATTATTTTACAAGTGTACAATATGCAGTTTTGGATTTTTAGCACCATTATCGTATAGTATAGTCTCTAAGGATCACAAATAACCCCCATTACCCAATTCGGAAATTGATTATTACTCCCCTAAGATAGGTTAGGTAAGTTGGGGTTGGTTTGATTAGTTTTATTGTGTTCGGTGAGGGGCATTTCCGACAAAAACGGTCAGAATCATTCGCATCGCATCAAAAACTGCCAGAAAAATATATTGCACTACCTGGGGGGTGTATTGTCCACTTGTAAACATTTACCGTAATTACCTCATCCTTTACATCATCCAATTTCTGATACAAGTTTTCAGTACTTACTACTAGCCTAGTCATACTTTCACCAATATCTACAGGAGTCAATCCACCATGTTCCACTTTCTTCCTCAACACTCTATTTTCACTTTTTAACATATCATTTTTTTTTTTCCAGTTTCGTAACTATCTCGCTTAGGTTTCTATGATCGCGATAGCATTCAGTTAACCTTCTCTAGGTCAGCATCCATAACATCTTGGAGATACACTTTTTGTGACACCATTTCTCACATAGGTCACAAGCCGCCCATTTAGAGGAGACTTCCTGCCCCTTCCCACAGTGCTGACATAGAGTTGGACCAGCCATACTTGCAGCTACTAATCTCTTTATACATAATGAGGAAAATGTAGAGCTCAGCCTTGTGGACCTCTGGCAACACGCGACCGCCATGAATGTAGACAAACAGGGTAGCTCCACTCTTACCCTGAATTTAACCTTTTAGCTAGCCAAGTGTGAAATATTGTCAGCTTAACAGGTACACTAGATCTTCATTAACATCCGTATCAAAACTGGCAAGGTATAAGCGATGTTTGTTGCTCGAAATTGTTCCACAACACAAGGACGGCATCAGAGGCGTTCGTCTTCTTCTTGAGTCACTTTTTGTGAGTGATGTTATCTGCTAACCTATATAGCCGAACTATGAATATTTCTGTGTTATGATTAAGGTGTTCATTATTCGGTGTGTAATGTGGTTCATACTGTCACTGCCCAGAACTAAAGCTACGTGACACAATTCGGGGCCTGTCCGGGATCCTTTTGCCCCTTCTTGCTACTGTATTGCAGTGCCTTTACAGTGTTGACCTAATTTGGATATATATTTTGGAGAAGGTAGTATTAACATTTCATAATGACTTTTGATGCTGAGCAATTCCTTCAGTCACCCACAGTGGAGGTTTTAATTGATTTGAAGAAGGTAGACTTTCTGAAAATAGCAGAAAAGTTGGATTTTTGCGTAAAGAAAAGTTGGTACAAATTTCAAATTAGGAATTAATTGATAAAGTAAATGGTGGGTGAAGAATTGCTACATAAGGGTTCACTTGATTACACAGAGCATGATGGTGATATGGTGAGGATGAAGGAACTAGAACTACAGAAGCAGTACCGTATGAGAGAACTAGAGAACCAGTACCGTATGAAAGAACTAGAGATTCAAAGAGAAATAAAGCTAAAAAGAGTTAGAGCTTAGAGCAACAGCACCATCCACGGTTCCATTTAACGTAGCTAACAATGCGAAATTGATTCCGCCATTTCAGGAAAATGCATTGGATAATTATTTTAGATATTCTGAGAGTCGCAGTTAGTTCTGGTTGGCCAAAAGAACAGTGGACAGTGCTACTCCAGCCTGTATTAACTGGTAAAGCCCAAGAAATATACATGTCTGTCTGTGAATGACTGTCGTGATTATGAGAAAGTGAAAAGTGCTGTTTTGAAAGGGTATGAACTGGTGCCTGAAGCTTACCGACTAAATTTTCGTAATCTGCGCAAAAGGGATGATCAAAGTTTCTTGGATTTTGCAAGAGAGAAAGTCTGTTTGGCAGAGGATGAGGGAAAATGTGTGCAGTGATTATGATAAGCTGTGCCAGATGTTGCTGGTTGAGGAATTTGAGGTGTTTACCTGACCGAATTAAGGTGTATTTAAGTGAAAACCGGGTAAAGATGTTGGATGATGCTGCCAGAATGGCGGAGGATTATGCCCTGATCCATAAAATACATAGTATTGAAGGTACTGAACATTTTTTAGAACCACGGCCTACTCCACCGACTGGTAAGAATAAGTTCAAAAGAGTTAAAAGAGAGCCCTAGTCATAACCCTACTAGTAATAAAAGGAAGCTAGTTAGATGTTTTAATTGCAAGTTTCCAGGTCATACAGTTAATAATTGCTGGTTCTTAAAATAAAAAAAAAGTCCAAGGTTGTTCCAACAGCTCTTGCCAATACTAAGTGTAAATGATGTAAAAACTCCAGTAGATGACTCTTTGCTTGTAGAAGGTACATATAAGATTGCTAATATAAGGGATGAATTGAAATCATTGTGTTCAGAAGGAAGTGTGTTTTTGCCTGATGAAAATGGTAAAAAGCCTGTTGTTATAATGAGAGATACAGGAGCGGTGCAATCACTGCTCCTGGAAGGTGTATTACCACTAGCTGGGAAGGCTTCTGATGATAACGTTGTTTTAGCAGGCATTGAATGTGGACACGTGACTGCTCCATTATATAACGTTCATCTCGAATGTAGTTTCTTTGATGCAGATGTAACTGTAGCAGTGGTGCCTAAATTGCCAATGGATGGTGTATCATTTATACTGGCAAATGACTTGGCAGGAGATAAGGTATTTGGTAACCCCCAAATTAATGTAGCTTTCCTAAGCACCCCAGACCTAAACAGTGGTGAGCCGGTGGGAGCGAACGCCACTAAGGTGTTTCCAGCCTGTGTGGTCACGAGGGCTATGCAGCAGGCCAGGAATGTCAGACGCGACCACGAACCCAATAATGCAGCCCATGAGAGCCAGTGTGCACCTGATCAACCCAAGGAGTGTGATCTTGGAGAAGTAGATGGTGGAGAGAGAGCCTCGTTATTTAACCACTTGACTGATACTGGTAACGGCAAGGTAAATAGTTTTCCTGTTGAAAAGAGCAGGCTTATACATCAGCAAAAATGTGATGCCAAACTGGGTAAGATTGCTGAATTAGCTATGTTGGAAGATGAAGTGTCAGGTGTCCATGAGGGGTACTATAAGAGTGGTGTGATAATGCATAAATGGAAGCCTCGTCACGTGGCTGCAAGAGATGAGTGGTATGTAATACACCAGGTTGTGCTCCCCACGCCGTACAGGTCACAGGTTCTCAGCCTTGGACATAACTCACCGTTGTCAGGACATATGGGAATTAACAAGATGTCTGTAAATAATGAACCATTTTTATTGACCGGGGTTATGAAAGATGGTGCAAAATATTGTAAATGGTGTCACCAGTGTCAAGTAAGAAAACCCAATAAGAAACAAACAAACAAAAATTCCATGTTTGTACCCAACTCCTGCAATCTCTGAACCTTTCAGCCACAAAATTATAGAATGTCAGGATTTTGGTTAAAAAAGTTAATACTTTTTTGGTTTAAAAAGTTAATACTTTTTCCTTTTAAGGAGGGAGGTGTTACGTGGCCGGCAATGAGACACGACACGGCTCACCCGATCATCTACCCGTGCCTGTTCGAAACCTGCATCTCCCACCTCGACTCGCTACCTCAGAATGCAAAGACTGAACGACTGGACCATGCAATGGCACACTGTTGCAATGACATTAGGTGTTGAGGGTCCAGAACTTCAGGGATTCGGATTCATTCGAATTTTGAACAGCTTTGTAGAGGAAGCTGGTGAGAAGGGAGTGAACAGAGCTACCTTCGACTGGGACGAGGGAAGAGGTGACGAGGGCTGGCCAGTGGTCGGCGGAGCCCGGGTTGTGGTTTTACACCTCTCTATATCTGTATTTGAGTGATGTTATCTGTTGACCTATATAGCAGAACTATGTATATTTCTATGCTATTATGATTAGTGTGTTCATTATTCGGTGTGTAATGTAGTTCATACTCTGTTGTGGTACATTGTTTTAGTGAATGTAAATACAAGTTTGGGGGAATCCAAATCCATTCAAGAAGACTATTTCTAACATACATGGTGATACATGAGAATCATGAGTGATGGAAGAATTATGATACAGGGAAACCTCAATGAAAGGGGAAAAGGATTACAAACTCTTAGACACCAAATTCCAACTCTTATGGGTTCTGTTAAGGCCCTATCACGCGGCACTTCATACGAGGTTTGCCGAGGATACGATGGTAAATCGGAACGGTAACGTGGTAAAATTGCCGATGATAACACGGGCATTTGGAACTCATCTGGATGGATTCCTGCTGAGGATACGACGGGCAAAACAGTGTGACCAAACCCCAGGCTACTTGACAGAATATATCATACTACATTATTAAACATTTAACCTAACACTGAATACTTATTAATATTTTATAATAAACATCAATCGTTTTGAAGGCCTTATAAAGAGTTATATTTCCTACACCGAGGAAACAGTGATGTCGATAAAATATCATGTTTACAACTGAGGACTCCACTGCAGGTAGAGCAGACGAACCAGTTGCCACCTGAAAACACCACCACAACAACGTACTGATGGCTTTATCATCGATTTCCTGGACAAGGGCAAATGAATTCGCCCTTAGAGAAATTGAGGCAGTTCCCTTGTCTCTGGGACCATAAAAATGAAAGGTTTCACAGAAGAGCATTCAAGAGGCATCTGCTGGACAAGATTGCCACGGAGTTGTCTGAGGGGTTCGAGGAGGTGCATGGCCTTTACTCTGGTAAAATACATTTTTATTCTTGATTGAACTTTTGTTATCACACACCACTCAGATTAGTTTGCTATGCAGTTATTTCAGTATATTGTTACTAGTACCATCAAGGGTTCATACTGATTTTCTTACAGCTAATAAGAATAATAATCACTGCAAGAAAAATAATCTCTACTGCTGTAAATTGTTTTTAAATATGTTCTGGTATTTACCAGTCTGAAACCATTAAGCAAAAACAATTATTTGAATGTACAACAAATTTTGGTAATTATTTACTTTAGGACGGTAACCACTTCATAGACATATGTCTCTCATCTTCTTATTTGTATTGTTAAGTGATCTGAGGTATGATTCTCATCAGAAATGCAGTCTTTTCTATTATTCACCACTTTGGGTTCCATTTAGTTTGTCTTATTTTTTGTTTAGCATCTAAAAATTGGAAAAGACAAAAGTGGACAGACTGGCACAGAGGCATACAAATTTCATTCTGTTGCAGACAGAAGTCTCTGCTTTTCTTTATTATTTTGCAACTGACAAATGTTTAGTGATATTTAATTTCAGTATTTGACCATCATATATACCATTTACATCATTCTACTGTATAGGATATAATTTATATTGATTTTACTTTTTTTCCAGCTGATATAATCACCAAGTGGAACAACCTGAAGAAGTCATTTGCAAGGGAAATGGCTAAGGTTAGGACTCCGAAGAGTGGCTCTGCAGCCTACCAGGGGAAGTGGCCATTATTTGAAAGTATGATGTTTGTCAGATTTGTTTACTGCCGGCCCAAGCGATGCCAACTACGAGGCTGGAGAAAATAACAGTGACCCCACAGTCAGCAGGGAACCAGAGGAGGTAAGCACTAATGAAAACATGGTTATATAGTTACAGCTTAGAAATTATATTTGAGGAATAATTTGCAGATGTAGATAGTATTTTCTGCATTGATACCTGCACACTTACTACTTTAAAATGTTATTGTTGTAATTTGTTTTATAACATCTATTTTGTTAAAGTACTGGTCATGATTAACTGTACCCAGGAAAAAATCTTGTCATGCATTATTATTATTATTATTATTATTCTTAGTGATCCCAATTCTACCCAGTCCCACATTTGTGACTTAATACTAGCCGGTATGAATTTATTCTTACCCAGTCAACAGTTCACTAAAAGATAAAACTCTTCAAAATTGTTTGATGGCAGCTGTGCTAGAGCAACAACCCAAAAGTCATTAGCATTTAACTGTTAGCTACTAAAAAAACATCTGGATCATTCTCATTTTAAAATTGCTAGAAATCATGGAAAACCTGTAATAAATCTCGCTAAATCAAACTTTCTTCAAAACCAAGCATCAGAACTACTTAACAACCCTAATGACAATTGAATATTCTGGTCGACTCTTAATTCTTTCAATAACAACTTTAACAAGTCATCATCCATTCCCCCACTAAAATCTTCAGATGGAGGAAAAGGAGTCAAGGCCCTTTGCACTAGGCATCTTTACACATTTTTATTTTCCCAGGATGAGAAGTAGGAATTGAACAGGCTAGTAAATAATTGTTTCCTTCCAGACAGTATGAGCCCATTTAGGGGACAGATTTAGTTTTAGCTGGAGCACTTGTTGATGGGGATTCATGGACACCCATCCTCACACCAGCTGGATTACCATCAAGTACCCCGTCTCCAAGTTGTTCGTCAGTACATGATGGTAGTGTCACAGATTCATGGACGTCTACACCAGCTTCATCCAAGAAGAGGCTATGTCTACATACTAGAAAAGACCATGAACCAAAAACCGCTTCATGAACTTTAGAAATATCGGAGGGGACCGTAAGTGAACTGAGTGGAAGGAACAGGGTTGCCTGTGCCATTCATTTGTTAGCAGAGGAGTATCTGAAACAGATACCACAGCATAGACAGCTGGTGGTCCTGGGGAAGCTTGTAAGTATTTTTACTGAGGAAATAAATGGCAATGATGGATGAGTGTTTGAGGAAGAGTGGTTTGGAAGTCGGTGAGGCTAGGGAGCTGGCAAGAGATTGAGCAGGCTGGATGAATGTTGTGAGGAGAAGTGCATGAATAGGGATTTTGGCACTCCTTGTGAGCGTGGCAGTGTCTGGATTGACACAATCGGATATGTTTGTGTGAAACTGCAGGATGTGATGAATGTTTTTGGACGTATCCGGTAGAGCCAGGATTCCAGGGGCTTGAATGATGAGTGAATGGAGGAGTGGCCTATTGGATTGGTAAGTTTGTGCTGTCTGGACATTGCTACTCCTCACTCTGCCCTTGGGTAAAGGAGGTCCAGAAGTTGATGATGTATTACTCAGAACGAAAGATTTTAATAATATAATTGCTGTCGTTTGTTTTAGTTAACCCAGCCATAAGTTCATCAGTTCCTTTCAGTTGCTGTTTATGTTTGGGGAGATTGCCTTTTCCAAGGCCCTCCCCTTTGATGCTAATTCTCCTGAGCCTCAATTTTGAATTTGAGTGGTTAAGCTTATTAATTTTTCTTTTCCTTACCTTCCAAAAGTCATAAATAATCCACTTCTTCCTTGTCTATATCTTCTCCAAACAGTAATTCTGCAGTCCAATATTGTGGGTAAGGTTGAGCAAATAACTGGTATATGTTTCAAATCTTCTGGCATAATGGACAATATGAAATAGTTCAATTCCTCATTCTCCTTATCACATCCTACATACTGTATCCTCCACTGAAACGTTGTCTGTTGTTTAAATTTAATGTGTTGGACTGGCACCTGAAAATTATTATAGAGGCTGGTTTGTTATCGTAGAATTGTTCTTGTCTTTCTGTGATTGTCATACCTTTTGCAATGCTTACTTTTTCAATCCAGCTTAATGGACATTTGAGAATCCTGGCATTATTATTTCTCTTTTTGTCTCACTATTTTCTAACTTTACAAAAAAAGGCCTAGGTTTTCCTTGTGCTAGCTTTCCTACTGTCTTCACTTCTTGATGCCATCTTATATTTAACTCGGTTTATCAAATTGCAAGCTTATGTAATTTGTGCAGGCAACCATTTCTTGTCCTTAGTATGTGAATGTGAGCAAGATTAAAGTTTCAACCACTTAAAATTTTTCAGTAAAGTGCTGTGTTGTGGATAAGCCAAGACTCACAGAAAACTAGATGTGCTTTATTGTGAATACAGTTATGATGCAAATAAATATGAGAGTTTACTGTACCGTATAAAGGTAAACAATTACTGTAAAAGCCCTTTAATATGGCATCCAATAAATGATTAAAGGACTTTTACTCTACTCATGGCTACACATGTATTAATACAAAAATGGTCAAATAAAAATCAAAATGCAGAAAACAAAGGAAGATACACAAAATTTAGCATTGTCACAATTACGTAGAACTAAATAAAACTGCCAAGCAGAAAAAATCAATATATATAGTATAACTAAAGGTTTGAAAGTATGGTAACTGAACACAAACTGCTGCATGGGGACGCCAAGGTATGGAAAAGTGATCCCTCTCACAGCGACTGCTTTCCCCTACATGTGGAAATGTATTAACACAGACCATTTAATGCATTAAGGCCATCTCATTTGGCCAGGGAACACGACTTTCATTGTTAAAATATGCACAGAACAAGTCCCGCACCCCTACTGCCTCTGTTGTGGGGCGTCGTGGGACTCTCTGTAAGTTACCAAGGCCATTTAACTCATTCTGATGCCACTGCCCATTAATTATTCTCCTCCCAGGAATATCCTCTCGATCAATTAGTTCTGGTGATTATGCCTGCCGAGACTCTGTTCTTAAGAAATTGTGTAAGGCCGTTGCGGCCAGAACAATTTTATTAGCCCTCTCTGGTTTTGTACACATTGGCTGACGAAATATTTGGAACCTACTAGCCAATATGCCAAAAGCATTTTCAGACACCCTTCGAGCTCTAGATAGTCTGTAGTTAAAAATGATTTTATGTTGTGCCAAATCAGTGCCAGAATATGGTTTCATTGTATATGTTTTAAGAGGAAAAGCATCATCCCCAACAATGACAAATGGTACACTTACATCTGTATTGGGAAGGGTTGTAGGAGGTGGAATACCAATGTCAATATTTTCCAGCGCCTCCTTTAATGTGCACTTATTCCACACTCCTCCATCACTACCCCTACCATTAGTTCCAATGTCTACATACAAAAATTTATAGTCAGCATCAACCAATGCCAACAGAACTATACTGTAGTGGCCTTTATAGTCAAAATAATGAGAGCCACTATGGTTGGACTTTTCCAAAAGGAATTTTTTTTCCATCCAGCGCACCCACACACATCGGGAAGTATTGTAAAAGTCAGCAGCCACCTTCCTCCACTCCTGCTGGGTTGTAGAAAGCTTCATGTGTGTAGGCTTGAGAGCTCTGTACAAAACCTCACATGTCTTTGGTATTATACTGGAGATCAGGTTCTGGCTGACTCGGAACTGATAACTTAAGGATGTCTGAGTCTCTCCTGAAACAGGGAATAAAGTTTTAGTTAGATTAAAGAAAAGAAAAAAAAAAGAATTAGGCTGATTAAAAAACTTAGGAAAGATGGTAGACCAATTAACAACATTTACCAAATACTGTTTACTGAACCAACAATAACCATCATTTGATACCCTCTTTTTTTTTTTTTTTTTTTTTTTTTTTTTTTAATAGGAAGTGCACCACTGATGAGACTGATAAATTTACTTTGATCACCTAGTTCATGAAAATCTAAATGTTTTTGCTACCTACACATCCATCAGAAATGCACTTTTTAGTACAGTACTTAGTAAATACAGAATGGGGAAAATTTACCGGTATAACTTTAGAAGTAACCAACGTTACCGATTTTCATCATATGTCCCTGAACTAGTCTCATTAAGACTTACCATTTAAGCCTAGTTTAATTTTGGGGAGTGAATTTTGCTGGGGTAGTCATGTAGTGGCTTTGGTTAGGCTACCGCTTATCAGTGGATGAATACCGCGCCATACTGGCTGGTGCAGGCATGTGCACTTGGTCTATGTCGGGACCTAGGTTAGATTAGGTTAGGTTGGGTTAGTTTAATGCAAAATAATCTGTTTTTAATTAATTTTGATCTTGATTTTGGGGGATAAACCCACTTTTGGAAATCTTACTCAAAATTCCAAAAAGGAGATTATTAATTATAACACACCATTTTCCATTGGAAACCATAAAAAATGATAATAAAGGAAAACGTTGGTTACTTTTTAAAATTTACCAGTTTACCTTTAATGCTAGGATTGGCACTTGCCAACATGAAAATCAAGTTAAACACCTGTAGCCAAGTGGCGAAGAGTTATTGCCAGTCGCTCCTCCGGACGTACTGCCTTCCTCGTGTTGGCATCACGTTTAATGATGGCTGATCGAATCATTTCAATCAGGTTTTGAAACTGCTGCCTACTCACACGCATCCAATTTTGGTAGTTACTGTGATCTTCAAGGCACAGTTCGTTAAGCAGATCCCTGTACTGGCTACCTTCCTCTCTTCTCAGGAGCCATTTTCGACTCCACAGTCACCTCCTTGTGGCTGTGGCCTCTCCTCTTCTTCCTCAAGTGCCATAACTGCAACGGCCATGGCAGCAATTGCCCTCGCCTCTGGAAAGTCTGAGAATGCCATCTGATGGGGCTCCTGGGTACTTCTCATCCGCGTGTGTACCAGTTTGTAAACAGAAGTTGCTTCTCCTTATTCTTTACCGAGTCAGCGACAGCGATCACTTTCCACAGTCGCGAGACGGGGCTCTGGCAACAGTGTGAGAAGCATGTCCTTTGCTGAGGATACGAGGAACATGTGTAATAGCGTCCAAGTTTTGTTCCACTTAAATCGTCCTCAGCTGTTCTTTTTTTTTTTTTTTTATGCGAGGAAAAAGGAACCAAAGGCCATGAGCCCGCAGTAACAGTTCCCTCCAAGAGAAAAACAAAATGCAATATATAGCCAAATTCAAGATCCGATCATTTTGAGATGCCTGGACACACTGTGTTTGAAAGACTGGAGATCATAGGCAGCAGGAAATACAGACAGAGGGAGACAGTTCCAGAGCTGACCTGTTGCATAAATGAAAGACTGGGAGTAACAGTTAACTCTTGCATTAGAGAGTTGGACAGAAAAAGGATGAGAGTTTGCTGCCAGACGGGTGCTACGCGCCCGTCGTAGAGGTGGAGGAATGCAAGCAGACAGTTCAGAGGAGCAGTGACCATTAAAGTAGCGATAGAAAAGAGATAAAGATGCAACAGTGCGGCGAAGAGACAGAGGTTGAAGGGAGTCAGTAAGAGGAGGAGAGTTAATGAGACGAAAAGCCTTTGACTCCACCCTATTGAGAAGAGCTGTATGTGGGGAGCCTCCCCACACGTGAGAGTTGTACTCCACACAGGGGCGGATAAAACCCCTGTATAGAGTCAACAATTGTGCAGGGGTAAAGAAAGAGCGGAGTCGGCCTAGCACACCCAATCTCTTGGAAGCAGATTTTACAAGAGATGTAATATGATCTTTCCAAGATAAGTCCCGAGTAAATGAAACCCCAAGCATGTTCAAGGATGATGCAGGATTAAGCTGAATATTATTAAACATTAGTGGGTACTCCTGTGGAAGATTTTGTCAGGTTGATAGGTGTAAGAACTGAGTCTTAGATGCATTAAAGACAACCAGATTATTTTTACCCCAGTCAGAGATACGAGCCAAGTCAGACATTAGGTGTGCCATAGCCTCATCCCTTGCTTGTTGAAGTAACTGTTGAGATGGGCGTTGCAGGAACCGAATGGAAAGGTGAAGGGTGGAGTCATCAGCGTATGAGTGGATAGGGTTAGATGTACAGCTTAGAAGATCATTGATGAATAAAAGGAAGAGAGTTGGTGGTAGGACAGAGCCCTGAGGAACACCACTGTTGATAGATCTAGGAGAAGAACGATGGCCGTCTACAACAGCGGCTATAGAACGACCAGAAAGGAAGCTAGCGATGAAGGCACAGATAGAAGGATAGAAACCGTAGGAGGGCAGTTTGGAAATTAAAGATTTATGCCAGACTCGATCGAAAGCCTTTGAGATGTCAAGTGCAATGGCAAAGCTTTCGCCAAAGTCCCGAAAGGAGGATGACCAGGAGTCTGAAAGGTAGGTGAGAAGATCGCCAGTGGAGCGTCCCTGACGGAACCCATACTGACGATCGGAAAGAAGGTTGTGATAGGAAAGATGCCTTAAAATTTTTCTATTAAGAATTGACTCGAAAACTTTTGAAATACAGGACGTTAAAGCAATTGGACGATAGTTGGAGGGTTGGGAGTGGTCACCCTTCTTTGGGACTGGCTGAATGAGAGCAAACTTCCAGCAAGAAGGAAAGGTACAAATTGATAGACAAAGGCGAAAGAGTTTGCCTAGGCAGGGTGTAAGCACAGAAGCACAGTTCTTGAGAACAACAGGAGGGACCCCATCAGGCCCATATGCCTTGTTAGTACTGAGGCCAGTGATGGCAGAAAATACATCAACTGAAGAAATTTTAATGTCAGCCATGAGGAAGTCAGAGGGGGGAAGTGATGGAGGAACAGCACCGGAATCGTCTAAGGTAGAATTGGAGGAGAAAGTCTGTGCGAAGAGATCTGCTTTATCAGTAGAAGAAATAGCTACAGAACCATCAGAGTAGAAAAGAGGAGGGAAGGATGATGAGGTAAAGTTGTTAGAAAGATTTTTGGCAAGATGCCAGAAGGAGCAGGAAGAATTCGAGTCGGAGAGTTGAGAGCATTTAGTATGGATGAAATTATTTTTAGTAGAGCGAAGAACAGACTTAGCACGATTCCGGCCAGAAACGTAAAGATGATGTGATTCAGGGGTGGGTTGGCTCCGGTACCTTTTGTAGGCCCTCTCTTTGTTGCGGACAGCATTAGAACAAGCGTGATTAAACCAAGGCTTTCTTGCATTAGTAAAAGGATATGAGAAAGGAATGTATGCTTCCATGCCCGAGAGAATAACCTCCGAAATGCGCAAGGCACACTCAGATGGCTCACGGCCATGGAAGCAATAATCATTCCAGGGAAAATGAAAGAAGTACTGCCTGAGGGCCTCCCAGTTCGCGGCTCCAAAATGCCACAGACGACGTTTCCCTGGAGGGTCCACAGGCCGTACCGGAGTGATAGGACAGGTTAAGGTAATAAGGTTGTGATCGGAGGAGCCCAACGGAGAGAAAAGATTAACAGAGTAAGCAGAAGGATTAGTTGTGAGGAAGAGGTCAAGTATGTTGGAGCTCTCTCCAAGGCGGTCAGGGATACGGGTAGGGTGCTGTACAAGTTGCTCTAGGTCATTAAGGATAGAAAACATGTAGGCTTGTTCACCAGGTGGATCCGTGAAAGGAGAGGAGAGCCAAAGGTGGTGGTGAACATTGAAATCTCCAAGAATGGAGCTTTCAGAGAAAGGAGAAATGGATAGAATGTGTTCCATCGTAGAAGTAAGATAGTCGAAGAATTTTTGATAGTCAGTAGAATTAGAGGATAAGTAAACAGCACAGATATATTTAGTCCGAGAATGACAGGAAAGCCGAAGCCAGAGTGTGGAGAATTCAGAAGAATCAAGTTCAGGAACACGAGAGCTAGATAAGTCGTTGCGTATATATACACAACAGCCACCTTTGGCTTTGAAATGAGTATAGAGAAAGTAGGAGGATACAGAAAAGGGTTTGCTGTCAGTTGCCTCAGACAGCTGAGTCTCCGTTAGAAAAAGAAGGTGAGGTTTAGAGGAGGAGAGGTGGTGCTCAACAGGGCGAAAGTTAGAGGAAAGGCCGCGAATGTTGCAGAAATGAAGAAGAAGAGAGACAGTGGTTCCAGGCACCTCGAGTCGTCACCGGGAGAGGGGCAGATGGTGGGGGCATTTATGGTCCCCCCCCCCTGGGGACTCCGAGGCTTGATAAGACGACGCCATTTTGGTAAAATTTGAATAGGAAGTGTAGTGTGTACTGTGCATGTAGTTTGGTGAAGATAGAGAAATTTGTAGTGGAGAGCATGCTGGCCTACTCTCTGTGTAACTGAGACACTGAAAAAGTTCAGCAAAGGGGGATGGTCAGGAACTAGTCCTGAGGGCTGATGAAACGGGAGCTCCAGCACTCCCTGTCATCAGCTTTCCATCCACCTCGGGAGTACTGCCCTGCTCGACTGGTGCTACAGTCTACTCCTCGGAGTGTGATAGGGCCTTTACGCACCCTATTCGGGATCAGTCGGTGTCACTGCCCAGAACTAAAGCTACGTGACCACACACACACACACACACACACAGGAAGAATTACGTAAAGTAGACGAAGGAAAAGCAAATGGTCCTGACGGAATTTCAGGTTGGGTGCTGCATAAATGTATAGAAGAGCTATGCAGACCATTGCATTTAATATCCAAGGAATCCTTGGGTCAAGGTAAACTACCTGATATTTGGAAGAAAGCAAACATTGTGCCCCTTTTCAAGAAAGGAAATAGACAAAATCCACTTAACTACCGACCAACATTACTGACCAGTGTTGTAAGTAAAATACTAGAAAAGCTGATAAAGAAAGCTTGAGTAAAACTTCTAGAAGAACACAGTATGATAACAAAGATGCAGTTCGGTTTTAGAAAGGGAAAATCATGTGTTACTAATCTATTAAGCTACTATGATAAGTTAGAGAAACATTACAGAAAAGAGAAGGATGGGTGGACAGTATCTATTTAGATTTTTAGAAAGTATTTGACAGTACTGCACCAAAGACTTTTATGGAAACTGTACCATCAAGTTGGTGTCCAATCTAAACTGTTTGATGCAGGATTTTCTCAGAAAAAGGGAAATGAGAACAATATTAAGGGGAAATTACTCATCATGGAGGGAAGTGACCAGCGGAGTACTACAGGGCTCAGTACTGGCACCAATTATGTTTTTAGTATATATACAGTAAATGACAGACAGTAACACTGGAAATGGAAGCTATCTAAATTTGTTTGTGGATGATGCAAAAATTCAAAGGAAAATTACTAACACAATTCTTGCAAATAGCTGCAAGAGGAATTAAATAAGGATCATGAATGGAGCAATAAATGGCAAATGGAATTCAGTGTGGACAAGTGTCATGTAATTAAATTTGGTAAAAGTGAGAAAAGACCAGATTGGGATTATAAGTTAAGAAGATCAACCCTACACACAACAGAAAGGAGAAGGACCTAGAGCAATTATCAGTAACGGACCATCTCCAGATGACCACATCAGTGAGAAGGTACGTTACATGTATACATTGCTTGCTAATATGAGAATAGCATTCACATATATAAATGAAGACATGTTGAGAAAGATAATCATTCATCAGACCAACCGTGGAGTATGCATCAATAGTATGGAATTCTCATCACAAAAAACACATAGATAAGATTGAAAAAGTACAAAAGGCAGCTACAAGATGAATACCAAGCACAAGGGATCTAAGCTACGAAGAAAGACTAGAAAAATGGGAATCTACCAACACTACAGGAGAGAAGGAAATGAGGAGACATGATTATGCTACATAAATGCATATCAGGGAAAGAGAAAATAGACAATGAATGTATAACCTGTGGGGAAGCATCAGCAAGAGGACACTGCAAAAAATTACATAAAAAGAGAGGCGATAAAGATGTAAGGAAATTCAGTTTCTCAAATAGGGCAATTGATCAGTGCAATGCACTACTGAATAAAGTATTGTGTGCCAAAACTATTCACAAATTTAAGGATATGTATGATAAAAATGGTTTAATACACGGGACAGTACGAGCTTGACTCATTCCTGTAAAGATACAATTAGGTAAGAACACACACACACACACACACACACACACACACACACACACACACACACACACACACACACACACACATCCGAGTCGATCTTCAAAATTTGACTACTTCATTATTGCCTTTATTTTTATCAACGCTTGACCTAGTCTTGTGACGTTGATATTTGACTTAGTGTTCTTAAGAGATGGTAGGTTTACTCATGGGCCAACCTTTAACCTTTCTACCACGCTTGGTTAAAATAGGTTAACACATTTTGGGGCTATTTTATTCACACACACACACACACACACACACACACACACACACACACACACACACTGATCGAAATATGCATTCATCGTCTTGAAATTACAGTAAAAAATTTTCAAGTTGACTCCTGGTAGTCGTTAAATGCGAGAATTTTTGTACAGTTTCCCGTAATTTACATGTCAAAAATCATCTGACCAAGGCTTCGTTATAAACTGTTTTTTTTTTTTTTTTTTATCCCGGTTAGCGTTACTGTTGTCATCAACACTTTTAACAATTTTTTTTTTAAACACTAACTGAAAACATTTTAGTGGATTTTTTATAAGTATTTAAATTTTATGACGCATTTCACAAATTTTTTAACGACGAAATGCCGTTCACAGGAAAAAACTAAAAGGCGTCTCTCTCTCTCTCTCTCTCTCTCTCTCTCTCTCTCTCTCTCTCTCTCTCTCTCTCATAGACTACACAAAAGAACCTCCCAGAAAAATATATGTTCTTCAAAAGCTAATCCTCTGCCAATCAGAGAAGGAAGAAAGAAAAGATCATCAAAAATAAATTTCGAAGGATTCCACAATACCGAACGATATAGTTAGGGAGCTAGCTTGAGTTTACACAATTGCGTAGGAAAGGTCTGATGACGGCAATCGATTGATATTAGTTGAGTAACAAAGAAAACCCATTTCTTGAGTTTCGCATTCCTTGCGTTATGGGGTGCGGCACCCCCAAACCCCAAAATTTCACCTTCAATTACACTTTTGCGTACAAGTCTGAAATTTATGTCATGAAACTAGTGATTGTCAGTGGATCAAAATATATAACTCAAGAAAAGAAATTGTCTGGGGTTTTTACTTAAGAAGGATCCTTTTAAGGGGATAAAAAGGGGTTCAATTACACTTTTGCATACAAAAAATTCACTTTGCTACTCTTGTCCAATTATACGTATATAAAACAAAAATAATGCCTAAGAAAGGCTCTTTCCTGGTATTTTCGGATAAGAAGGGGTCTATCCCTTATGTGAAAAAAAAAAAAATGTGGCAGGGAATGCATTGTTAAAAGCGTTAATTGATTTCCTCACAATTAGATTATGAAATGCAAAAGGGTATTAGTGCAGTGTGAATGAGTGAAATGGTAAATATATATCCGAATATCCCTCGCAAAGACTATAGCTGTGATCTATTATGTCAGCCTAATCACATTATCTTCACACTGTGCTTCCAGGTGTAGGGTATGTTGTCCACCCCATTACAAGCTACATCTGACTCATTTCGGTCAATCGTTTTCAGACGCATTGGTGATTGAGAGGTCTGCCGGATTTCCATAAAGTGAGAAAATCTGCTAAGAATATATAGTCATGTGTAACCAGTAGCAGGGATGAGAATAAACAGCTGCCAACATGCTTGTTGCTGGACTTTTCAGCATCCGGTGCACAGATAATCAGTTC